>NC_082642.1:42344977-42668989 GCF_028023285.1 Balaenoptera ricei | reverse complement strand
TTGCGGCCAGCTCCCAAAAAAGCGAGTTGAAAAATGGAGCTCAGGGGCACTGCAATTCACAAACCTGCAGAGTTATAAATGATAACTCTCGTCCACAAATATATTGAGGGAAGGCAACGGAGAGGATTTGAAAGCAAGGCAGAATTGCAGGAAACAGATTTCAGGAGGTCGATTCGAATCGCCTGTAAAGCACATGAAAAGCGGCAAAACGTCGACAATGATGCCCTTGGCCAAAAAGGGCGTATGCGTTTTTTCCTGAATATATTCAGGAAAAAACGCATACGCCCTTTTTGGCCAACCAAGCAACCTGGAAAGGCAAATCAGCGCTACAAAGAAGTCTCGCTGCCCATCGGTCAAAAAGGCCATGCTGAAAAAAGTGTCAAAACCAGAAATGCAGGACAGGCCATGGAGAAATGGGAGCCTTGCTACGCTGATGGGCGGGATGTAAATTGCCAACAGCCACTCTGGAGAAGTGTACGGTGTGTCCTGAAACATCGAAAAAACAGAGTTTAGAGCGCATAGGGCACTTCCACTCATGGGCGTATAAATTGGGAAAACTAAAAATCAGCAAGACACAGGCACCCCAAAGTTTAGGGCTGCTCTGTTGACAAGAACCTCCACTTCATGACACCTTAAATATCCCAGGAAAGAGAAAAATGGATAAAGAAGTGGTGGTCCTTATGTACAATGGAATATCACTCAGCCATGAAATCAATGTCATAAGGCTAGTAGCAGCATGATGATTGGATTTAGGCACGACGATTCTAAGTGAAATAAGTCACATAGAAAAAGACACTTATCATAAGCTATCACTTATAGAGGGAATGTAAAAACCGCTACACTTGAACTGAATTACAAAACAGAACAGAGTCACACGTTTAGAAAACACACTATGGCTGTTTAACCGGAAAGGTGAGGTGGGGTGATGCATAAAACAAGGGTTTCAAATTAGCTCAGATACCGTTCCATAAACCCAATATGTAATAGAAAGACCTACTCCTTGCCCAGTGAACTGGACTCAACACCCCCTATTCACCGCACAAGAATATATCTGACTAGTAAGAATCTTAAAACCTGTGTATTGATATCTCTCTGGAAGTGAGTCAAGTGGGTATAAAGCAGCGTAAACTCAGCCGTGAAAAGCAGCTAAACCCCAGTATAAAAATAAATTACTTTTAAAAGCCCGTGAAACAAAGACAGTGAAAGAGAGAGAAATTCTTACAAAATTCGTTCAGGCTCTGTGATGCAACCTGGATTGACCATATCTAGACCCACAGCTGGATGAGACATAAGGGTGGACACTCTCGGGGCTGAGAGGTTTGGTGAGGTTGGGGGAGCAAACGCAGAGCCTTTAAAGTAATACTGCCTGTTACCCATCCCATGGGTCCCAAATCTCCAGGTTCAAGGGCATCTTCCTACATCGAAAACATGCATGAGAAACCCAGAAGGTGGTACACCGTGTGATCGGGAAAGCTTTCTAAAACGCACCTCATTTCTCATCTCCTTGTGCTCGGGTTCGCCATTCCAGCCGCTTTACTAGCAATCTCCCTCCTTGGAGAATCAGCACCTTTAACCTCCTGTTCCATACAGCTTGCAATTTGTCCTGAGGATGAACGGGAAGAGGGGGAGCCAATGAGAGACTAGCTCTAGGTGTTGGGACAGGCACAGGTCACTCTATTTTCCCATCAGGAAGAAGAATTAACCACAGGCTCAGCCTGCCGCCCAGAAACAGAAGAGGGCCTGAGGCAATCCTGCGCTTTTGCGGCCAGCTCCCAAAAAAGCGAGTTGAAAAATGGAGCTCAGGGGCACTGCAATTCACAAACCTGCAGAGTTATAAATGATAACTCTCGTCCACAAATATATTGAGGGAAGGCAACGGAGAGGATCTGAAAGCAAGGCAGAATTGCAGGAAACAGATTTCAGGAGGTCGATTCGAATCGCCTGTAAAGCACATGAAAAGCGGCAAAACGTCGACAATGATGCCCTTGGCCAAAAAGGGCGTATGCGTTTTTTCCTGAATATATTCAGGAAAAAACGCATACGCCCTTTTTGGCCAACCAAGCAACCTGGAAAGGCAAATCAGCGCTACAAAGAAGTCTCACTGCCCATCGGTCAAAAAGGCCATGCTGAAAAAAGTGTCAAAACCAGAAATGCAGGACAGGCCATGGAGAAATGGGAGCCTTGCTACGCTGATGGGCGGGATGTAAATTGCCAACAGCCACTCTGGAGAAGTGTACGGTGTGTCCTGAAACATCGAAAAAACAGAGCTTAGAGCGCATAGGGCACTTCCACTCATGGGCGTATAAATTGGGAAAACTAAAAATCAGCAAGACACAGGCACCCCAAAGTTTAGGGCTGCTCTGTTGACAAGAACCTCCACTTCATGACACCTTAAATACCCCTGGAAAGAGAAAAATGGATAAAGAAGTGGTGGTCCATATGTACAATGGAATATCACTCAGCCATGAAATCAATGTCATAAGGCTAGTAGCAGCATGATGAGTAGATTTAGGCACGACGATTCTAAGTGAAATAAGTCACACAGAAAAAGACACTTATCATAAGCTATCAGTTATAGAGGGAATGTACAAACCGCTACACTTGAACTGAATTACAAAACAGAACAGAGTCACACGTTTAGAAGACACACTATGGCTGCTTAACGGGAAAGGTGAGGTGGGGTGATGAATAAAACAAGGGTTTCAAATGAGCTCAGCTACCGTTCCATAAACCCAATATGTAATAGAAAGACCTACTCCTTGCTCAGTGAACTGGACTCAACACCCCCTATTCACCGCACAAGAATATATCTGACTAGTAAGAATCTTAAAACCTATGTATTGATATCTCTCTGGAAGTGAGTCAAGTGGGTGTAAAGCAGGATAAACACAGCCGTGAAAAGCAGCTAAACCCCATTATAAAAATAAATTACTTTTAAAAGCCCGTGAAACAAAGACAGTGAAAGAGAGAGAAATTCTTACAAAATTCGTTCAGGGGCTGTGATGCAACCTGGATTGACCATATCTAGACCCACAGCTGGATGAGACATAAGGGTGGACACTCTCGGGGCAGAGAGGTTTGGTGAGTTTCGGGGAGCAAACACAGAGCCTTTAAAGTAATACTGCCTGTTACCCATCCCATGGGTCCCAAATCTCCAGGTTCAAGGGCATCTTCCTACATCGAAAACATGCATGAGAAACCCAGAAGGTGGTACACCGTGTGATCGGGAAAGCTTTCTAAAACGCACCTCATTTCTCATCTCCTTGTGCTCGGGTTCGCCATTCCAGCCGCTTTACTAGCAATCTCCCTCCTTGGAGAATCAGCACCTTTAACCTCCTGTTCCATACAGCTTGCAATTTGTCCTGAGGATGAACGGGAAGAGGGGGAGCCAATGAGAGACTAGCTCTAGGTGTTGGGACAGGCACAGGTCACTCTATTTTCCCATCAGGAAGAAGAATTAACCACAGGCTCAGCCTGCCGCCCGGAACCAGAAGAGGGCCTGAGGCAATCCTGCGCTTTTGCGGCCAGCTCCCAAAAAAGCGAGTTGAAAAATGGAGCTCAGGGGCACTGCAATTCACAAACCTGCAGAGTTATAAATGATAACTCTCGTCCACAAATATATTGAGGGAAGGCAACGGAGAGGATTTGAAAGCAAGGCAGAATTGCAGGAAACAGATTTCAGGAGGTCGATTCGAATCGCCTGTAAAGCACATGAAAAGCGGCAAAACGTCGACAATGATGCCCTTGGCCAAAAAGGGCGTATGCGTTTTTTCCTGAATATATTCAGGAAAAAACGCATACGCCCTTTTTGGCCAACCAAGCAACCTGGAAAGGCAAATCAGCGCTACAAAGAAGTCTCGCTGCCCATCGGTCAAAAGGGCCATGCTGAAAAAAGTGTCAAAACCAGAAATGCAGGACAGGCCATGGAGAAATGGGAGCCTTGCTACGCTGATGGGCGGGATGTAAATTGCCAACAGCCACTCTGGAGAAGTGTACGGTGTGTCCTGAAACATCGAAAAAACACAGCTTAGAGCGCATAGGGCACTTCCACTCATGGGCGTATAAATTGGGAAAACTAAAAATCAGCAAGACACAGGCACCCCAAAGTTTAGGGCTGCTCTGTTGACAAGAACCTCCACTTCATGACACCTTAAATATCCCAGGAAAGAGAAAAATGGATAAAGAAGTGGTGGTCCTTATGTACAATGGAATATCACTCAGCCATGAAATCAATGTCATAAGGCTAGTAGCAGCATGATGATTGGATTTAGGCACGACGATTCTAAGTGAAATAAGTCACACAGAAAAAGACACTTATCATAAGCTATCACTTATAGAGGGAATGTAAAAACCGCTACACTTGAACTGAATTACAAAACAGAACAGAGTCACACGTTTAGAAAACACACTATGGCTGCTTAACGGGAAAGGTGAGGTGGGGTGATGCATAAAACAAGGGTTTCAAATTAGCTCAGATACCGTTCCATAAACCCAATATGTAATAGAAAGACCTACTCCTTGCCCACTGAACTGGACTCAACACCCCCTATTCACCGCACAAGAATATATCTGACTAGTAAGAATCTTAAAACCTGTGTATTGATATCTCTCTGGAAGTGAGTCAAGTGGATGTAAAGCAGCATAAACACAGCTGTGAAAAGCAGCTAAACCCCAGTATAAAAATAAATTACTTTTAAAAGCCCGTGAAACAAAGACAGTGAAAGAGAGAGAAATTCTTACAAAATTCGTTCAGGCTCTGTGATGCAACCTGGATTGACCATATCTAGACCCACAGCTGGATGAGACATAAGGGTGGACACTCTCGGGGCTCAGAGCTTTGGTGAGGTTGGGGGAGCAAACGCAGAGCCTTTAAAGTAATACTGCCTGTTACCCATCCCATGGGTCCCAAATCTCCAGGTTCAAGGGCATCTTCCTACATCGAAAACATGCATGAGAAACCCAGAAGGTGGTACACCGTGTGATCGGGAAAGCTTTCTAAAACGCACCTCATTTCTCATCTCCTTGTGCTCGGGTTCGCCATTCCAGCCGCTTTACTAGCAATCTCCCTCCTTGGAGAACCAGCACCTTTAACCTCCTGTTCCGTACAGCTTGCGATTTGTCCTGAGGATGAACGGGAAGAGGGGGAGCCAATGAGAGACTAGCTCTAGGTGTTGGGACAGGCACAGGTCACTCTATTTTCCCATCAGGAAGAAGAATTAACCACAGGCTCAGCCTGCCGCCCGGAACCAGAAGAGGGCCTGAGGCAATCCTGCGCTTTTGCGGCCAGCTCCCAAAAAAGCGAGTTGAAAAATGGAGCTCAGGGGCACTGCAATTCACAAACCTGCAGAGTTATAAATGATAACTCTCGTCCACAAATATATTGAGGGAAGGCAACGGAGAGGATTTGAAAGCAAGGCAGAATTGCAGGAAACAGATTTCAGGAGGTCGATTCGAATCGCCTGTAAAGCACATGAAAAGCGGCAAAACGTCGACAATGATGCCCTTGGCCAAAAAGGGCGTATGCGTTTTTTCCTGAATATATTCAGGAAAAAACGCATACGCCCTTTTTGGCCAACCAAGCAACCTGGAAAGGCAAATCAGCCCTACAAAGAAGTCTCGCTGCCCATCGGTCAAAAGGGCCATGCTGAAAAAAGTGTCAAAACCAGAAATGCAGGACAGGCCATGGAGAAATGGGAGCCTTGCTACGCTGATGGGCGGGATGTAAATTGCCAACAGCCACTCTGGAGAAGTGTACGGTGTGTCCTGAAACATCGAAAAAACAGAGCTTAGAGCGCATAGGGCACTTCCACTCATGGGCGTATAAATTGGGAAAACTAAAAATCAGCAAGACACAGGCACCCCAAAGTTTAGGGCTGCTCTGTTGACAAGAACCTCCACTTCATGACACCTTAAATATCCCAGGAAAGAGAAAAATGGATAAAGAAGTGGTGGTCCTTATGTACAATGGAATATCACTCAGCCATGAAATCAATGTCATAAGGCTAGTAGCAGCATGATGATTGGATTTAGGCACGACGATTCTAAGTGAAATAAGTCACACAGAAAAAGACACTTATCATAAGCTATCACTTATAGAGGGAATGTAAAAACCGCTACACTTGAACTGAATTACAAAACAGAACAGAGTCACACGTTTAGAAAACACACTAT
The DNA here is from genome assembly GCF_028023285.1 of Balaenoptera ricei. Taxonomy (NCBI): domain Eukaryota; kingdom Metazoa; phylum Chordata; class Mammalia; order Artiodactyla; family Balaenopteridae; genus Balaenoptera; species Balaenoptera ricei. The sequence goes on along the minus strand of NC_082642.1, from coordinate 42,662,818 downwards.
GGCTGCTTAACGGGAAAGGTGAGGTGGGGTGATGCATAAAACAAGGGTTTCAAATTAGCTCAGATACCGTTCCATAAACCCAATATGTAATAGAAAGACCTACTCCTTGCCCACTGAACTGGACTCAACACCCCCTATTCACCGCACAAGAATATATCTGACTAGTAAGAATCTTAAAACCTGTGTATTGATATCTCTCTGGAAGTGAGTCAAGTGGATGTAAAGCAGCATAAACACAGCTGTGAAAAGCAGCTAAACCCCAGTATAAAAATAAATTACTTTTAAAAGCCCGTGAAACAAAGACAGTGAAAGAGAGAGAAATTCTTACAAAATTCGTTCAGGCTCTGTGATGCAACCTGGATTGACCATATCTAGACCCACAGCTGGATGAGACATAAGGGTGGACACTCTCGGGGCTGAGAGCTTTGGTGAGGTTGGGGGAGCAAACGCAGAGCCTTTAAAGTAATACTGCCTGTTACCCATCCCATGGGTCCCAAATCTCCAGGTTCAAGGGCATCTTCCTACATCGAAAACATGCATGAGAAACCCAGAAGGTGGTACACCGTGTGATCGGGAAAGCTTTCTAAAACGCACCTCATTTCTCATCTCCTTGTGCTCGGGTTCGCCATTCCAGCCGCTTTACTAGCAATCTCCCTCCTTGGAGAACCAGCACCTTTAACCTCCTGTTCCGTACAGCTTGCGATTTGTCCTGAGGATGAACGGGAAGAGGGGGAGCCAATGAGAGACTAGCTCTAGGTGTTGGGACAGGCACAGGTCACTCTATTTTCCCATCAGGAAGAAGAATTAACCACAGGCTCAGCCTGCCGCCCGGAACCAGAAGAGGGCCTGAGGCAATCCTGCGCTTTTGCGGCCAGCTCCCAAAAAAGCGAGTTGAAAAATGGAGCTCAGGGGCACTGCAATTCACAAACCTGCAGAGTTATAAATGATAACTCTCGTCCACAAATATATTGAGGGAAGGCAACGGAGAGGATTTGAAAGCAAGGCAGAATTGCAGGAAACAGATTTCAGGAGGTCGATTCGAATCGCCTGTAAAGCACATGAAAAGCGGCAAAACGTCGACAATGATGCCCTTGGCCAAAAAGGGCGTATGCGTTTTTTCCTGAATATATTCAGGAAAAAACGCATACGCCCTTTTTGGCCAACCAAGCAACCTGGAAAGGCAAATCAGCGCTACAAAGAAGTCTCACTGCCCATCGGTCAAAAAGGCCATGCTGAAAAAAGTGTCAAAACCAGAAATGCAGGACAGGCCATGGAGAAATGGGAGCCTTGCTACGCTGATGGGCGGGATGTAAATTGCCAACAGCCACTCTGGAGAAGTGTACGGTGTGTCCTGAAACATCGAAAAAACAGAGCTTAGAGCGCATAGGGCACTTCCACTCATGGGCGTATAAATTGGGAAAACTAAAAATCAGCAAGACACAGGCACCCCAAAGTTTAGGGCTGCTCTGTTGACAAGAACCTCCACTTCATGACACCTTAAATACCCCTGGAAAGAGAAAAATGGATAAAGAAGTGGTGGTCCTTATGTACAATGGAATATCACTCAGCCATGAAATCAATGTCATAAGGCTAGTAGCAGCATGATGAGTAGATTTAGGCACGACGATTCTAAGTGAAATAAGTCACACAGAAAAAGACACTTATCATAAGCTATCAGTTATAGAGGGAATGTACAAACCGCTACACTTGAACTGAATTACAAAACAGAACAGAGTCACACGTTTAGAAGACACACTATGGCTGCTTAACGGGAAAGGTGAGGTGGGGTGATGAATAAAACAAGGGTTTCAAATGAGCTCAGCTACCGTTCCATAAACCCAATATGTAATAGAAAGACCTACTCCTTTCTCAGTGAACTGGACTCAACACCCCCTATTCACCGCACAAGAATATATCTGACTAGTAAGAATCTTAAAACCTATGTATTGATATCTCTCTGGAAGTGAGTCAAGTGGGTGTAAAGCGGCATAAACACAGCCGTGAAAAGCAGCTAAACCCCATTATAAAAATAAATTACTTTTAAAAGCCCGTGAAACAAAGACAGTGAAAGAGAGAGAAATTCTTACAAAATTCGTTCAGGGGCTGTGATGCAACCTGGATTGACCATATCTAGACCCACAGCTGGATGAGACATAAGGGTGGACACTCTCGGGGCAGAGAGGTTTGGTGAGTTTCGGGGAACAAACACAGAGCCTTTAAAGTAATACTGCCTGTTACCCATCCCATGGGTCCCAAATCTCCAGGTTCAAGGGCATCTTCCTACATCGAAAACATGCATGAGAAACCCAGAAGGTGGTACACCGTGTGATCGGGAAAGCTTTCTAAAACGCACCTCATTTCTCATCTCCTTATGCTCGGGTTCGCCATTCCAGCCGCTTTACTAGCAATCTCCCTCCTTGGAGAATCAGCACCTTTAACCTCCTGTTCCATACAGCTTGCAATTTGTCCTGAGGATGAACGGGAAGAGGGGGAGCCAATGAGAGACTAGCTCTAGGTGTTGGGACAGGCACAGGTCACTCTATTTTCCCATCAGGAAGAAGAATTAACCACAGGCTCAGCCTGCCGCCCGGAACCAGAAGAGGGCCTGAGGCAATCCTGCGCTTTTGCGGCCAGCTCCCAAAAAAGCGAGTTGAAAAATGGAGCTCAGGGGCACTGCAATTCACAAACCTGCAGAGTTATAAATGATAACTCTCGTCCACAAATATATTGAGGGAAGGCAACGGAGAGGATTTGAAAGCAAGGCAGAATTGCAGGAAACAGATTTCAGGAGGTCGATTTGAATCGCCTGTAAAGCACATGAAAAGCGGCAAAACGTCGACAATGATGCCCTTGGCCAAAAAGGGCGTATGCGTTTTTTCCTGAATATATTCAGGAAAAAACGCATACGCCCTTTTTGGCCAACCAAGCAACCTGGAAAGGCAAATCAGCGCTACAAAGAAGTCTCGCTGCCCATCGGTCAAAAAGGCCATGCTGAAAAAAGTGTCAAAACCAGAAATGCAGGACAGGCCATGGAGAAATGGGAGCCTTGCTACGCTGATGGGCGGGATGTAAATTGCCAACAGCCACTCTGGAGAAGTGTACGGTGTGTCCTGAAACATAGAAAAAACAGAGCTTAGAGCGCATAGGGCACTTCCACTCATGGGCGTATAAATTGGGAAAACTAAAAATCAGCAAGACACAGGCACCCCAAAGTTTAGGGCTGCTCTGTTGACAAGAACCTCCACTTCATGACACCTTAAATATCCCAGGAAAGAGAAAAATGGATAAAGAAGTGGTGGTCCTTATGTACAATGGAATATCACTCAGCCATGAAATCAATGTCATAAGGCTAGTAGCAGCATGATGATTGGATTTAGGCACGACGATTCTAAGTGAAATAAGTCACACAGAAAAAGACACTTATCATAAGCTATCAGTTATAGAGGGAATGTAAAAACCGCTACACTTGAACTGAATTACAAAACAGAACAGAGTCACACGTTTAGAAAACACACTATGGCTGCTTAACGGGAAAGGTGAGGTGGGGTGATGCATAAAACAAGGGTTTCAAATTAGCTCAGATACCGTTCCATAAACCCAATATGTAATAGAAAGACCTACTCCTTGCCCACTGAACTGGACTCAACACCCCCTATTCACCGCACAAGAATATATCTGACTAGTAAGAATCTTAAAACCTGTGTATTGATATCTCTCTGGAAGTGAGTCAAGTGGATGTAAAGCAGCATAAACACAGCTGTGAAAAGCAGCTAAACCCCAGTATAAAAATAAATTACTTTTAAAAGCCCGTGAAACAAAGACAGTGAAAGAGAGAGAAATTCTTACAAAATTCGTTCAGGCTCTGTGATGCAACCTGGATTGACCATATCTAGACCCACAGCTGGATGAGACATAAGGGTGGACACTCTCGGGGCTGAGAGCTTTGGTGAGGTTGGGGGAGCAAACGCAGAGCCTTTAAAGTAATACTGCCTGTTACCCATCCCATGGGTCCCAAATCTCCAGGTTCAAGGGCATCTTCCTACATCGAAAACATGCATGAGAAACCCAGAAGGTGGTACACCGTGTGATCGGGAAAGCTTTCTAAAACGCACCTCATTTCTCATCTCCTTGTGCTCGGGTTCGCCATTCCAGCCGCTTTACTAGCAATCTCCCTCCTTGGAGAACCAGCACCTTTAACCTCCTGTTCCGTACAGCTTGCGATTTGTCCTGAGGATGAACGGGAAGAGGGGGAGCCAATGAGAGACTAGCTCTAGGTGTTGGGACAGGCACAGGTCACTCTATTTTCCCATCAGGAAGAAGAATTAACCACAGGCTCAGCCTGCCGCCCGGAACCAGAAGAGGGCCTGAGGCAATCCTGCGCTTTTGCGGCCAGCTCCCAAAAAAGCGAGTTGAAAAATGGAGCTCAGGGGCACTGCAATTCACAAACCTGCAGAGTTATAAATGATAACTCTCGTCCACAAATATATTGAGGGAAGGCAACGAAGAGGATTTGAAAGCAAGGCAGAATTGCAGGAAACAGATTTCAGGAGGTCGATTCGAATCGCCTGTAAAGCACATGAAAAGCGGCAAAACGTCGACAATGATGCCCTTGGCCAAAAAGGGCGTATGCGTTTTTTCCTGAATATATTCAGGAAAAAACGCATACGCCCTTTTTGGCCAACCAAGCAACCTGGAAAGGCAAATCAGCGCTACAAAGAAGTCTCGCTGCCCATCGGTCAAAAGGGCCATGCTGAAAAAAGTGTCAAAACCAGAAATGCAGGACAGGCCATGGAGAAATGGGAGCCTTGCTACGCTGATGGGCGGGATGTAAATTGCCAACAGCCACTCTGGAGAAGTGTACGGTGTGTCCTGAAACATCGAAAAAACACAGCTTAGAGCGCATAGGGCACTTCCACTCATGGGCGTATAAATTGGGAAAACTAAAAATCAGCAAGACACAGGCACCCCAAAGTTTAGGGCTGCTCTGTTGACAAGAACCTCCACTTCATGACACCTTAAATATCCCTGGAAAGAGAAAAATGGATAAAGAAGTGGTGGTCCTTATGTACAATGGAATATCACTCAGCCATGAAATCAATGTCATAAGGCTAGTAGCAGCATGATGAGTAGATGTAGGCACGACGATTCTAAGTGAAATAAGTCACACAGAAAAAGACACTTATCATAAGCTATCAGTTATAGAGGGAATGTAAAAACCGCTACACTTGAACTGAATTACAAAACAGAACAGAGTCACACGTTTAGAAGACACACTATGGCTGCTTAACGGGAAAGGTGAGGTGGGGTGATGAATAAAACAAGGGTTTCAAATGAGCTCAGCTACCGTTCCATAAACCCAATATGTAATAGAAAGACCTACTCCTTGCTCAGTGAACTGGACTCAACACCCCCTATTCACCGCACAAGAATATATCTGACTAGTAAGAATCTTAAAACCTATGTATTGATATCTCTCTGGAAGTGAGTCAAGTGGGTGTAAAGCGGCATAAACACAGCCGTGAAAAGCAGCTAAACCCCATTATAAAAATAAATTACTTTTAAAAGCCCGTGAAACAAAGACAGTGAAAGAGAGAGAAATTCTTACAAAATTCGTTCAGGGGCTGTGATGCAACCTGGATTGACCATATCTAGACCCACAGCTGGATGAGACATAAGGGTGGACACTCTCGGGGCTGAGAGGTTTGGTGAGTTTCGGGGAGCAAACGCAGAGCCTTTAAAGTAATACTGCCTGTTACCCATCCCATGGGTCCCAAATCTCCAGGTTCAAGGGCATCTTCCTACATCGAAAACATGCATGAGAAACCCAGAAGGTGGTACACCCTGTGATCGGGAAAGCTTTCTAAAACGCACCTCATTTCTCATCTCCTTGTGCTCGGGTTCGCCATTCCAGCCACTTTACTAGAAATCTCCCTCCTTGGAGAACCAGCACCTTTAACCTCCTGTTCCGTACAGCTTGCAATTTGTCCTGAGGATGAACGGGAAGAGGGGGAGCCAATGAGAGACTAGCTCTAGGTGTTGGGACAGGCACAGGTCACTCTATTTTCCCATCAGGAAGAAGAATTAACCACAGGCTCAGCCTGCCGCCCGGAACCAGAAGAGGGCCTGAGGCAATCCTGCGCTTTTGCGGCCTGCTCCCAAAAATGCGAGTTGAAAAATGGAGCTCAGGGGCACTGCAATTCACAAACCTGCAGAGTTATAAATGATAACTCTCGTCCACAAATATATTGAGGGAAGGCAACGAAGAGGATTTGAAAGCAAGGCAGAATTGCAGGAAACAGATTTCAGGAGGTCGATTCGAATCGCCTGTAAAGCACATGAAAAGCCGCAAAACGTCGACAGTGATGCCCTTGGCCAAAAAGGGCGTATGCGTTTTTTCCTGAATATATTCAGGAAAAAACGCATACGCCCTTTTTGGCCAACCAAGCAACCTGGAAAGGCAAATCAGCGCTACAAAGAAGTCTCGCTGCCCATCGGTCAAAAGGGCCATGCTGAAAAAAGTGTCAAAACCAGAAATGCAGGACAGGCCATGGAGAAATGGGAGCCTTGCTACGCTGATGGGCGGGATGTAAATTGCCAACAGCCACTCTGGAGAAGTGTACGGTGTGTCCTGAAACATCGAAAAAACACAGCTTAGAGCGCATAGGGCACTTCCACTCATGGGCGTATAAATTGGGAAAACTAAAAATCAGCAAGACACAGGCACCCCAAAGTTTAGGGCTGCTCTGTTGACAAGAACCTCCACTTCATGACACCTTAAATATCCCTGGAAAGAGAAAAATGGATAAAGAAGTGGTGGTCCTTATGTACAATGGAATATCACTCAGCCATGAAATCAATGTCATAAGGCTAGTAGCAGCATGATGAGTAGATGTAGGCACGACGATTCTAAGTGAAATAAGTCACACAGAAAAAGACACTTATCATAAGCTATCACTTATAGAGGGAATGTAAAAACCGCTACACTTGAACTGAATTACAAAACAGAACAGAGTCACACGTTTAGAAGACACACTATGGCTGCTTAACGGGAAAGGTGAGGTGGGGTGATGAATAAAACAAGGGTTTCAAATGAGCTCAGCTACCGTTCCATAAACCCAATATGTAATAGAAAGACCTACTCCTTGCTCAGTGAACTGGACTCAACACCCCCTATTCACCGCACAAGAATATATCTGACTAGTAAGAACCTTAAAACCTATGTATTGATATCTCTCTGGAAGTGAGTCAAGTGGGTATAAAGCAGCGTAAACTCAGCCGTGAAAAGCAGCTAAACCCCATTATAAAAATAAATTACTTTTAAAAGCCCGTGAAACAAAGACAGTGAAAGAGAGAGAAATTCTTACAAAATTCGTTCAGGGGCTGTGATGCAACCTGGATTGACCATATCTAGACCCACAGCTGGATGAGACATAAGGGTGGACACTCTCGGGGCTGAGAGCTTTGGTGAGTTTGGGGGAGCAAACGCAGAGCCTTTAAAGTAATACTGCCTGTTACCCATCCCATGGGTCCCAAATCTCCAGGTTCAAGGGCATCTTCCTACATCGAAAACATGCATGAGAAACCCAGAAGGTGGTACACCCTGTGATCGGGAAAGCTTTCTAAAACGCACCTCATTTCTCATCTCCTTGTGCTCGGGTTCGCCATTCCAGCCGCTTTACTAGCAATCTCCCTCCTTGGAGAACCAGCACCTTTAACCTCCTGTTCCGTACAGCTTGCAATTTGTCCTGAGGATGAACGGGAAGAGGGGGAGCCAATGAGAGACTAGCTCTAGGTGTTGGGACAGGCACAGGTCACTCTATTTTCCCATCAGGAAGAAGAATTAACCACAGGCTCAGCCTGCCGCCCGGAACCAGAAGAGGGCCTGAGGCAATCCTGCGCTTTTGCGGCCTGCTCCCAAAAAAGCGAGTTGAAAAATGGAGCTCAGGGGCACTGCAATTCACAAACCTGCAGAGTTATAAATGATAACTCTCGTCCACAAATATATTGAGGGAAGGCAACGAAGAGGATTTGAAAGCAAGGCAGAATTGCAGGAAACAGATTTCAGGAGGTCGATTCGAATCGCCTGTAAAGCACATGAAAAGCGGCAAAACGTCGACAATGATGCCCTTGGCCAAAAAGGGCGTATGCGTTTTTTCCTGAATATATTCAGGAAAAAACGCATACGCCCTTTTTGGCCAACCAAGCAACCTGGAAAGGCAAATCAGCGCTACAAAGAAGTCTCGCTGCCCATCGGTCAAAAGGGCCATGCTGAAAAAAGTGTCAAAACCAGAAATGCAGGACAGGCCATGGAGAAATGGGAGCCTTGCTACGCTGATGGGCGGGATGTAAATTGCCAACAGCCACTCTGGAGAAGTGTACGGTGTGTCCTGAAACATCGAAAAAACACAGCTTAGAGCGCATAGGGCACTTCCACTCATGGGCGTATAAATTGGGAAAACTAAAAATCAGCAAGACACAGGCACCCCAAAGTTTAGGGCTGCTCTGTTGACAAGAACCTCCACTTCATGACACCTTAAATATCCCTGGAAAGAGAAAAATGGATAAAGAAGTGGTGGTCCTTATGTACAATGGAATATCACTCAGCCATGAAATCAATGTCATAAGGCTAGTAGCAGCATGATGAGTGGATTTAGGCACGACGATTCTAAGTGAAATAAGTCACACAGAAAAAGACACTTATCATAAGCTATCAGTTATAGAGGGAATGTAAAAACCGCTACACTTGAACTGAATTACAAAACAGAACAGAGTCACACGTTTAGAAAACACACTATGGCTGCTTAACGGGAAAGGTGAGGTGGGGTGATGCATAAAACAAGGGTTTCAAATGAGCTCAGCTACCGTTCCATAAACCCAATATGTAATAGAAAGACCTACTCCTTGCCCAGTGAACTGGACTCAACACCCCCTATTCACCGCACAAGAATATATCTGACTAGTAAGAATCTTAAAACCTATGTATTGATATCTCTCTGGAAGTGAGTCAAGTGGGTATAAAGCAGCGTAAACTCAGCCGTGAAAAGCAGCTAAACCCCATTATAAAAATAAATTACTTTTAAAAGCCCGTGAAACAAAGACAGTGAAAGAGAGAGAAATTCTTACAAAATTCGTTCAGGGGCTGTGATGCAACCTGGATTGACCATATCTAGACCCACAGCTGGATGAGACATAAGGGTGGACACTCTCGGGGCTGAGAGGTTTGGTGAGTTTCGGGGAGCAAACGCAGAGCCTTTAAAGTAATACTGCCTGTTACCCATCCCATGGGTCCCAAATCTCCAGGTTCAAGGGCATCTTCCTACATCGAAAACATGCATGAGAAACCCAGAAGGTGGTACACCATGTGATCGGGAAAGCTTTCTAAAACGCACCTCATTTCTCAACTCCTTGTGCTCGGGTTCGCCATTCCAGCCGCTTTACTAGAAATCTCCCTCCTTGGAGAACCAGCACCTTTAACCTCCTGTTCCGTACAGCTTGCAATTTGTCCTGAGGATGAACGGGAAGAGGGGGAGCCAATGAGAGACTAGCTCTAGGTGTTGGGACAGGCACAGGTCACTCTATTTTCCCATCAGGAAGAAGAATTAACCACAGGCTCAGCCTGCCGCCCGGAACCAGAAGAGGGCCTGAGGCAATCCTGCGCATTTGCGGCCAGCTCCCAAAAAAGCGAGTTGAAAAATGGAGCTCAGGGGCACTGCAATTCACAAACCTGCAGAGTTATAAATGATAACTCTCGTCCACAAATATATTGAGGGAAGGCAACGGAGAGGATTTGAAAGCAAGGCAGAATTGCAGGAAACAGATTTCAGGAGGTCGATTCGAATCGCCTGTAAAGCACATGAAAAGCGGCAAAACGTCGACAATGATGCCCTTGGCCAAAAAGGGCGTATGCGTTTTTTCCTGAATATATTCAGGAAAAAACGCATACGCCCTTTTTGGCCAACCAAGCAACCTGGAAAGGCAAATCAGCGCTACAAAGAAGTCTCGCTGCCCATCGGTCAAAAGGGCCATGCTGAAAAAAGTGTCAAAACCAGAAATGCAGGACAGGCCATGGAGAAATGGGAGCCTTGCTACGCTGATGGGCGGGATGTAAATTGCCAACAGCCACTCTGGAGAAGTGTACGGTGTGTCCTGAAACATCGAAAAAACACAGCTTAGAGCGCATAGGGCACTTCCACTCATGGGCGTATAAATTGGGAAAACTAAAAATCAGCAAGACACAGGCACCCCAAAGTTTAGGGCTGCTCTGTTGACAAGAACCTCCACTTCATGACACCTTAAATATCCCTGGAAAGAGAAAAATGGATAAAGAAGTGGTGGTCCTTATGTACAATGGAATATCACTCAGCCATGAAATCAATGTCATAAGGCTAGTAGCAGCATGATGAGTAGATGTAGGCACGACGATTCTAAGTGAAATAAGTCACACAGAAAAAGACACTTATCATAAGCTATCAGTTATAGAGGGAATGTAAAAACCGCTACACTTGAACTGAATTACAAAACAGAACAGAGTCACACGTTTAGAAGACACACTATGGCTGCTTAACGGGAAAGGTGAGGTGGGGTGATGAATAAAACAAGGGTTTCAAATGAGCTCAGCTACCGTTCCATAAACCCAATATGTAATAGAAAGACCTACTCCTTGCTCAGTGAACTGGACTCAACACCCCCTATTCACCGCACAAGAATATATCTGACTAGTAAGAATCTTAAAACCTATGTATTGATATCTCTCTGGAAGTGAGTCAAGTGGGTGTAAAGCGGCATAAACACAGCCGTGAAAAGCAGCTAAACCCCATTATAAAAATAAATTACTTTTAAAAGCCCGTGAAACAAAGACAGTGAAAGAGAGAGAAATTCTTACAAAATTCGTTCAGGGGCTGTGATGCAACCTGGATTGACCATATCTAGACCCACAGCTGGATGAGACATAAGGGTGGACACTCTCGGGGCTGAGAGGTTTGGTGAGTTTCGGGGAGCAAACGCAGAGCCTTTAAAGTAATACTGCCTGTTACCCATCCCATGGGTCCCAAATCTCCAGGTTCAAGGGCATCTTCCTACATCGAAAACATGCATGAGAAACCCAGAAGGTGGTACACCCTGTGATCGGGAAAGCTTTCTAAAACGCACCTCATTTCTCATCTCCTTGTGCTCGGGTTCGCCATTCCAGCCACTTTACTAGAAATCTCCCTCCTTGGAGAACCAGCACCTTTAACCTCCTGTTCCGTACAGCTTGCAATTTGTCCTGAGGATGAACGGGAAGAGGGGGAGCCAATGAGAGACTAGCTCTAGGTGTTGGGACAGGCACAGGTCACTCTATTTTCCCATCAGGAAGAAGAATTAACCACAGGCTCAGCCTGCCGCCCGGAACCAGAAGAGGGCCTGAGGCAATCCTGCGCTTTTGCGGCCTGCTCCCAAAAATGCGAGTTGAAAAATGGAGCTCAGGGGCACTGCAATTCACAAACCTGCAGAGTTATAAATGATAACTCTCGTCCACAAATATATTGAGGGAAGGCAACGAAGAGGATTTGAAAGCAAGGCAGAATTGCAGGAAACAGATTTCAGGAGGTCGATTCGAATCGCCTGTAAAGCACATGAAAAGCCGCAAAACGTCGACAGTGATGCCCTTGGCCAAAAAGGGCGTATGCGTTTTTTCCTGAATATATTCAGGAAAAAACGCATACGCCCTTTTTGGCCAACCAAGCAACCTGGAAAGGCAAATCAGCGCTACAAAGAAGTCTCGCTGCCCATCGGTCAAAAGGGCCATGCTGAAAAAAGTGTCAAAACCAGAAATGCAGGACAGGCCATGGAGAAATGGGAGCCTTGCTACGCTGATGGGCGGGATGTAAATTGCCAACAGCCACTCTGGAGAAGTGTACGGTGTGTCCTGAAACATCGAAAAAACACAGCTTAGAGCGCATAGGGCACTTCCACTCATGGGCGTATAAATTGGGAAAACTAAAAATCAGCAAGACACAGGCACCCCAAAGTTTAGGGCTGCTCTGTTGACAAGAACCTCCACTTCATGACACCTTAAATATCCCTGGAAAGAGAAAAATGGATAAAGAAGTGGTGGTCCTTATGTACAATGGAATATCACTCAGCCATGAAATCAATGTCATAAGGCTAGTAGCAGCATGATGAGTAGATGTAGGCACGACGATTCTAAGTGAAATAAGTCACACAGAAAAAGACACTTATCATAAGCTATCACTTATAGAGGGAATGTAAAAACCGCTACACTTGAACTGAATTACAAAACAGAACAGAGTCACACGTTTAGAAGACACACTATGGCTGCTTAACGGGAAAGGTGAGGTGGGGTGATGAATAAAACAAGGGTTTCAAATGAGCTCAGCTACCGTTCCATAAACCCAATATGTAATAGAAAGACCTACTCCTTGCTCAGTGAACTGGACTCAACACCCCCTATTCACCGCACAAGAATATATCTGACTAGTAAGAACCTTAAAACCTATGTATTGATATCTCTCTGGAAGTGAGTCAAGTGGGTATAAAGCAGCGTAAACTCAGCCGTGAAAAGCAGCTAAACCCCATTATAAAAATAAATTACTTTTAAAAGCCCGTGAAACAAAGACAGTGAAAGAGAGAGAAATTCTTACAAAATTCGTTCAGGGGCTGTGATGCAACCTGGATTGACCATATCTAGACCCACAGCTGGATGAGACATAAGGGTGGACACTCTCGGGGCTGAGAGCTTTGGTGAGTTTGGGGGAGCAAACGCAGAGCCTTTAAAGTAATACTGCCTGTTACCCATCCCATGGGTCCCAAATCTCCAGGTTCAAGGGCATCTTCCTACATCGAAAACATGCATGAGAAACCCAGAAGGTGGTACACAGTGTGATCGGGAAAGCTTTCTAAAACGCACCTCATTTCTCATCTCCTTGTGCTCGGGTTCGCCATTCCAGCCGCTTTACTAGCAATCTCCCCCCTTGGAGAACCAGCACCTTTAACCTCCTGTTCCGTACAGCTTGCAATTTGTCCTGAGGATGAACGGGAAGAGGGGGAGCCAATGAGAGACTAGCTCTAGGTGTTGGGACAGGCACAGGTCACTCTATTTTCCCATCAGGAAGAAGAATTAACCACAGGCTCAGCCTGCCGCCCGGAACCAGAAGAGGGCCTGAGGCAATCCTGCGCTTTTGCGGCCTGCTCCCAAAAAAGCGAGTTGAAAAATGGAGCTCAGGGGCACTGCAATTCACAAACCTGCAGAGTTATAAATGATAACTCTCGTCCACAAATATATTGAGGGAAGGCAACGAAGAGGATTTGAAAGCAAGGCAGAATTGCAGGAAACAGATTTCAGGAGGTCGATTCGAATCGCCTGTAAAGCACATGAAAAGCGGCAAAACGTCGACAATGATGCCCTTGGCCAAAAAGGGCGTATGCGTTTTTTCCTGAATATATTCAGGAAAAAACGCATACGCCCTTTTTGGCCAACCAAGCAACCTGGAAAGGCAAATCAACGCTACAAAGAAGTCTCGCTGCCCATCGGTCAAAAGGGCCATGCTGAAAAAAGTGTCAAAACCAGAAATGCAGGACAGGCCATGGAGAAATGGGAGCCTTGCTACGCTGATGGGCGGGATGTAAATTGCCAACAGCCACTCTGGAGAAGTGTACGGTGTGTCCTGAAACATCGAAAAAACACAGCTTAGAGCGCATAGGGCACTTCCACTCATGGGCGTATAAATTGGGAAAACTAAAAATCAGCAAGACACAGGCACCCCAAAGTTTAGGGCTGCTCTGTTGACAAGAACCTCCACTTCATGACACCTTAAATATCCCTGGAAAGAGAAAAATGGATAAAGAAGTGGTGGTCCTTATGTACAATGGAATATCACTCAGCCATGAAATCAATGTCATAAGGCTAGTAGCAGCATGATGAGTGGATTTAGGCACGACGATTCTAAGTGAAATAAGTCACACAGAAAAAGACACTTATCATAAGCTATCAGTTATAGAGGGAATGTAAAAACCGCTACACTTGAACTGAATTACAAAACAGAACAGAGTCACACGTTTAGAAAACACACTATGGCTGCTTAACGGGAAAGGTGAGGTGGGGTGATGCATAAAACAAGGGTTTCAAATGAGCTCAGCTACCGTTCCATAAACCCAATATGTAATAGAAAGACCTACTCCTTGCCCAGTGAACTGGACTCAACACCCCCTATTCACCGCACAAGAATATATCTGACTAGTAAGAATCTTAAAACCTATGTATTGATATCTCTCTGGAAGTGAGTCAAGTGGGTATAAAGCAGCGTAAACTCAGCCGTGAAAAGCAGCTAAACCCCATTATAAAAATAAATTACTTTTAAAAGCCCGTGAAACAAAGACAGTGAAAGAGAGAGAAATTCTTACAAAATTCGTTCAGGGGCTGTGATGCAACCTGGATTGACCATATCTAGACCCACAGCTGGATGAGACATAAGGGTGGACACTCTCGGGGCTGAGAGGTTTGGTGAGTTTCGGGGAGCAAACGCAGAGCCTTTAAAGTAATACTGCCTGTTACCCATCCCATGGGTCCCAAATCTCCAGGTTCAAGGGCATCTTCCTACATCGAAAACATGCATGAGAAACCCAGAAGGTGGTACACCATGTGATCGGGAAAGCTTTCTAAAACGCACCTCATTTCTCAACTCCTTGTGCTCGGGTTCGCCATTCCAGCCGCTTTACTAGCAATCTCCCTCCTTGGAGAACCAGCACCTTTAACCTCCTGTTCCGTACAGCTTGCAATTTGTCCTGAGGATGAACGGGAAGAGGGGGAGCCAATGAGAGACTAGCTCTAGGTGTTGGGACAGGCACAGGTCACTCTATTTTCCCATCAGGAAGAAGAATTAACCACAGGCTCAGCCTGCCGCCCGGAACCAGAAGAGGGCCTGAGGCAATCCTGCGCATTTGCGGCCAGCTCCCAAAAAAGCGAGTTGAAAAATGGAGCTCAGGGGCACTGCAATTCACAAACCTGCAGAGTTATAAATGATAACTCTCGTCCACAAATATATTGAGGGAAGGCAACGGAGAGGATTTGAAAGCAAGGCAGAATTGCAGGAAACAGATTTCAGGAGGTCGATTCGAATCGCCTGTAAAGCACATGAAAAGCGGCAAAACGTCGACAATGATGCCCTTGGCCAAAAAGGGCGTATGCGTTTTTTCCTGAATATATTCAGGAAAAAACGCATACGCCCTTTTTGGCCAACCAAGCAACCTGGAAAGGCAAATCAGCGCTACAAAGAAGTCTCGCTGCCCATCGGTCAAAAGGGCCATGCTGAAAAAAGTGTCAAAACCAGAAATGCAGGACAGGCCATGGAGAAATGGGAGCCTTGCTACGCTGATGGGCGGGATGTAAATTGCCAACAGCCACTCTGGAGAAGTGTACGGTGTGTCCTGAAACATCGAAAAAACACAGCTTAGAGCGCATAGGGCACTTCCACTCATGGGCGTATAAATTGGGAAAACTAAAAATCAGCAAGACACAGGCACCCCAAAGTTTAGGGCTGCTCTGTTGACAAGAACCTCCACTTCATGACACCTTAAATATCCCTGGAAAGAGAAAAATGGATAAAGAAGTGGTGGTCCTTATGTACAATGGAATATCACTCAGCCATGAAATCAATGTCATAAGGCTAGTAGCAGCATGATGAGTAGATGTAGGCACGACGATTCTAAGTGAAATAAGTCACACAGAAAAAGACACTTATCATAAGCTATCAGTTATAGAGGGAATGTAAAAACCGCTACACTTGAACTGAATTACAAAACAGAACAGAGTCACACGTTTAGAAGACACACTATGGCTGCTTAACGGGAAAGGTGAGGTGGGGTGATGAATAAAACCAGGGTTTCAAATGAGCTCAGCTACCGTTCCATAAACCCAGTATGTAATAGAAAGACCTACTCCTTGCTCAGTGAACTGGACTCAACACCCCCTATTCACCGCACAAGAATATATCTGACTAGTAAGAATCTTAAAACCTATGTATTGATATCTCTCTGGAAGTGAGTCAAGTGGGTGTAAAGCGGCATAAACACAGCCGTGAAAAGCAGCTAAACCCCATTATAAAAATAAATTACTTTTAAAAGCCCGTGAAACAAAGACAGTGAAAGAGAGAGAAATTCTTACAAAATTCGTTCAGGGGCTGTGATGCAACCTGGATTGACCATATCTAGACCCACAGCTGGATGAGACATAAGGGTGGACACTCTCGGGGCTGAGAGGTTTGGTGAGTTTGGGGGAGCAAACGCAGAGCCTTTAAAGTAATACTGCCTGTTACCCATCCCATGGGTCCCAAATCTCCAGGTTCAAGGGCATCTTCCTACATCGAAAACATGCATGAGAAACCCAGAAGGTGGTACACCGTGTGATCGGGAAAGCTTTCTAAAACGCACCTCATTTCTCATCTCCTTGTGCTCGGGTTCGCCATTCCAGCCGCTTTACTAGCAATCTCCCTCCTTGGAGAATCAGCACCTTTAACCTCCTGTTCCGTACAGCTTGCAATTTGTCCTGAGGATGAACGGGAAGAGGGGGAGCCAATGAGAGACTAGCTCTAGATGTTGGGACAGGCACAGGTCACTCTATTTTCCCATCAGGAAGAAGAATTAACCACAGGCTCAGCCTGCCGCCCGGAACCAGAAGAGGGCCTGAGGCAATCCTGCACTTTTGCGGCCAGCTCCCAAAAAAGCGAGTTGAAAAATGGAGCTCAGGGGCACTGCAATTCACAAACCTGCAGAGTTATAAATGATAACTCTCGTCCACAAATATATTGAGGGAAGGCAACGAAGAGGATGTGAAAGCAAGGCAGAATTGCAGGAAACAGATTTCAGGAGGTCGATTCGAATCGCCTTTAAAGCACATGAAAAGCGGCAAAACGTCGACAATGATGCCCTTGGCCAAAAAGGGCGTATGCGTTTTTTCCTGAATATATTCAGGAAAAAACGCATACGCCCTTTTTGGCCAACCAAGCAACCTGGAAAGGCAAATCAGCGCTACAAAGAAGTCTCGCTGCCCATCGGTCAAAAGGGCCATGCTGAAAAAAGTGTCAAAACCAGAAATGCAGGACAGGCCATGGAGAAATGGGAGCCTTGCTACGCTGATGGGCGGGATGTAAATTGCCAACAGCCACTCTGGAGAAGTGTACGGTGTGTCCTGAAACATCGAAAAAACACAGCTTAGAGCGCATAGGGCACTTCCACTCATGGGCGTATAAATTGGGAAAACTAAAAATCAGCAAGACACAGGCACCCCAAAGTTTAGGGCTGCTCTGTTGACAAGAACCTCCACTTCATGACACCTTAAATATCCCTGGAAAGAGAAAAATGGATAAAGAAGTGGTGGTCCTTATGTACAATGGAATATCACTCAGCCATGAAATCAATGTCATAAGGCTAGTAGCAGCATGATGAGTAGATGTAGGCACGACGATTCTAAGTGAAATAAGTCACACAGAAAAAGACACTTATCATAAGCTATCACTTATAGAGGGAATGTAAAAACCGCTACACTTGAACTGAATTACAAAACAGAACAGAGTCACACGTTTAGAAGACACACTATGGCTGCTTAACGGGAAAGGTGAGGTGGGGTGATGCATAAAACAAGGGTTTCAAATGAGCTCAGCTACCGTTCCATAAACCCAATATGTAATAGAAAGACCTACTCCTTGCTCAGTGAACTGGACTCAACACCCCCTATTCACCGCACAAGAATATAGCTGACTAGTAAGAATCTTAAAACCTATGTATTGATATCTCTCTGGAAGTGAGTCAAGTGGGTGTAAAGCGGCATAAACACAGCCGTGAAAAGCAGCTAAACCCAATTATAAAAATAAATTACTTTTAAAAGCCCGTGAAACAAAGACAGTGAAAGAGAGAGAAATTCTTACAAAATTCGTTCAGGGGCTGTGATGCAACCTGGATTGACCATATCTAGACGCACAGCTGGATGAGACATAAGGGTGGACACTCTCGGGGCTGAGAGCTTTGGTGAGTTTGGGGGAGCAAACGCAGAGCCTTTAAAGTAATACTGCCTGTTACCCATCCCATGGGTCCCAAATCTCCAGGTTCAAGGGCATCTTCCTACATCGAAAACATGCATGAGAAACCCAGAAGGTGGTACACCGTGTGATCGGGAAAGCTTTCTAAAACGCACCTCATTTCTCATCTCCTTGTGCTCGGGTTCGCCATTCCAGCCGCTTTACTAGCAATCTCCCTCCTTGGAGAATCAGCACCTTTAACCTCCTGTTCCATACAGCTTGCAATTTGTCCTGAGGATGAACGGGAAGAGGGGGAGCCAATGAGAGACTAGCTCTAGATGTTGGGACAGGCACAGGTCACTCTATTTTCCCATCAGGAAGAAGAATTAACCACAGGCTCAGCCTGCCGCCCGGAACCAGAAGAGGGCCTGAGGCAATCCTGCGCTTTTGCGGCCAGCTCCCAAAAAAGCGAGTTGAAAAATGGAGCTCAGGGGCACTGCAATTCACAAACCTGCAGAGTTATAAATGATAACTCTCGTCCACAAATATATTGAGGGAAGGCAACGAAGAGGATTTGAAAGCAAGGCAGAATTGCAGGAAACAGATTTCAGGAGGTCGATTCGAATCGCCTGTAAAGCACATGAAAAGCGGCAAAACGTCGACAATGATGCCCTTGGCCAAAAAGGGCGTATGCGTTTTTTCCTGAATATATTCAGGAAAAAACGCATACGCCCTTTTTGGCCAACCAAGCAACCTGGAAAGGCAAATCAGCGCTACAAAGAAGTCTCGCTGCCCATCGGTCAAAAGGGCCATGCTGAAAAAAGTGTCAAAACCAGAAATGCAGGACAGGCCATGGAGAAATGGGAGCCTTGCTACGCTGATGGGCGGGATGTAAATTGCCAACAGCCACTCTGGAGAAGTGTACGGTGTGTCCTGAAACATCGAAAAAACACAGCTTAGAGCGCATAGGGCACTTCCACTCATGGGCGTATAAATTGGGAAAACTAAAAATCAGCAAGACACAGGCACCCCAAAGTTTAGGGCTGCTCTGTTGACAAGAACCTCCACTTCATGACACCTTAAATACCCCTGGAAAGAGAAAAATGGATAAAGAAGTGGTGGTCCTTTTGTACAATGGAATATCACTCAGCCATGAAATCAATGTCATAAGGCTAGTAGCAGCATGATGAGTAGATGTAGGCACGACGATTCTAAGTGAAATAAGTCACACAGAAAAAGACACTTATCATAAGCTATCAGTTATAGAGGGAACGTAAAAACCGCTACACTTGAACTGAATTACAAAACAGAACAGAGTCACACGTTTAGAAGACACACTATGGCTGCTTAACGGGAAAGGTGAGGTGGGGTGATGAATAAAACAAGGGTTTCAAATGAGCTCAGCTACCGTTCCATAAACCCAATATGTAATAGAAAGACCTACTCCTTGCTCAGTGAACTGGACTCAACACCCCCTATTCACCGCACAAGAATATATCTGACTAGTAAGAATCTTAAAACCTATGTATTGATATCTCTCTGGAAGTGAGTCAAGTGGGTGTAAAGCGGCATAAACACAGCCGTGAAAAGCAGCTAAACCCCATTATAAAAATAAATTACTTTTAAAAGCCCGTGAAACAAAGACAGTGAAAGAGAGAGAAATTCTTACAAAATTCGTTCAGGCTCTGTGATGCAACCTGGATTGACCATATCTAGACCCACAGCTGGATGAGACATAAGGGTGGACACTCTCGGGGCTGAGAGGTTTGGTGAGTTTGGGGGAGCAAACGCAGAGCCTTTAAAGTAATACTGCCTGTTACCCATCCCATGGGTCCCAAATCTCCAGGTTCAAGGGCATCTTCCTACATCGAAAACATGCATGAGAAACCCAGAAGGTGGTACACCATGTGATCGGGAAAGCTTTCTGAAACGCACCTCATTTCTCAACTCCTTGTGCTCGGGTTCGCCATTCCAGCCGCTTTACTAGCAATCTCCCTCCTTGGAGAACCAGCACCTTTAACCTCCTGTTCCGTACAGCTTGCAATTTGTCCTGAGGATGAACGGGAAGAGGGGGAGCCAATGAGAGACTAGCTCTAGGTGTTGGGACAGGCACAGGTCACTCTATTTTCCCATCAGGAAGAAGAATTAACCACAGGCTCAGCCTGCCGCCCGGAACCAGAAGAGGGCCTGAGGCAATCCTGCGCATTTGCGGCCAGCTCCCAAAAAAGCGAGTTGAAAAATGGAGCTCAGGGGCACTGCAATTCACAAACCTGCAGAGTTATAATTGATAACTCTCGTCCACAAATATATTGAGGGAAGGCAACGAAGAGGATTTGAAAGCAAGGCAGAATTGCAGGAAACAGATTTCAGGAGGTCGATTCGAATCGCCTGTAAAGCACATGAAAAGCGGCAAAACGTCGACAATGATGCCCTTGGCCAAAAAGGGCGTATGCGTTTTTTCCTGAATATATTCAGGAAAAAACGCATACGCCCTTTTTGGCCAACCAAGCAACCTGGAAAGGCAAATCAGCGCTACAAAGAAGTCTCGCTGCCCATCGGTCAAAAGGGCCATGCTGAAAAAAGTGTCAAAACCAGAAATGCAGGACAGGCCATGGAGAAATGGGAGCCTTGCTACGCTGATGGGCGGGATGTAAATTGCCAACAGCCACTCTGGAGAAGTGTACGGTGTGTCCTGAAACATCGAAAAAACACAGCTTAGAGCGCATAGGGCACTTCCACTCATGGGCGTATAAATTGGGAAAACTAAAAATCAGCAAGACACAGGCACCCCAAAGTTTAGGGCTGCTCTGTTGACAAGAACCTCCACTTCATGACACCTTAAATATCCCAGGAAAGAGAAAAATGGATAAAGAAGTGGTGGTCCTTATGTACAATGGAATATCACTCAGCCATGAAATCAATGTCATAAGGCTAGTAGCAGCATGATGAGTGGATTTAGGCACGACGATTCTAAGTGAAATAAGTCACACAGAAAAAGACACTTATCATAAGCTATCAGTTATAGAGGGAATGTAAAAACCGCTACACTTGAACTGAATTACAAAACAGAACAGAGTCACACGTTTAGAAGACACACTATGGCTGCTTAACGGGAAAGGTGAGGTGGGGTGATGAATAAAACAAGGGTTTCAAATGAGCTCAGCTACCGTTCCATAAACCCAATATGTAATAGAAAGACCTACTCCTTGCTCAGTGAACTGGACTCAACACCCCCTATTCACCGCACAAGAATATATCTGACTAGTAAGAATCTTAAAACCTATGTATTGATATCTCTCTGGAAGTGAGTCAAGTGGGTGTAAAGCGGCATAAACACAGCCGTGAAAAGCAGCTAAACCCCATTATAAAAATAAATTACTTTTAAAAGCCCGTGAAACAAAGACAGTGAAAGAGAGAGAAATTCTTACAAAATTCGTTCAGGGGCTGTGATGCAACCTGGATTGACCATATCTAGACGCACAGCTGGATGAGACATAAGGGTGGACACTCTCGGGGCTGAGAGCTTTGGTGAGTTTGGGGGAGCAAACGCAGAGCCTTTAAAGTAATACTGCCTGTTACCCATCCCATGGGTCCCAAATCTCCAGGTTCAAGGGCATCTTCCTACATCGAAAACATGCATGAGAAACCCAGAAGGTGGTACACCGTGTGATCGGGAAAGCTTTCTAAAACGCACCTCATTTCTCATCTCCTTGTGCTCGGGTTCGCCATTCCAGCCTCTTTACTAGCAATCTCCCTCCTTGGAGAATCAGCACCTTTAACCTCCTGTTCCATACAGCTTGCAATTTGTCCTGAGGATGAACGGGAAGAGGGGGAGCCAATGAGAGACTAGCTCTAGATGTTGGGACAGGCACAGGTCACTCTATTTTCCCATCAGGAAGAAGAATTAACCACAGGCTCAGCCTGCCACCCGGAACCAGAAGAGGGCCTGAGGCAATCCTGCGCTTTTGCGGCCAGCTCCCAAAAAAGCGAGTTGAAAAATGGAGCTCAGGGGCACTGCAATTCACAAACCTGCAGAGTTATAAATGATAACTCTCGTCCACAAATATATTGAGGGAAGGCAACGAAGAGGATTTGAAAGCAAGGCAGAATTGCAGGAAACAGATTTCAGGAGGTCGATTCGAATCGCCTGTAAAGCACATGAAAAGCGGCAAAACGTCGACAATGATGCCCTTGGCCAAAAAGGGCGTATGCGTTTTTTCCTGAATATATTCAGGAAAAAACGCATACGCCCTTTTTGGCCAACCAAGCAACCTGGAAAGGCAAATCAGCGCTACAAACAAGTCTCGCTGCCCATCGGTCAAAAGGGCCATGCTGAAAAAAGTGTCAAAACCAGAAATGCAGGACAGGCCATGGAGAAATGGGAGCCTTGCTACGCTGATGGGCGGGATGTAAATTGCCAACAGCCACTCTGGAGAAGTGTACGGTGTGTCCTGAAACATCGAAAAAACACAGCTTAGAGCGCATAGGGCACTTCCACTCATGGGCGTATAAATTGGGAAAACTAAAAATCAGCAAGACACAGGCACCCCAAAGTTTAGGGCTGCTCTGTTGACAAGAACCTCCACTTCATGACACCTTAAATACCCCTGGAAAGAGAAAAATGGATAAAGAAGTGGTGGTCCTTTTGTACAATGGAATATCACTCAGCCATGAAATCAATGTCATAAGGCTAGTAGCAGCATGATGAGTGGATTTAGGCACGACGATTCTAAGTGAAATAAGTCACACAGAAAAAGACACTTATCATAAGCTATCAGTTATAGAGGGAACGTAAAAACCGCTACACTTGAACTGAATTACAAAACAGAACAGAGTCACACGTTTAGAAGACACACTATGGCTGCTTAACGGGAAAGGTGAGGTGGGGTGATGAATAAAACAAGGGTTTCAAATGAGCTCAGCTACCGTTCCATAAACCCAATATGTAATAGAAAGACCTACTCCTTGCTCAGTGAACTGGAGTCAACACCCCCTATTCACCACACAAGAATATATCTGACTAGTAAGAATCTTAAAACCTATGTATTGATATCTCTCTGGAAGTGAGTCAAGTGGGTGTAAAGCGGCATAAACACAGCCGTGAAAAGCAGCTAAACCCCATTATAAAAATAAATTACTTTTAAAAGCCCGTGAAACAAAGACAGTGAAAGAGAGAGAAATTCTTACAAAATTCGTTCAGGCTCTGTGATGCAACCTGGATTGACCATATCTAGACCCACAGCTGGATGAGACATAAGGGTGGACACTCTCGGGGCTGAGAGCTTTGGTGAGTTTGGGGGAGCAAACGCAGAGCCTTTAAAGTAATACTGCCTGTTACCCATCCCATGGGTCCCAAATCTCCAGGTTCAAGGGCATCTTCCTACATCGAAAACATGCATGAGAAACCCAGAAGGTGGTACACCATGTGATCGGGAAAGCTTTCTGAAACGCACCTCATTTCTCAACTCCTTGTGCTCGGGTTCGCCATTCCAGCCGCTTTACTAGCAATCTCCCTCCTTGGAGAACCAGCACCTTTAACCTCCTGTTCCGTACAGCTTGCAATTTGTCCTGAGGATGAACGGGAAGAGGGGGAGCCAATGAGAGACTAGCTCTAGGTGTTGGGACAGGCACAGGTCACTCTATTTTCCCATCAGGAAGAAGAATTAACCACAGGCTCAGCCTGCCGCCCGGAACCAGAAGAGGGCCTGAGGCAATCCTGCGCTTTTGCGGCCAGCTCCCAAAAAAGCGAGTTGAAAAATGGAGCTCAGGGGCACTGCAATTCACAAACCTGCAGAGTTATAATTGATAACTCTCGTCCACAAATATATTGAGGGAAGGCAACGAAGAGGATTTGAAAGCAAGGCAGAATTGCAGGAAACAGATTTCAGGAGGTCGATTCGAATCGCCTGTAAAGCACATGAAAAGCGGCAAAACGTCGACAATGATGCCCTTGGCCAAAAAGGGCGTATGCGTTTTTTCCTGAATATATTCAGGAAAAAACGCATACGCCCTTTTTGGCCAACCAAGCAACCTGGAAAGGCAAATCAGCGCTACAAACAAGTCTCGCTGCCCATCGGTCAAGAGGGCCATGCTGAAAAAAGTGTCAAAACCAGAAATGCAGAACAGGCCATGGAGAAATGGGAGCCTTGCTACGCTGATGGGCGGGATGTAAATTGCCAACAGCCACTCTGGAGAAGTGTACGGTGTGTCCTGAAACATCGAAAAAACACAGCTTAGAGCGCATAGGGCACTTCCACTCATGGGCGTATAAATTGGGAAAACTAAAAATCATCAAGACACAGGCACCCCAAAGTTTAGGGCTGCTCTGTTGACAAGAACCTCCACTTCATGACACCTTAAATATCCCAGGAAAGAGAAAAATGGATAAAGAAGTGGTGGTCCTTATGTACAATGGAATATCACTCAGCCATGAAATCAATGTCATAAGGCTAGTAGCAGCATGATGAGTGGATTTAGGCACGACGATTCTAAGTGAAATAAGTCACACAGAAAAAGACACTTATCATAAGCTATCAGTTATAGAGGGAATGTAAAAACCGCTACACTTGAACTGAATTACAAAACAGAACAGAGTCACACGTTTAGAAGACACACTATGGCTGCTTAACGGGAAAGGTGAGGTGGGGTGATGAATAAAACAAGGGTTTCAAATGAGCTCAGCTACCGTTCCATAAACCCAATATGTAATAGAAAGACCTACTCCTTGCTCAGTGAACTGGACTCAACACCCCCTATTCACCGCACAAGAATATATCTGACTAGTAAGAATCTTAAAACCTATGTATTGATATCTCTCTGGAAGTGAGTCAAGTGGGTGTAAAGCGGCATAAACACAGCCGTGAAAAGCAGCTAAACCCCATTATAAAAATAAATTACTTTTAAAAGCCCGTGAAACAAAGACAGTGAAAGAGAGAGAAATTCTTACAAAATTCGTTCAGGGGCTGTGATGCAACCTGGATTGACCATATCTAGACCCACAGCTGGATGAGACATAAGGGTGGACACTCTCGGGGCTGAGAGGTTTGGTGAGTTTCGGGGAGCAAACGCAGAGCCTTTAAAGTAATACTGCCTGTTACCCATCCCATGGGTCCCAAATCTCCAGGTTCAAGGGCATCTTCCTACATCGAAAACATGCATGAGAAACCCAGAAGGTGGTACACCGTGTGATCGGGAAAGCTTTCTAAAACGCACCTCATTTCTCATCTCCTTGTGCTCGGGTTCGCCATTCCAGCCGCTTTACTAGCAATCTCCCTCCTTGGAGAATCAGCACCTTTAACCTCCTGTTCCATACAGCTTGCAATTTGTCCTGAGGATGAACGGGAAGAGGGGGAGCCAATGAGAGACTAGCTCTAGGTGTTGGGACAGGCACAGGTCACTCTATTTTCCCATCAGGAAGAAGAATTAACCACAGGCTCAGCCTGCCGCCCGGAACCAGAAGAGGGCCTGAGGCAATCCTGCGCTTTTGCGGCCAGCTCCCAAAAAAGCGAGTTGAAAAATGGAGCTCAGGGGCACTGCAATTCACAAACCTGCAGAGTTATAAATGATAACTCTCGTCCACAAATATATTGAGGGAAGGCAACGGAGAGGATTTGAAAGCAAGGCAGAATTGCAGGAAACAGATTTCAGGAGGTCGATTCGAATCGCCTGTAAAGCACATGAAAAGCGGCAAAACGTCGACAATGATGCCCTTGGCCAAAAAGGGCGTATGCGTTTTTTCCTGAATATATTCAGGAAAAAACGCATACGCCCTTTTTGGCCAACCAAGCAACCTGGAAAGGCAAATCAGCGCTACAAAGAAGTCTCGCTGCCCATCGGTCAAAAGGGCCATGCTGAAAAAAGTGTCAAAACCAGAAATGCAGGACAGGCCATGGAGAAATGGGAGCCTTGCTACGCTGATGGGCGGGATGTAAATTGCCAACAGCCACTCTGGAGAAGTGTACGGTGTGTCCTGAAACATCGAAAAAACACAGCTTAGAGCGCATAGGGCACTTCCACTCATGGGCGTATAAATTGGGAAAACTAAAAATCAGCAAGACACAGGCACCCCAAAGTTTAGGGCTGCTCTGTTGACAAGAACCTCCACTTCATGACACCTTAAATATCCCTGGAAAGAGAAAAATGGATAAAGAAGTGGTGGTCCTTATGTACAATGGAATATCACTCAGCCATGAAATCAATGTCATAAGGCTAGTAGCAGCATGATGAGTAGATTTAGGCACGACGATTCTAAGTGAAATAAGTCACACAGAAAAAGACACTTATCATAAGCTATCAGTTATAGAGGGAATGTAAAAACCGCTACACTTGAACTGAATTACAAAACAGAACAGAGTCACACGTTTAGAAGACACACTATGGCTGCTTAACGGGAAAGGTGAGGTGGGGTGATGAATAAAACCAGGGTTTCAAATGAGCTCAGCTACCGTTCCATAAACCCAATATGTAATAGAAAGACCTACTCCTTGCTCAGTGAACTGGACTCAACACCCCCTATTCACCGCACAAGAATATATCTGACTAGTAAGAATCTTAAAACCTATGTATTGATATCTCTCTGGAAGTGAGTCAAGTGGGTGTAAAGCGGCATAAACACAGCCGTGAAAAGCAGCTAAACCCCATTATAAAAATAAATTACTTTTAAAAGCCCGTGAAACAAAGACAGTGAAAGAGAGAGAAATTCTTACAAAATTCGTTCAGGGGCTGTGATGCAACCTGGATTGACCATATCTAGACCCACAGCTGGATGAGACATAAGGGTGGACACTCTCGGGGCTGAGAGGTTTGGTGAGTTTGGGGGAGCAAACGCAGAGCCTTTAAAGTAATACTGCCTGTTACCCATCCCATGGGTCCCAAATCTCCAGGTTCAAGGGCATCTTCCTACATAGAAAACATGCATGAGAAACCCAGAAGGTGGTACACCATGTGATCGGGAAAGCTTTCTAAAACGCACCTCATTTCTCATCTCCTTGTGCTCGGGTTCGCCATTCCAGCCGCTTTACTAGCAATCTCCCTCCTTGGAGAATCAGCACCTTTAACCTCCTGTTCCATACAGCTTGCAATTTGTCCTGAGGATGAACGGGAAGAGGGGGAGCCAATGAGAGACTAGCTCTAGGTGTTGGGACAAGCACAGGTCACTCTATTTTCCCATCAGGAAGAAGAATTAACCACAGGCTCAGCCTGCCGCCCGGAACCAGAAGAGGGCCTGAGGCAATCCTGCGCTTTTGTGGCCAGCTCCCAAAAAAGCGAGTTTAGAAATGGAGCTCAGGGGCACTGCAATTCAAAAACCTGCAGAGTTATAATTGATAACTCTCGTCCACAAATATATTGAGGGAAGACAACGAAGAGGATTTGAAAGCAAGGCAGAATTGCAGGAAACAGATTTCAGGAGGTCGATTCGAATCGCCTGTAAAGCACATGAAAAGCGGCAAAACGTCGACAATGATGCCCTTGGCCAAAAAGGGCGTATGCGTTTTTTCCTGAATATATTCAGGAAAAAACGCATACGCCCTTTTTGGCCAACCAAGCAACCTGGAAAGGCAAATCAGCGCTACAAAGAAGTCTCGCTGCCCATCGGTCAAAAGGGCCATGCTGAAAAAAGTGTCAAAACCAGAAATGCAGGACAGGCCATGGAGAAATGGGAGCCTTGCTACGCTGATGGGCGGGATGTAAATTGCCAACAGCCACTCTGGAGAAGTGTACGGTGTGTCCTGAAACATCGAAAAAACACAGCTTAGAGCGCATAGGGCACTTCCACTCATGGGCGTATAAATTGGGAAAACTAAAAATCAGCAAGACACAGGCACCCCAAAGTTTAGGGCTGCTCTGTTGACAAGAACCTCCACTTCATGACACCTTAAATATCCCAGGAAAGAGAAAAATGGATAAAGAAGTGGTGGTCCTTATGTACAATGGAATATCACTCAGCCATGAAATCAATGTCATAAGGCTAGTAGCAGCATGATGAGTGGATTTAGGCACGACAATTCTAAGTGAAATAAGTCACACAGAAAAAGACACTTATCATAAGCTATCAGTTATAGAGGGAATGTAAAAACCGCTACACTTGAACTGAATTACAAAACAGAACAGAGTCACACGTTTAGAAGACACACTATGGCTGCTTAACGGGAAAGGTGAGGTGGGGTGATGAATAAAACAAGGGTTTCAAATGAGCTCAGCTACCGTTCCATAAACCCAATATGTAATAGAAAGACCTACTCCTTGCTCAGTGAACTGGACTCAACACCCCCTATTCACCGCACAAGAATATATCTGACTACTAAGAATCTTAAAACCTATGTATTGATATCTCTCTGGAAGTGAGTCAAGTGGGTGTAAAGCGGCATAAACACAGCCGTGAAAAGCAGCTAAACCCCATTATAAAAATAAATTACTTTTAAAAGCCCGTGAAACAAAGACAGTGAAAGAGAGAGAAATTCTTACAAAATTCGTTCAGGGGCTGTGATGCAACCTGGATTGACCATATCTAGACCCACAGCTGGATGAGACATAAGGGTGGACACTCTCGGGGCTGAGAGGTTTGGTGAGTTTGGGAGAGCAAACGCAGTGCCTTTAAATTAATACTGCCTGTTACCCATCCCATGGGTCCCAAATCTCCAGGTTCAAGGGCATCTGCCTACATCGAAAACATGCATGAGAAACCCAGAAGGTGGTACACCATGTGATCGGGAAAGCTTTCTGAAACGCACCTCATTTCTCAACTCCTTGTGTTCGGGTTCGCCATTCCAGCCGCTTTACTAGCAATCTCCCTCCTTGGAGAACCAGCACCTTTAACCTCCTGTTCCGTACAGCTTGCAATTTGTCCTGAGGATGAACGGGAAGAGGGGGAGCCAATGAGAGACTAGCTCTAGGTGTTGGGACAGGCACAGGTCACTCTATTTTCCCATCAGGAAGAAGAATTAACCACAGGCTCAGCCTGCCGCCCGGAACCAGAAGAGGGCCTGAGGCAATCCTGCGCTTTTGCGGCCAGCTCCCAAAAAAGCGAGTTGAAAAATGGAGCTCAGGGGCACTGCAATTCACAAACCTGCAGAGTTATAATTGATAACTCTCGTCCACAAATATATTGAGGGAAGGCAACGAAGAGGATTTGAAAGCAAGGCAGAATTGCAGAAAACAGATTTCAGGAGGTCGATTCGAATCGCCTGTAAAGCACATGAAAAGCGGCAAAACGTCGACAATGATGCCCTTGGCCAAAAAGGGCGTATGCGTTTTTTCCTGAATATATTCAGGAAAAAACGCATACGCCCTTTTTGGCCAACCAAGCAACCTGGAAAGGCAAATCAGCGCTACAAAGAAGTCTCGCTGCCCATCGGTCAAAAGGGCCATGCTGAAAAAAGTGTCAAAACCAGAAATGCAGGACAGGCCATGGAGAAATGGGAGCCTTGCTACGCTGATGGGCGGGATGTAAATTGCCAACAGCCACTCTGGAGAAGTGTACGGTGTGTCCTGAAACATCGAAAAAACACAGCTTAGAGTGCATAGGGCACTTCCACTCATGGGCGTATAAATTGGGAAAACTAAAAATCAGCAAGACACAGGCACCCCAAAGTTTAGGGCTGCTCTGTTGACAAGAACCTCCACTTCATGACACCTTAAATATCCCAGGAAAGAGAAAAATGGATAAAGAAGTGGTGGTCCTTATGTACAATGGAATATCACTCAGCCATGAAATCAATGTCATAAGGCTAGTAGCAGCATGATGAGTGGATTTAGGCACGACGATTCTAAGTGAAATAAGTCACACAGAAAAAGAGACTTATCATAAGCTATCAGTTATAGAGGGAATGTAAAAACCGCTACACTTGAACTGAATTACAAAACAGAACAGAGTCACACGTTTAGAAGACACACTATGGCTGCTTAACGGGAAAGGTGAGGTGGGGTGATGAATAAAACCAGGGTTTCAAATGAGCTCAGCTACCGTTCCATAAACCCAATATGTAATAGAAAGACCTACTCCTTGCTCAGTGAACTGGACTCAACACCCCCTATTCACCGCACAAGAATATATCTGACTAGTAAGAATCTTAAAACCTATGTATTGATATCTCTCTGGAAGTGAGTCAAGTGGGTGTAAAGCGGCATAAACACAGCCGTGAAAAGCAGCTAAACCCCATTATAAAAATAAATTACTTTTAAAAGCCCGTGAAACAAAGACAGTGAAAGAGAGAGAAATTCTTACAAAATTCGTTCAGGGGCTGTGATGCAACCTGGATTGACCATATCTAGACCCACAGCTGGATGAGACATAAGGGTGGACACTCTCGGGGCTGAGAGGTTTGGTGAGTTTGGGGGAGCAAACGCAGAGCCTTTAAAGTAATACTGCCTGTTACCCATCCCATGGGTCCCAAATCTCCAGGTTCAAGGGCATCTTCCTACATAGAAAACATGCATGAGAAACCCAGAAGGTGGTACACCATGTGATCGGGAAAGCTTTCTAAAACGCACCTCATTTCTCATCTCCTTGTGCTCGGGTTCGCCATTCCAGCCGCTTTACTAGCAATCTCCCTCCTTGGAGAATCAGCACCTTTAACCTCCTGTTCCATACAGCTTGCAATTTGTCCTGAGGATGAACGGGAAGAGGGGGAGCCAATGAGAGACTAGCTCTAGGTGTTGGGACAAGCACAGGTCACTCTATTTTCCCATCAGGAAGAAGAATTAACCACAGGCTCAGCCTGCCGCCCGGAACCAGAAGAGGGCCTGAGGCAATCCTGCGCTTTTGTGGCCAGCTCCCAAAAAAGCGAGTTTAGAAATGGAGCTCAGGGGCACTGCAATTCAAAAACCTGCAGAGTTATAATTGATAACTCTCGTCCACAAATATATTGAGGGAAGACAACGAAGAGGATTTGAAAGCAAGGCAGAATTGCAGGAAACAGATTTCAGGAGGTCGATTCGAATCGCCTGTAAAGCACATGAAAAGCGGCAAAACGTCGACAATGATGCCCTTGGCCAAAAAGGGCGTATGCGTTTTTTCCTGAATATATTCAGGAAAAAACGCATACGCCCTTTTTGGCCAACCAAGCAACCTGGAAAGGCAAATCAGCGCTACAAAGAAGTCTCGCTGCCCATCGGTCAAAAGGGCCATGCTGAAAAAAGTGTCAAAACCAGAAATGCAGGACAGGCCATGGAGAAATGGGAGCCTTGCTACGCTGATGGGCGGGATGTAAATTGCCAACAGCCACTCTGGAGAAGTGTACGGTGTGTCCTGAAACATCGAAAAAACACAGCTTAGAGCGCATAGGGCACTTCCACTCATGGGCGTATAAATTGGGAAAACTAAAAATCAGCAAGACACAGGCACCCCAAAGTTTAGGGCTGCTCTGTTGACAAGAACCTCCACTTCATGACACCTTAAATATCCCAGGAAAGAGAAAAATGGATAAAGAAGTGGTGGTCCTTATGTACAATGGAATATCACTCAGCCATGAAATCAATGTCATAAGGCTAGTAGCAGCATGATGAGTGGATTTAGGCACGACAATTCTAAGTGAAATAAGTCACACAGAAAAAGACACTTATCATAAGCTATCAGTTATAGAGGGAATGTAAAAACCGCTACACTTGAACTGAATTACAAAACAGAACAGAGTCACACGTTTAGAAGACACACTATGGCTGCTTAACGGGAAAGGTGAGGTGGGGTGATGAATAAAACAAGGGTTTCAAATGAGCTCAGCTACCGTTCCATAAACCCAATATGTAATAGAAAGACCTACTCCTTGCTCAGTGAACTGGACTCAACACCCCCTATTCACCGCACAAGAATATATCTGACTACTAAGAATCTTAAAACCTATGTATTGATATCTCTCTGGAAGTGAGTCAAGTGGGTGTAAAGCGGCATAAACACAGCCGTGAAAAGCAGCTAAACCCCATTATAAAAATAAATTACTTTTAAAAGCCCGTGAAACAAAGACAGTGAAAGAGAGAGAAATTCTTACAAAATTCGTTCAGGGGCTGTGATGCAACCTGGATTGACCATATCTAGACCCACAGCTGGATGAGACATAAGGGTGGACACTCTCGGGGCTGAGAGGTTTGGTGAGTTTGGGAGAGCAAACGCAGTGCCTTTAAATTAATACTGCCTGTTACCCATCCCATGGGTCCCAAATCTCCAGGTTCAAGGGCATCTGCCTACATCGAAAACATGCATGAGAAACCCAGAAGGTGGTACACCATGTGATCGGGAAAGCTTTCTGAAACGCACCTCATTTCTCAACTCCTTGTGTTCGGGTTCGCCATTCCAGCCGCTTTACTAGCAATCTCCCTCCTTGGAGAACCAGCACCTTTAACCTCCTGTTCCGTACAGCTTGCAATTTGTCCTGAGGATGAACGGGAAGAGGGGGAGCCAATGAGAGACTAGCTCTAGGTGTTGGGACAGGCACAGGTCACTCTATTTTCCCATCAGGAAGAAGAATTAACCACAGGCTCAGCCTGCCGCCCGGAACCAGAAGAGGGCCTGAGGCAATCCTGCGCTTTTGCGGCCAGCTCCCAAAAAAGCGAGTTGAAAAATGGAGCTCAGGGGCACTGCAATTCACAAACCTGCAGAGTTATAATTGATAACTCTCGTCCACAAATATATTGAGGGAAGGCAACGAAGAGGATTTGAAAGCAAGGCAGAATTGCAGAAAACAGATTTCAGGAGGTCGATTCGAATCGCCTGTAAAGCACATGAAAAGCGGCAAAACGTCGACAATGATGCCCTTGGCCAAAAAGGGCGTATGCGTTTTTTCCTGAATATATTCAGGAAAAAACGCATACGCCCTTTTTGGCCAACCAAGCAACCTGGAAAGGCAAATCAGCGCTACAAAGAAGTCTCGCTGCCCATCGGTCAAAAGGGCCATGCTGAAAAAAGTGTCAAAACCAGAAATGCAGGACAGGCCATGGAGAAATGGGAGCCTTGCTACGCTGATGGGCGGGATGTAAATTGCCAACAGCCACTCTGGAGAAGTGTACGGTGTGTCCTGAAACATCGAAAAAACACAGCTTAGAGTGCATAGGGCACTTCCACTCATGGGCGTATAAATTGGGAAAACTAAAAATCAGCAAGACACAGGCACCCCAAAGTTTAGGGCTGCTCTGTTGACAAGAACCTCCACTTCATGACACCTTAAATATCCCAGGAAAGAGAAAAATGGATAAAGAAGTGGTGGTCCTTATGTACAATGGAATATCACTCAGCCATGAAATCAATGTCATAAGGCTAGTAGCAGCATGATGAGTGGATTTAGGCACGACGATTCTAAGTGAAATAAGTCACACAGAAAAAGAGACTTATCATAAGCTATCAGTTATAGAGGGAATGTAAAAACCGCTACACTTGAACTGAATTACAAAACAGAACAGAGTCACACGTTTAGAAAACACACTATGGCTGCTTAACGGGAAAGGTGAGGTGGGGTGATGCATAAAACAAGGGTTTCAAATGAGCTCAGATACCGTTCCATAAACCCAATATGTAATAGAGAGACCTACTCCTTGCCCAGTGAACTGGACTCAACACCCCCTATTCACCACACAAGAATATATCTGACTAGTAAGAATCTTAAAACCTATGTATTGATATCTCTCTGGAAGTGAGTCAAGTGGGTATAAAGCAGCGTAAACTCAGCCGTGAAAAGCAGCTAAACCCCAGTATAAAAATAAATTACTTTTAAAAGCCCGTGAAACAAAGACAGTGAAAGAGAGAAATTCTTACAAAATTCGTTCAGGCTCTGTGATGCAACCTGGATTGACCATATCTAGACCCACAGCTGGATGAGACATAAGGGTGGACACTCTCGGGGCTGAGAGGTTTGGTGAGGTTGGGGGAGCAAACGCAGAGCCTTTAAAGTAATACTGCCTGTTACCCATCCCATGGGTCCCAAATCTCCAGGTTCAAGGGCATCTTCCT
Organism: Balaenoptera ricei; assembly: GCF_028023285.1. Lineage (NCBI taxonomy): Eukaryota > Metazoa > Chordata > Mammalia > Artiodactyla > Balaenopteridae > Balaenoptera > Balaenoptera ricei. Next base: position 42,628,876 of record NC_082642.1, on the reverse strand, counting down.
ACATCAAAAACATGCATGAGAAACCCAGAAGGTGGTACACCGTGTGATCGGGAAAGCTTTCTAAAACGCACCTCATTTCTCATCTCCTTGTGCTCGGGTTCGCCATTCCAGCCGCTTTACTAGCAATCTCCCTCCTTGGAGAATCAGCACCTTTAACCTCCTGTTCCATACAGCTTGCAATTTGTCCTGAGGATGAACGGGAAGAGGGGGAGCCAATGAGAGACTAGCTCTAGGTGTTGGGACAGGCACAGGTCACTCTATTTTCCCATCAGGAAGAAGAATTAACCACAGGCTCAGCCTGCCGCCCGGAACCAGAAGAGGGCCTGAGGCAATCCTGCGCTTTTGTGGCCAGCTCCCAAAAAAGCGAGTTGAGAAATGGAGCTCAGGGGCACTGCAATTCACAAACCTGCAGAGTTATAATTGATAACTCTCGTCCACAAATATATTGAGGGAAGGCAACGAAGAGGATTTGAAAGCAAGGCAGAATTGCAGGAAACAGATTTCAGGAGGTCGATTCGAATCGCCTGTAAAGCACATGAAAAGCGGCAAAACGTCGACAATGATGCCCTTGGCCAAAAAGGGCGTATGCGTTTTTTCCTGAATATATTCAGGAAAAAACGCATACGCCCTTTTTGGCCAACCAAGCAACCTGGAAAGGCAAATCAGCGCTACAAACAAGTCTCGCTGCCCATCGGTCAAAAGGGCCATGCTGAAAAAAGTGTCAAAACCAGAAATGCAGGACAGGCCATGGAGAAATGGGAGCCTTGCTACGCTGATGGGCGGGATGTAAATTGCCAACAGCCACTCTGGAGAAGTGTACGGTGTGTCCTGAAACATCGAAAAAACACAGCTTAGAGCGCATAGGGCACTTCCACTCATGGGCGTATAAATTGGGAAAACTAAAAATCAGCAAGACACAGGCACCCCAAAGTTTAGGGCTGCTCTGTTGACAAGAACCTCCACTTCATGACACCTTAAATATCCCAGGAAAGAGAAAAATGGATAAAGAAGTGGTGGTCCTTATGTACAATGGAATATCACTCAGCCATGAAATCAATGTCGTAAGGCTAGTAGCAGCATGATGAGTGGATTTAGGCACGACGATTCTAAGTGAAATAAGTCACACAGAAAAAGACACTTATCATAAGCTATCAGTTATAGAGGGAATGTAAAAACCGCTACACTTGAACTGAATTACAAAACAGAACAGAGTCACACGTTTAGAAGACACACTATGGCTGCTTAACGGGAAAGGTGAGGTGGGGTGATGAATAAAACAAGGGTTTCAAATGAGCTCAGCTACCGTTCCATAAACCCAATATGTAATAGAAAGACCTACTCCTTGCTCAGTGAACTGGACTCAACACCCCCTATTCACCGCACAAGAATATATCTGACTAGTAAGAATCTTAAAACCTATGTATTGATATCTCTCTGGAAGTGAGTCAAGTGGGTGTAAAGCGGCATAAACACAGCCGTGAAAAGCAGCTAAACCCCATTATAAAAATAAATTACTTTTAAAAGCCCGTGAAACAAAGACAGTGAAAGAGAGAGAAATTCTTACAAAATTCGTTCAGGGGCTGTGATGCAACCTGGATTGACCATATCTAGACCCACAGCTGGATGAGACATAAGGGTGGACACTCTCGGGGCTGAGAGGTTTGGTGAGTTTGGGGGAGCAAACGCAGAGCCTTTAAAGTAATACTGCCTGTTACCCATCCCATGGGTCCCAAATCTCCAGGTTCAAGGGCATCTTCCTACATCGAAAACATGCATGAGAAACCCAGAAGGTGGTACACCATGTGATCGGGAAAGCTTTCTGAAACGCACCTCATTTCTCAACTCCTTGTGCTCGGGTTCGCCATTCCAGCCGCTTTACTAGCAATCTCCCTCCTTGGAGAACCAGCACCTTTAACCTCCTGTTCCGTACAGCTTGCAATTTGTCCTGAGGATGAACGGGAAGAGGGGGAGCCAATGAGAGACTAGCTCTAGGTGTTGGGACAGGCACAGGTCACTCTATTTTCCCATCAGGAAGAAGAATTAACCACAGGCTCAGCCTGCCGCCCGGAACCAGAAGAGGGCCTGAGGCAATCCTGCGCTTTTGCGGCCAGCTCCCAAAAAAGCGAGTTGAAAAATGGAGCTCAGGGGCACTGCAATTCACAAACCTGCAGAGTTATAATTGATAACTCTCGTCCACAAATATATTGAGGGAAGGCAACGAAGAGGATTTGAAAGCAAGGCAGAATTGCAGGAAACAGATTTCAGGAGGTCGATTCGAATCGCCTGTAAAGCACCTGAAAAGCGGCAAAACGTCGACAATGATGCCCTTGGCCAAAAAGGGCGTATGCGTTTTTTCCTGAATATATTCAGGAAAAAACGCATACGCCCTTTTTGGCCAACCAAGCAACCTGGAAAGGCAAATCAGCGCTACAAAGAAGTCTCGCTGCCCATCGGTCAAAAGGGCCATTCTGAAAAAAGTGTCAAAACCAGGAATGCAGGACAGGCCATGGAGAAATGGGAGCCTTGCTACGCTGATGGGCGGGATGTAAATTGCCAACAGCCACTCTGGAGAAGTGTACGGTGTGTCCTGAAACATCGAAAAAACACAGCTTAGAGCGCATAGGGCACTTCCACTCATGGGCGTATAAATTGGGAAAACTAAAAATCAGCAAGACACAGGCACCCCAAAGTTTAGGGCTGCTCTGTTGACAAGAACCTCCACTTCATGACACCTTAAATATCCCAGGAAAGAGAAAAATGGATAAAGAAGTGGTGGTCCTTATGTACAATGGAATATCACTCAGCCATGAAATCAATGTCATAAGGCTAGTAGCAGCATGATGATTGGATTTAGGCACGACGATTCTAAGTGAAATAAGTCACACAGAAAAAGACACTTATCATAAGCTATCAGTTATAGAGGGAATGTAAAAACCGCTACACTTGAACTGAATTACAAAACAGAACAGAGTCACACGTTTAGAAGACACACTATGGCTGCTTAACGGGAAAGGTGAGGTGGGGTGATGAATAAAACAAGGGTTTCAAATGAGCTCAGCTACCGTTCCATAAACCCAATATGTAATAGAAAGACCTACTCCTTGCTCAGTGAACTGGACTCAACACCCCCTATTCACCGCACAAGAATATATCTGACTAGTAAGAATCTTAAAACCTATGTATTGATATCTCTCTGGAAGTGAGTCAAGTGGGTGTAAAGCGGCATAAACACAGCCGTGAAAAGCAGCTAAACCCCATTATAAAAATAAATTACTTTTAAAAGCCCGTGAAACAAAGACAGTGAAAGAGAGAGAAATTCTTACAAAATTCGTTCAGGGGCTGTGATGCAACCTGGATTGACCATATCTAGACCCACAGCTGGATGAGACATAAGGGTGGACACTCTCGGGGCTGAGAGGTTTGCTGAGTTTGGGGGAGCAAACGCAGAGCCTTTAAAGTAATACTGCCTGTTACCCATCCCATGGGTCCCAAATCTCCAGGTTCAAGGGCATCTTCCTACATAGAAAACATGCATGAGAAACCCAGAAGGTGGTACACCATGTGATCGGGAAAGCTTTCTAAAACGCACCTCATTTCTCATCTCCTTGTGCTCGGGTTCGCCATTCCAGCCGCTTTACTAGCAATCTCCCTCCTTGGAGAATCAGCACCTTTAACCTCCTGTTCCATACAGCTTGCAATTTGTCCTGAGGATGAACGGGAAGAGGGGGAGCCAATGAGAGACTAGCTCTAGGTGTTGGGACAAGCACAGGTCACTCTATTTTCCCATCAGGAAGAAGAATTAACCACAGGCTCAGCCTGCCGCCCGGAACCAGAAGAGGGCCTGAGGCAATCCTGCGCTTTTGTGGCCAGCTCCCAAAAAAGCGAGTTTAGAAATGGAGCTCAGGGGCACTGCAATTCAAAAACCTGCAGAGTTATAATTGATAACTCTCGTCCACAAATATATTGAGGGAAGACAACGAAGAGGATTTGAAAGCAAGGCAGAATTGCAGGAAACAGATTTCAGGAGGTCGATTCGAATCGCCTGTAAAGCACATGAAAAGCGGCAAAACGTCGACAATGATGCCCTTGGCCAAAAAGGGCGTATGCGTTTTTTCCTGAATATATTCAGGAAAAAACGCATACGCCCTTTTTGGCCAACCAAGCAACCTGGAAAGGCAAATCAGCGCTACAAAGAAGTCTCGCTGCCCATCGGTCAAAAGGGCCATGCTGAAAAAAGTGTCAAAACCAGAAATGCAGGACAGGCCATGGAGAAATGGGAGCCTTGCTACGCTGATGGGCGGGATGTAAATTGCCAACAGCCACTCTGGAGAAGTGTACGGTGTGTCCTGAAACATCGAAAAAACACAGCTTAGAGCGCATAGGGCACTTCCACTCATGGGCGTATAAATTGGGAAAACTAAAAATCAGCAAGACACAGGCACCCCAAAGTTTAGGGCTGCTCTGTTGACAAGAACCTCCACTTCATGACACCTTAAATATCCCAGGAAAGAGAAAAATGGATAAAGAAGTGGTGGTCCTTATGTACAATGGAATATCACTCAGCCATGAAATCAATGTCATAAGGCTAGTAGCAGCATGATGAGTGGATTTAGGCACGACAATTCTAAGTGAAATAAGTCACACAGAAAAAGACACTTATCATAAGCTATCAGTTATAGAGGGAATGTAAAAACCGCTACACTTGAACTGAATTACAAAACAGAACAGAGTCACACGTTTAGAAGACACACTATGGCTGCTTAACGGGAAAGGTGAGGTGGGGTGATGAATAAAACAAGGGTTTCAAATGAGCTCAGCTACCGTTCCATAAACCCAATATGTAATAGAAAGACCTACTCCTTGCTCAGTGAACTGGACTCAACACCCCCTATTCACCGCACAAGAATATATCTGACTACTAAGAATCTTAAAACCTATGTATTGATATCTCTCTGGAAGTGAGTCAAGTGGGTGTAAAGCGGCATAAACACAGCCGTGAAAAGCAGCTAAACCCCATTATAAAAATAAATTACTTTTAAAAGCCCGTGAAACAAAGACAGTGAAAGAGAGAGAAATTCTTACAAAATTCGTTCAGGGGCTGTGATGCAACCTGGATTGACCATATCTAGACCCACAGCTGGATGAGACATAAGGGTGGACACTCTCGGGGCTGAGAGGTTTGGTGAGTTTGGGAGAGCAAACGCAGTGCCTTTAAATTAATACTGCCTGTTACCCATCCCATGGGTCCCAAATCTCCAGGTTCAAGGGCATCTGCCTACATCGAAAACATGCATGAGAAACCCAGAAGGTGGTACACCATGTGATCGGGAAAGCTTTCTGAAACGCACCTCATTTCTCAACTCCTTGTGTTCGGGTTCGCCATTCCAGCCGCTTTACTAGCAATCTCCCTCCTTGGAGAACCAGCACCTTTAACCTCCTGTTCCGTACAGCTTGCAATTTGTCCTGAGGATGAACGGGAAGAGGGGGAGCCAATGAGAGACTAGCTCTAGGTGTTGGGACAGGCACAGGTCACTCTATTTTCCCATCAGGAAGAAGAATTAACCACAGGCTCAGCCTGCCGCCCGGAACCAGAAGAGGGCCTGAGGCAATCCTGCGCTTTTGCGGCCAGCTCCCAAAAAAGCGAGTTGAAAAATGGAGCTCAGGGGCACTGCAATTCACAAACCTGCAGAGTTATAATTGATAACTCTCGTCCACAAATATATTGAGGGAAGGCAACGAAGAGGATTTGAAAGCAAGGCAGAATTGCAGAAAACAGATTTCAGGAGGTCGATTCGAATCGCCTGTAAAGCACATGAAAAGCGGCAAAACGTCGACAATGATGCCCTTGGCCAAAAAGGGCGTATGCGTTTTTTCCTGAATATATTCAGGAAAAAACGCATACGCCCTTTTTGGCCAACCAAGCAACCTGGAAAGGCAAATCAGCGCTACAAAGAAGTCTCGCTGCCCATCGGTCAAAAGGGCCATGCTGAAAAAAGTGTCAAAACCAGAAATGCAGGACAGGCCATGGAGAAATGGGAGCCTTGCTACGCTGATGGGCGGGATGTAAATTGCCAACAGCCACTCTGGAGAAGTGTACGGTGTGTCCTGAAACATCGAAAAAACACAGCTTAGAGTGCATAGGGCACTTCCACTCATGGGCGTATAAATTGGGAAAACTAAAAATCAGCAAGACACAGGCACCCCAAAGTTTAGGGCTGCTCTGTTGACAAGAACCTCCACTTCATGACACCTTAAATATCCCAGGAAAGAGAAAAATGGATAAAGAAGTGGTGGTCCTTATGTACAATGGAATATCACTCAGCCATGAAATCAATGTCATAAGGCTAGTAGCAGCATGATGAGTGGATTTAGGCACGACGATTCTAAGTGAAATAAGTCACACAGAAAAAGAGACTTATCATAAGCTATCAGTTATAGAGGGAATGTAAAAACCGCTACACTTGAACTGAATTACAAAACAGAACAGAGTCACACGTTTAGAAAACACACTATGGCTGCTTAACGGGAAAGGTGAGGTGGGGTGATGCATAAAACAAGGGTTTCAAATGAGCTCAGATACCGTTCCATAAACCCAATATGTAATAGAGAGACCTACTCCTTGCCCAGTGAACTGGACTCAACACCCCCTATTCACCACACAAGAATATATCTGACTAGTAAGAATCTTAAAACCTATGTATTGATATCTCTCTGGAAGTGAGTCAAGTGGGTATAAAGCAGCGTAAACTCAGCCGTGAAAAGCAGCTAAACCCCAGTATAAAAATAAATTACTTTTAAAAGCCCGTGAAACAAAGACAGTGAAAGAGAGAAATTCTTACAAAATTCGTTCAGGCTCTGTGATGCAACCTGGATTGACCATATCTAGACCCACAGCTGGATGAGACATAAGGGTGGACACTCTCGGGGCTGAGAGGTTTGGTGAGGTTGGGGGAGCAAACGCAGAGCCTTTAAAGTAATACTGCCTGTTACCCATCCCATGGGTCCCAAATCTCCAGGTTCAAGGGCATCTTCCTACATCAAAAACATGCATGAGAAACCCAGAAGGTGGTACACCGTGTGATCGGGAAAGCTTTCTAAAACGCACCTCATTTCTCATCTCCTTGTGCTCGGGTTCGCCATTCCAGCCGCTTTACTAGCAATCTCCCTCCTTGGAGAATCAGCACCTTTAACCTCCTGTTCCATACAGCTTGCAATTTGTCCTGAGGATGAACGGGAAGAGGGGGAGCCAATGAGAGACTAGCTCTAGGTGTTGGGACAGGCACAGGTCACTCTATTTTCCCATCAGGAAGAAGAATTAACCACAGGCTCAGCCTGCCGCCCGGAACCAGAAGAGGGCCTGAGGCAATCCTGCGCTTTTGTGGCCAGCTCCCAAAAAAGCGAGTTGAGAAATGGAGCTCAGGGGCACTGCAATTCACAAACCTGCAGAGTTATAATTGATAACTCTCGTCCACAAATATATTGAGGGAAGGCAACGAAGAGGATTTGAAAGCAAGGCAGAATTGCAGGAAACAGATTTCAGGAGGTCGATTCGAATCGCCTGTAAAGCACATGAAAAGCGGCAAAACGTCGACAATGATGCCCTTGGCCAAAAAGGGCGTATGCGTTTTTTCCTGAATATATTCAGGAAAAAACGCATACGCCCTTTTTGGCCAACCAAGCAACCTGGAAAGGCAAATCAGCGCTACAAACAAGTCTCGCTGCCCATCGGTCAAAAGGGCCATGCTGAAAAACGTGTCAAAACCAGAAATGCAGGACAGGCCATGGAGAAATGGGAGCCTTGCTACGCTGATGGGCGGGATGTAAATTGCCAACAGCCACTCTGGAGAAGTGTACGGTGTGTCCTGAAACATCGAAAAAACACAGCTTAGAGCGCATAGGGCACTTCCACTCATGGGCGTATAAATTGGGAAAACTAAAAATCAGCAAGACACAGGCACCCCAAAGTTTAGGGCTGCTCTGTTGACAAGAACCTCCACTTCATGACACCTTAAATATCCCAGGAAAGAGAAAAATGGATAAAGAAGTGGTGGTCCTTATGTACAATGGAATATCACTCAGCCATGAAATCAATGTCATAAGGCTAGTAGCAGCATGATGAGTGGATTTAGGCACGACGATTCTAAGTGAAATAAGTCACACAGAAAAAGACACTTATCATAAGCTATCAGTTATAGAGGGAATGTAAAAACCGCTACACTTGAACTGAATTACAAAACAGAACAGAGTCACACGTTTAGAAGACACACTATGGCTGCTTAACGGGAAAGGTGAGGTGGGGTGATGAATAAAACAAGGGTTTCAAATGAGCTCAGCTACCGTTCCATAAACCCAATATGTAATAGAAAGACCTACTCCTTGCTCAGTGAACTGGACTCAACACCCCCTATTCACCGCACAAGAATATATCTGACTAGTAAGAATCTTAAAACCTATGTATTGATATCTCTCTGGAAGTGAGTCAAGTGGGTGTAAAGCGGCATAAACACAGCCGTGAAAAGCAGCTAAACCCCAGTATAAAAATAAATTACTTTTAAAAGCCCGTGAAACAAAGACAGTGAAAGAGAGAAATTCTTACAAAATTCGTTCAGGCTCTGTGATGCAACCTGGATTGACCATATCTAGACCCACAGCTGGATGAGACATAAGGGTGGACACTCTCGGGGCTGAGAGGTTTGGTGAGGTTGGGGGAGCAAACGCAGAGCCTTTAAAGTAATACTGCCTGTTACCCATCCCATGGGTCCCAAATCTCCAGGTTCAAGGGCATCTTCCTACATCAAAAACATGCATGAGAAACCCAGAAGGTGGTACACCGTGTGATCGGGAAAGCTTTCTAAAACGCACCTCATTTCTCATCTCCTTGTGCTCGGGTTCGCCATTCCAGCCGCTTTACTAGCAATCTCCCTCCTTGGAGAATCAGCACCTTTAACCTCCTGTTCCATACAGCTTGCAATTTGTCCTGAGGATGAACGGGAAGAGGGGGAGCCAATGAGAGACTAGCTCTAGGTGTTGGGACAGGCACAGGTCACTCTATTTTCCCATCAGGAAGAAGAATTAACCACAGGCTCAGCCTGCCGCCCGGAACCAGAAGAGGGCCTGAGGCAATCCTGCGCTTTTGTGGCCAGCTCCCAAAAAAGCGAGTTGAGAAATGGAGCTCAGGGGCACTGCAATTCACAAACCTGCAGAGTTATAATTGATAACTCTCGTCCACAAATATATTGAGGGAAGGCAACGAAGAGGATTTGAAAGCAAGGCAGAATTGCAGGAAACAGATTTCAGGAGGTCGATTCGAATCGCCTGTAAAGCACATGAAAAGCGGCAAAACGTCGACAATGATGCCCTTGGCCAAAAAGGGCGTATGCGTTTTTTCCTGAATATATTCAGGAAAAAACGCATACGCCCTTTTTGGCCAACCAAGCAACCTGGAAAGGCAAATCAGCGCTACAAACAAGTCTCGCTGCCCATCGGTCAAAAGGGCCATGCTGAAAAACGTGTCAAAACCAGAAATGCAGGACAGGCCATGGAGAAATGGGAGCCTTGCTACGCTGATGGGCGGGATGTAAATTGCCAACAGCCACTCTGGAGAAGTGTACGGTGTGTCCTGAAACATCGAAAAAACACAGCTTAGAGCGCATAGGGCACTTCCACTCATGGGCGTATAAATTGGGAAAACTAAAAATCAGCAAGACACAGGCACCCCAAAGTTTAGGGCTGCTCTGTTGACAAGAACCTCCACTTCATGACACCTTAAATATCCCAGGAAAGAGAAAAATGGATAAAGAAGTGGTGGTCCTTATGTACAATGGAATATCACTCAGCCATGAAATCAATGTCGTAAGGCTAGTAGCAGCATGATGAGTGGATTTAGGCACGACGATTCTAAGTGAAATAAGTCACACAGAAAAAGACACTTATCATAAGCTATCAGTTATAGAGGGAATGTAAAAACCGCTACACTTGAACTGAATTACAAAACAGAACAGAGTCACACGTTTAGAAGACACACTATGGCTGCTTAACGGGAAAGGTGAGGTGGGGTGATGAATAAAACAAGGGTTTCAAATGAGCTCAGCTACCGTTCCATAAACCCAATATGTAATAGAAAGACCTACTCCTTGCTCAGTGAACTGGACTCAACACCCCCTATTCACCGCACAAGAATATATCTGACTAGTAAGAATCTTAAAACCTATGTATTGATATCTCTCTGGAAGTGAGTCAAGTGGGTGTAAAGCGGCATAAACACAGCCGTGAAAAGCAGCTAAACCCCATTATAAAAATAAATTACTTTTAAAAGCCCGTGAAACAAAGACAGTGAAAGAGAGAGAAATTCTTACAAAATTCGTTCAGGGGCTGTGATGCAACCTGGATTGACCATATCTAGACCCACAGCTGGATGAGACATAAGGGTGGACACTCTCGGGGCTGAGAGGTTTGGTGAGTTTGGGGGAGCAAACGCAGAGCCTTTAAAGTAATACTGCCTGTTACCCATCCCATGGGTCCCAAATCTCCAGGTTCAAGGGCATCTTCCTACATCGAAAACATGCATGAGAAACCCAGAAGGTGGTACACCATGTGATCGGGAAAGCTTTCTGAAACGCACCTCATTTCTCAACTCCTTGTGCTCGGGTTCGCCATTCCAGCCGCTTTACTAGCAATCTCCCTCCTTGGAGAACCAGCACCTTTAACCTCCTGTTCCGTACAGCTTGCAATTTGTCCTGAGGATGAACGGGAAGAGGGGGAGCCAATGAGAGACTAGCTCTAGGTGTTGGGACAGGCACAGGTCACTCTATTTTCCCATCAGGAAGAAGAATTAACCACAGGCTCAGCCTGCCGCCCGGAACCAGAAGAGGGCCTGAGGCAATCCTGCGCTTTTGCGGCCAGCTCCCAAAAAAGCGAGTTGAAAAATGGAGCTCAGGGGCACTGCAATTCAAAAACCTGCAGAGTTATAATTGATAACTCTCGTCCACAAATATATTGAGGGAAGGCAACGAAGAGGATTTGAAAGCAAGGCAGAATTGCAGGAAACAGATTTCAGGAGGTCGATTCGAATCGCCTGTAAAGCACCTGAAAAGCGGCAAAACGTCGACAATGATGCCCTTGGCCAAAAAGGGCGTATGCGTTTTTTCCTGAATATATTCAGGAAAAAACGCATACGCCCTTTTTGGCCAACCAAGCAACCTGGAAAGGCAAATCAGCGCTACAAAGAAGTCTCGCTGCCCATCGGTCAAAAGGGCCATTCTGAAAAAAGTGTCAAAACCAGGAATGCAGGACAGGCCATGGAGAAATGGGAGCCTTGCTACGCTGATGGGCGGGATGTAAATTGCCAACAGCCACTCTGGAGAAGTGTACGGTGTGTCCTGAAACATCGAAAAAACACAGCTTAGAGCGCATAGGGCACTTCCACTCATGGGCGTATAAATTGGGAAAACTAAAAATCAGCAAGACACAGGCACCCCAAAGTTTAGGGCTGCTCTGTTGACAAGAACCTCCACTTCATGACACCTTAAATATCCCAGGAAAGAGAAAAATGGATAAAGAAGTGGTGGTCCTTATGTACAATGGAATATCACTCAGCCATGAAATCAATGTCATAAGGCTAGTAGCAGCATGATGATTGGATTTAGGCACGACGATTCTAAGTGAAATAAGTCACACAGAAAAAGACACTTATCATAAGCTATCAGTTATAGAGGGAATGTAAAAACCGCTACACTTGAACTGAATTACAAAACAGAACAGAGTCACACGTTTAGAAGACACACTATGGCTGCTTAACGGGAAAGGTGAGGTGGGGTGATGAATAAAACAAGGGTTTCAAATGAGCTCAGCTACCGTTCCATAAACCCAATATGTAATAGAAAGACCTACTCCTTGCTCAGTGAACTGGACTCAACACCCCCTATTCACCGCACAAGAATATATCTGACTAGTAAGAATCTTAAAACCTATGTATTGATATCTCTCTGGAAGTGAGTCAAGTGGGTGTAAAGCGGCATAAACACAGCCGTGAAAAGCAGCTAAACCCCATTATAAAAATAAATTACTTTTAAAAGCCCGTGAAACAAAGACAGTGAAAGAGAGAGAAATTCTTACAAAATTCGTTCAGGGGCTGTGATGCAACCTGGATTGACCATATCTAGACCCACAGCTGGATGAGACATAAGGGTGGACACTCTCGGGGCTGAGAGGTTTGCTGAGTTTGGGGGAGCAAACGCAGAGCCTTTAAAGTAATACTGCCTGTTACCCATCCCATGGGTCCCAAATCTCCAGGTTCAAGGGCATCTTCCTACATAGAAAACATGCATGAGAAACCCAGAAGGTGGTACACCATGTGATCGGGAAAGCTTTCTAAAACGCACCTCATTTCTCATCTCCTTGTGCTCGGGTTCGCCATTCCAGCCGCTTTACTAGCAATCTCCCTCCTTGGAGAATCAGCACCTTTAACCTCCTGTTCCATACAGCTTGCAATTTGTCCTGAGGATGAACGGGAAGAGGGGGAGCCAATGAGAGACTAGCTCTAGGTGTTGGGACAAGCACAGGTCACTCTATTTTCCCATCAGGAAGAAGAATTAACCACAGGCTCAGCCTGCCGCCCGGAACCAGAAGAGGGCCTGAGGCAATCCTGCGCTTTTGTGGCCAGCTCCCAAAAAAGCGAGTTTAGAAATGGAGCTCAGGGGCACTGCAATTCAAAAACCTGCAGAGTTATAATTGATAACTCTCGTCCACAAATATATTGAGGGAAGACAACGAAGAGGATTTGAAAGCAAGGCAGAATTGCAGGAAACAGATTTCAGGAGGTCGATTCGAATCGCCTGTAAAGCACATGAAAAGCGGCAAAACGTCGACAATGATGCCCTTGGCCAAAAAGGGCGTATGCGTTTTTTCCTGAATATATTCAGGAAAAAACGCATACGCCCTTTTTGGCCAACCAAGCAACCTGGAAAGGCAAATCAGCGCTACAAAGAAGTCTCGCTGCCCATCGGTCAAAAGGGCCATGCTGAAAAAAGTGTCAAAACCAGAAATGCAGGACAGGCCATGGAGAAATGGGAGCCTTGCTACGCTGATGGGCGGGATGTAAATTGCCAACAGCCACTCTGGAGAAGTGTACGGTGTGTCCTGAAACATCGAAAAAACACAGCTTAGAGCGCATAGGGCACTTCCACTCATGGGCGTATAAATTGGGAAAACTAAAAATCAGCAAGACACAGGCACCCCAAAGTTTAGGGCTGCTCTGTTGACAAGAACCTCCACTTCATGACACCTTAAATATCCCAGGAAAGAGAAAAATGGATAAAGAAGTGGTGGTCCTTATGTACAATGGAATATCACTCAGCCATGAAATCAATGTCATAAGGCTAGTAGCAGCATGATGAGTGGATTTAGGCACGACAATTCTAAGTGAAATAAGTCACACAGAAAAAGACACTTATCATAAGCTATCAGTTATAGAGGGAATGTAAAAACCGCTACACTTGAACTGAATTACAAAACAGAACAGAGTCACACGTTTAGAAGACACACTATGGCTGCTTAACGGGAAAGGTGAGGTGGGGTGATGAATAAAACAAGGGTTTCAAATGAGCTCAGCTACCGTTCCATAAACCCAATATGTAATAGAAAGACCTACTCCTTGCTCAGTGAACTGGACTCAACACCCCCTATTCACCGCACAAGAATATATCTGACTACTAAGAATCTTAAAACCTATGTATTGATATCTCTCTGGAAGTGAGTCAAGTGGGTGTAAAGCGGCATAAACACAGCCGTGAAAAGCAGCTAAACCCCATTATAAAAATAAATTACTTTTAAAAGCCCGTGAAACAAAGACAGTGAAAGAGAGAGAAATTCTTACAAAATTCGTTCAGGGGCTGTGATGCAACCTGGATTGACCATATCTAGACCCACAGCTGGATGAGACATAAGGGTGGACACTCTCGGGGCTGAGAGGTTTGGTGAGTTTGGGAGAGCAAACGCAGTGCCTTTAAATTAATACTGCCTGTTACCCATCCCATGGGTCCCAAATCTCCAGGTTCAAGGGCATCTGCCTACATCGAAAACATGCATGAGAAACCCAGAAGGTGGTACACCATGTGATCGGGAAAGCTTTCTGAAACGCACCTCATTTCTCAACTCCTTGTGTTCGGGTTCGCCATTCCAGCCGCTTTACTAGCAATCTCCCTCCTTGGAGAACCAGCACCTTTAACCTCCTGTTCCGTACAGCTTGCAATTTGTCCTGAGGATGAACGGGAAGAGGGGGAGCCAATGAGAGACTAGCTCTAGGTGTTGGGACAGGCACAGGTCACTCTATTTTCCCATCAGGAAGAAGAATTAACCACAGGCTCAGCCTGCCGCCCGGAACCAGAAGAGGGCCTGAGGCAATCCTGCGCTTTTGCGGCCAGCTCCCAAAAAAGCGAGTTGAAAAATGGAGCTCAGGGGCACTGCAATTCACAAACCTGCAGAGTTATAATTGATAACTCTCGTCCACAAATATATTGAGGGAAGGCAACGAAGAGGATTTGAAAGCAAGGCAGAATTGCAGAAAACAGATTTCAGGAGGTCGATTCGAATCGCCTGTAAAGCACATGAAAAGCGGCAAAACGTCGACAATGATGCCCTTGGCCAAAAAGGGCGTATGCGTTTTTTCCTGAATATATTCAGGAAAAAACGCATACGCCCTTTTTGGCCAACCAAGCAACCTGGAAAGGCAAATCAGCGCTACAAAGAAGTCTCGCTGCCCATCGGTCAAAAGGGCCATGCTGAAAAAAGTGTCAAAACCAGAAATGCAGGACAGGCCATGGAGAAATGGGAGCCTTGCTACGCTGATGGGCGGGATGTAAATTGCCAACAGCCACTCTGGAGAAGTGTACGGTGTGTCCTGAAACATCGAAAAAACACAGCTTAGAGTGCATAGGGCACTTCCACTCATGGGCGTATAAATTGGGAAAACTAAAAATCAGCAAGACACAGGCACCCCAAAGTTTAGGGCTGCTCTGTTGACAAGAACCTCCACTTCATGACACCTTAAATATCCCAGGAAAGAGAAAAATGGATAAAGAAGTGGTGGTCCTTATGTACAATGGAATATCACTCAGCCATGAAATCAATGTCATAAGGCTAGTAGCAGCATGATGAGTGGATTTAGGCACGACGATTCTAAGTGAAATAAGTCACACAGAAAAAGAGACTTATCATAAGCTATCAGTTATAGAGGGAATGTAAAAACCGCTACACTTGAACTGAATTACAAAACAGAACAGAGTCACACGTTTAGAAAACACACTATGGCTGCTTAACGGGAAAGGTGAGGTGGGGTGATGCATAAAACAAGGGTTTCAAATGAGCTCAGATACCGTTCCATAAACCCAATATGTAATAGAGAGACCTACTCCTTGCCCAGTGAACTGGACTCAACACCCCCTATTCACCACACAAGAATATATCTGACTAGTAAGAATCTTAAAACCTATGTATTGATATCTCTCTGGAAGTGAGTCAAGTGGGTATAAAGCAGCGTAAACTCAGCCGTGAAAAGCAGCTAAACCCCAGTATAAAAATAAATTACTTTTAAAAGCCCGTGAAACAAAGACAGTGAAAGAGAGAAATTCTTACAAAATTCGTTCAGGCTCTGTGATGCAACCTGGATTGACCATATCTAGACCCACAGCTGGATGAGACATAAGGGTGGACACTCTCGGGGCTGAGAGGTTTGGTGAGGTTGGGGGAGCAAACGCAGAGCCTTTAAAGTAATACTGCCTGTTACCCATCCCATGGGTCCCAAATCTCCAGGTTCAAGGGCATCTTCCTACATCAAAAACATGCATGAGAAACCCAGAAGGTGGTACACCGTGTGATCGGGAAAGCTTTCTAAAACGCACCTCATTTCTCATCTCCTTGTGCTCGGGTTCGCCATTCCAGCCGCTTTACTAGCAATCTCCCTCCTTGGAGAATCAGCACCTTTAACCTCCTGTTCCATACAGCTTGCAATTTGTCCTGAGGATGAACGGGAAGAGGGGGAGCCAATGAGAGACTAGCTCTAGGTGTTGGGACAGGCACAGGTCACTCTATTTTCCCATCAGGAAGAAGAATTAACCACAGGCTCAGCCTGCCGCCCGGAACCAGAAGAGGGCCTGAGGCAATCCTGCGCTTTTGTGGCCAGCTCCCAAAAAAGCGAGTTGAGAAATGGAGCTCAGGGGCACTGCAATTCACAAACCTGCAGAGTTATAATTGATAACTCTCGTCCACAAATATATTGAGGGAAGGCAACGAAGAGGATTTGAAAGCAAGGCAGAATTGCAGGAAACAGATTTCAGGAGGTCGATTCGAATCGCCTGTAAAGCACATGAAAAGCGGCAAAACGTCGACAATGATGCCCTTGGCCAAAAAGGGCGTATGCGTTTTTTCCTGAATATATTCAGGAAAAAACGCATACGCCCTTTTTGGCCAACCAAGCAACCTGGAAAGGCAAATCAGCGCTACAAACAAGTCTCGCTGCCCATCGGTCAAAAGGGCCATGCTGAAAAACGTGTCAAAACCAGAAATGCAGGACAGGCCATGGAGAAATGGGAGCCTTGCTACGCTGATGGGCGGGATGTAAATTGCCAACAGCCACTCTGGAGAAGTGTACGGTGTGTCCTGAAACATCGAAAAAACACAGCTTAGAGCGCATAGGGCACTTCCACTCATGGGCGTATAAATTGGGAAAACTAAAAATCAGCAAGACACAGGCACCCCAAAGTTTAGGGCTGCTCTGTTGACAAGAACCTCCACTTCATGACACCTTAAATATCCCAGGAAAGAGAAAAATGGATAAAGAAGTGGTGGTCCTTATGTACAATGGAATATCACTCAGCCATGAAATCAATGTCATAAGGCTAGTAGCAGCATGATGAGTGGATTTAGGCACGACGATTCTAAGTGAAATAAGTCACACAGAAAAAGACACTTATCATAAGCTATCAGTTATAGAGGGAATGTAAAAACCGCTACACTTGAACTGAATTACAAAACAGAACAGAGTCACACGTTTAGAAGACACACTATGGCTGCTTAACGGGAAAGGTGAGGTGGGGTGATGAATAAAACAAGGGTTTCAAATGAGCTCAGCTACCGTTCCATAAACCCAATATGTAATAGAAAGACCTACTCCTTGCTCAGTGAACTGGACTCAACACCCCCTATTCACCGCACAAGAATATATCTGACTAGTAAGAATCTTAAAACCTATGTATTGATATCTCTCTGGAAGTGAGTCAAGTGGGTGTAAAGCGGCATAAACACAGCCGTGAAAAGCAGCTAAACCCCATTATAAAAATAAATTACTTTTAAAAGCCCGTGAAACAAAGACAGTGAAAGAGAGAGAAATTCTTACAAAATTCGTTCAGGGGCTGTGATGCAACCTGGATTGACCATATCTAGACCCACAGCTGGATGAGACATAAGGGTGGACACTCTCGGGGCTGAGAGGTTTGGTGAGTTTGGGGGAGCAAACGCAGAGCCTTTAAAGTAATACTGCCTGTTACCCATCCCATGGGTCCCAAATCTCCAGGTTCAAGGGCATCTTCCTACATCGAAAACATGCATGAGAAACCCAGAAGGTGGTACACCATGTGATCGGGAAAGCTTTCTGAAACGCACCTCATTTCTCAACTCCTTGTGCTCGGGTTCGCCATTCCAGCCGCTTTACTAGCAATCTCCCTCCTTGGAGAACCAGCACCTTTAACCTCCTGTTCCGTACAGCTTGCAATTTGTCCTGAGGATGAACGGGAAGAGGGGGAGCCAATGAGAGACTAGCTCTAGGTGTTGGGACAGGCACAGGTCACTCTATTTTCCCATCAGGAAGAAGAATTAACCACAGGCTCAGCCTGCCGCCCGGAACCAGAAGAGGGCCTGAGGCAATCCTGCGCTTTTGCGGCCAGCTCCCAAAAAAGCGAGTTGAAAAATGGAGCTCAGGGGCACTGCAATTCACAAACCTGCAGAGTTATAATTGATAACTCTCGTCCACAAATATATTGAGGGAAGGCAACGAAGAGGATTTGAAAGCAAGGCAGAATTGCAGGAAACAGATTTCAGGAGGTCGATTCGAATCGCCTGTAAAGCACCTGAAAAGCGGCAAAACGTCGACAATGATGCCCTTGGCCAAAAAGGGCGTATGCGTTTTTTCCTGAATATATTCAGGAAAAAACGCATACGCCCTTTTTGGCCAACCAAGCAACCTGGAAAGGCAAATCAGCGCTACAAAGAAGTCTCGCTGCCCATCGGTCAAAAGGGCCATTCTGAAAAAAGTGTCAAAACCAGGAATGCAGGACAGGCCATGGAGAAATGGGAGCCTTGCTACGCTGATGGGCGGGATGTAAATTGCCAACAGCCACTCTGGAGAAGTGTACGGTGTGTCCTGAAACATCGAAAAAACACAGCTTAGAGCGCATAGGGCACTTCCACTCATGGGCGTATAAATTGGGAAAACTAAAAATCAGCAAGACACAGGCACCCCAAAGTTTAGGGCTGCTCTGTTGACAAGAACCTCCACTTCATGACACCTTAAATATCCCAGGAAAGAGAAAAATGGATAAAGAAGTGGTGGTCCTTATGTACAATGGAATATCACTCAGCCATGAAATCAATGTCATAAGGCTAGTAGCAGCATGATGATTGGACTTAGGCACGACGATTCTAAGTGAAATAAGTCACACAGAAAAAGACACTTATCATAAGCTATCAGTTATAGAGGGAATGTAAAAACCGCTACACTTGAACTGAATTACAAAACAGAACAGAGTCACACGTTTAGAAGACACACTATGGCTGCTTAACGGGAAAGGTGAGGTGGGGTGATGAATAAAACAAGGGTTTCAAATGAGCTCAGCTACCGTTCCATAAACCCAATATGTAATAGAAAGACCTACTCCTTGCTCAGTGAACTGGACTCAACACCCCCTATTCACCGCACAAGAATATATCTGACTAGTAAGAATCTTAAAACCTATGTATTGATATCTCTCTGGAAGTGAGTCAAGTGGGTGTAAAGCGGCATAAACACAGCCGTGAAAAGCAGCTAAACCCCATTATAAAAATAAATTACTTTTAAAAGCCCGTGAAACAAAGACAGTGAAAGAGAGAGAAATTCTTACAAAATTCGTTCAGGGGCTGTGATGCAACCTGGATTGACCATATCTAGACCCACAGCTGGATGAGACATAAGGGTGGACACTCTCCGGGCTGAGAGGTTTGGTGAGTTTGGGGGAGCAAACGCAGAGCCTTTAAAGTAATACTGCCTGTTACCCATCCCATGGGTCCCAAATCTCCAGGTTCAAGGGCATCTTCCTACATCGAAAACATGCATGAGAAACCCAGAAGGTGGTACACCGTGTGATCGGGAAAGCTTTCTAAAATGCACCTCATTTCTCATCTCCTTGTGCTCGGGTTCGCCATTCCAGCCGCTTTACTAGCAATCTCCCTCCTTGGAGAATCAGCACCTTTAACCTCCTGTTCCATACAGCTTGCAATTTGTCCTGAGGATGAACGGGAAGAGGGGGAGCCAATGAGAGACTAGCTCTCGGTGTTGGGACAGGCACAGGTCACTCTATTTTCCCATCAGGAAGAAGAATTAACCACAGGCTCAGCCTGCCGCCCGGAACCAGAAGAGGGCCTGAGGCAATCCTGCGCTTTTGTGGCCAGCTCCCAAAAAAGCGAGTTGAGAAATGGAGCTCAGGGGCACTGCAATTCACAAACCTGCAGAGTTATAAATGATAACTCTCGTCCACAAATATATTGAGGGAAGGCAACGAAGAGGATTTGAAAGCAAGGCAGAATTGCAGGAAACAGATTTCAGGAGGTCGATTCGAATCGCCTGTAAAGCACATGAAAAGCGGCAAAACGTCGACAATGATGCCCTTGGCCAAAAAGGGCGTATGCGTTTTTTCCTGAATATATTCAGGAAAAAACGCATACGCCCTTTTTGGCCAACCAAGCAACCTGGAAAGGCAAATCATCGCTACAAACAAGTCTCGCTGCCCATCGGTCAAAAGGGCCATGCTGAAAAACGTGTCAAAACCAGAAATGCAGGACAGGCCATGGAGAAATGGGAGCCTTGCTACGCTGATGGGCGGGATGTAAATTGCCAACAGCCACTCTGGAGAAGTGTACGGTGTGTCCTGAAACATCGAAAAAACACAGCTTAGAGCGCATAGGGCACTTCCACTCATGGGCGTATAAATTGGGAAAACTAAAAATCAGCAAGACACAGGCACCCCAAAGTTTAGGGCTGCTCTGTTGACAAGAACCTCCACTTCATGACACCTTAAATATCCCAGGAAAGAGAAAAATGGGTAAAGAAGTGGTGGTCCTTATGTACAATGGAATATCACTCAGCCATGAAATCAATGTCATAAGGCTAGTAGCAGCATGATGAGTGGATTTAGGCACGACGATTCTAAGTGAAATAAGTCACACAGAAAAAGACACTTATCATAAGCTATCAGTTATAGAGGGAATGTAAAAACCGCTACACTTGAACTGAATTACAAAACAGAACAGAGTCACACGTTTAGAAGACACACTATGGCTGCTTAACGGGAAAGGTGAGGTGGGGTGATGAATAAAACAAGGGTTTCAAATGAGCTCAGCTACCGTTCCATAAACCCAATATGTAATAGAAAGACCTACTCCTTGCTCAGTGAACTGGACTCAACACCCCCTATTCACCGCACAAGAATATATCTGACTAGTAAGAATCTTAAAACCTATGTATTGATATCTCTCTGGAAGTGAGTCAAGTGGGTGTAAAGCGGCATAAACACAGCCGTGAAAAGCAGCTAAACCCCATTATAAAAATAAATTACTTTTAAAAGCCCGTGAAACAAAGACAGTGAAAGAGAGAGAAATTCTTACAAAATTCGTTCAGGGGCTGTGATGCAACCTGGATTGACCATATCTAGACCCACAGCTGGATGAGACATAAGGGTGGACACTCTCGGGGCTGAGAGGTTTGGTGAGTTTGGGGGAGCAAACGCAGAGCCTTTAAAGTAATACTGCCTGTTACCCATCCCATGGGTCCCAAATCTCCAGGTTCAAGGGCATCTTCCTACATCGAAAACATGCATGAGAAACCCAGAAGGTGGTACACCGTGTGATCGGGAAAGCTTTCTAAAATGCACCTCATTTCTCATCTCCTTGTGCTCGGGTTCGCCATTCCAGCCGCTTTACTAGCAATCTCCCTCCTTGGAGAATCAGCACCTTTAACCTCCTGTTCCATACAGCTTGCAATTTGTCCTGAGGATGAACGGGAAGAGGGGGAGCCAATGAGAGACTAGCTCTCGGTGTTGGGACAGGCACAGGTCACTCTATTTTCCCATCAGGAAGAAGAATTAACCACAGGCTCAGCCTGCCGCCCGGAACCAGAAGAGGGCCTGAGGCAATCCTGCGCTTTTGTGGCCAGCTCCCAAAAAAGCGAGTTGAGAAATGGAGCTCAGGGGCACTGCAATTCACAAACCTGCAGAGTTATAAATGATAACTCTCGTCCACAAATATATTGAGGGAAGGCAACGGAGAGGATTTGAAAGCAAGGCAGAATTGCAGGAAACAGATTTCAGGAGGTCGATTCGAATCGCCTGTAAAGCACATGAAAAGCGGCAAAACGTCGACAATGATGCCCTTGGCCAAAAAGGGCGTATGCGTTTTTTCCTGAATATATTCAGGAAAAAACGCATACGCCCTTTTTGGCCAACCAAGCAACCTGGAAAGGCAAATCAGCGCTACAAAGAAGTCTCGCTGCCCATCGGTCAAAAGGGCCATGCTGAAAAACGTGTCAAAACCAGAAATGCAGGACAGGCCATGGAGAAATGGGAGCCTTGCTACGCTGATGGGCGGGATGTAAATTGCCAACAGCCACTCTGGAGAAGTGTACGGTGTGTCCTGAAACATCGAAAAAACACAGCTTAGAGCGCATAGGGCACTTCCACTCATGGGCGTATAAATTGGGAAAACTAAAAATCAGCAAGACACAGGCACCCCAAAGTTTAGGGCTGCTCTGTTGACAAGAACCTCCACTTCATGACACCTTAAATATCCCAGGAAAGAGAAAAATGGGTAAAGAAGTGGTGGTCCTTATGTACAATGGAATATCACTCAGCCATGAAATCAATGTCATAAGGCTAGTAGCAGCATGATGAGTAGATGTAGGCACGACGATTCTAAGTGAAATAAGTCACACAGAAAAAGACACTTATCATAAGCTATCACTTATAGAGGGAATGTAAAAACCGCTACACTTGAACTGAATTACAAAACAGAACAGAGTCACACGTTTAGAAGACACACTATGGCTGCTTAACGGGAAAGGTGAGGTGGGGTGATGAATAAAACAAGGGTTTCAAATGAGCTCAGCTACCGTTCCATAAACCCAATATGTAATAGAAAGACCTACTCCTTGCTCAGTGAACTGGACTCAACACCCCCTATTCACCGCACAAGAATATATCTGACTAGTAAGAATCTTAAAACCTATGTATTGATATCTCTCTGGAAGTGAGTCAAGTGGGTGTAAAGCGGCATAAACACAGCCGTGAAAAGCAGCTAAACCCCATTATAAAAATAAATTACTTTTAAAAGCCCGTGAAACAAAGACAGTGAAAGAGAGAGAAATTCTTACAAAATTCGTTCAGGGGCTGTGATGCAACCTGGATTGACCATATCTAGACCCACAGCTGGATGAGACATAAGGGTGGACACTCTCGGGGCTGAGAGGTTTGGTGAGTTTCGGGGAGCAAACGCAGAGCCTTTAAAGTAATACTGCCTGTTACCCATCCCATGGGTCCCAAATCTCCAGGTTCAAGGGCATCTTCCTACATTGAAAACATGCATGAGAAACCCAGAAGGTGGTACACCATGTGATAGGGAAAGCTTTCTGAAACGCACCTCATTTGTCAACTCCTTGTGCTCGGGTTCGCCATTCCAGCCGCTTTACTAGCAATCTTCCTCCTTGGAGAACCAGCACCTTTAACCTCCTGTTCCGTACAGCTTGCAATTTGTTCTGAGGATGAACGGGAAGAGGGGGAGCCAATGAGAGACTAGCTCTAGGTGTTGGGACAGGCACAGGTCACTCTATTTTCCCATCAGGAAGAAGAATTAACCACAGGCTCAGCCTGCCGCCCGGAACCAGAAGAGGGCCTGAGGCAATCCTGCGCTTTTGTGGCCAGCTCCCAAAAAAGCGAGTTGAGAAATGGAGCTCAGGGGCACTGCAATTCACAAACCTGCAGAGTTATAAATGATAACTCTCGTCCACAAATATATTGAGGGAAGGCAACGGAGAGGATTTGAAAGCAAGGCAGAATTGCAGGAAACAGATTTCAGGAGGTCGATTCGAATCGCCTGTAAAGCACATGAAAAGCGGCAAAACGTCGACAATGATGCCCTTGGCCAAAAAGGGCGTATGCGTTTTTTCCTGAATATATTCAGGAAAAAACGCATACGCCCTTTTTGGCCAACCAAGCAACCTGGAAAGGCAAATCAGCGCTACAAACAAGTCTCGCTGCCCATCGGTCAAAAGGGCCATGCTGAAAAACGTGTCAAAACCAGAAATGCAGGACAGGCCATGGAGAAATGGGAGCCTTGCTACGCTGATGGGCGGGATGTAAATTGCCAACAGCCACTCTGGAGAAGTGTACGGTGTGTCCTGAAACATCGAAAAAACACAGCTTAGAGCGCATAGGGCACTTCCACTCATGGGCGTATAAATTGGGAAAACTAAAAATCAGCAAGACACAGGCACCCCAAAGTTTAGGGCTGCTCTGTTGACAAGAACCTCCACTTCATGACACCTTAAATATCCCAGGAAAGAGAAAAATGGGTAAAGAAGTGGTGGTCCTTATGTACAATGGAATATCACTCAGCCATGAAATCAATGTCATAAGGCTAGTAGCAGCATGATGAGTGGATTTAGGCACGACGATTCTAAGTGAAATAAGTCACACAGAAAAAGACACTTATCATAAGCTATCAGTTATAGAGGGAATGTAAAAACCGCTACACTTGAACTGAATTACAAAACAGAACAGAGTCACACGTTTAGAAGACACACTATGGCTGCTTAACGGGAAAGGTGAGGTGGGGTGATGAATAAAACAAGGGATTCAAATGAGCTCAGCTACCGTTCCATAAACCCAATATGTAATAGAAAGACCTACTCCTTGCTCAGTGAACTGGACTCAACACCCCCTATTCACCGCACAAGAATATATCTGACTAGTAAGAATCTTAAAACCTATGTATTGATATCTCTCTGGAAGTGAGTCAAGTGGGTGTAAAGCGGCATAAACACAGCCGTGAAAAGCAGCTAAACCCCATTATAAAAATAAATTACTTTTAAAAGCCCGTGAAACAAAGACAGTGAAAGAGAGAGAAATTCTTACAAAATTCGTTCAGGGGCTGTGATGCAACCTGGATTGACCATATCTAGACCCACAGCTGGATGAGACATAAGGGTGGACACTCTCGGGGCTGAGAGGTTTGGTGAGTTTCGGGGAGCAAACGCAGAGCCTTTAAAGTAATACTGCCTGTTACCCATCCCATGGGTCCCAAATCTCCAGGTTCAAGGGCATCTTCCTACATCGAAAACATGCATGAGAAACCCAGAAGGTGGTACACCATGTGATAGGGAAAGCTTTCTGAAACGCACCTCATTTGTCAACTCCTTGTGCTCGGGTTCGCCATTCCAGCCGCTTTACTAGCAATCTTCCTCCTTGGAGAACCAGCACCTTTAACCTCCTGTTCCGTACAGCTTGCAATTTGTTCTGAGGATGAACGGGAAGAGGGGGAGCCAATGAGAGACTAGCTCTAGGTGTTGGGACAGGCACAGGTCACTCTATTTTCCCATCAGGAAGAAGAATTAACCACAGGCTCAGCCTGCCGCCCGGAACCAGAAGAGGGCCTGAGGCAATCCTGCGCTTTTGCGGCAAGCTCCCAAAAAAGCGAGTTGAAAAATGGAGCTCAGGGGCACTGCAATTCACAAACCTGCAGAGTTATAATTGATAACTCTCGTCCACAAATATATTGAGGGAAGGCAACGAAGAGGATTTGAAAGCAAGGCAGAATTGCAGGAAACAGATTTCAGGAGGTCGATTCGAATCGCCTGTAAAGCACATGAAAAGCGGCAAAACGTTGACAATGATGCCCTTGGCCAAAAAGGGCGTATGCGTTTTTTCCTGAATATATTCAGGAAAAAACGCATACGCCCTTTTTGGCCAACCAAGCAACCTGGAAAGGCAAATCAGCGCTACAAAGAAGTCTCGCTGCCCATCGGTCAAAAGGGCCATGCTGAAAAAAGTGTCAAAACCAGGAATGCAGGACAGGCCATGGAGAAATGGGAGCCTTGCTACGCTGATGGGCGGGATGTAAATTGCCAAGAGCCACTCTGGAGAAGTGTACGGTGTGTCCTGAAACATCGAAAAACACAGCTTAGAGCGCATAGGGCACTTCCACTCATGGGCGTATAAATTGGGAAAACTAAAAATCAGCAAGACACAGGCACCCCAAAGTTTAGGGCTGCTCTGTTGACAAGAACCTCCACTTCATGACACCTTAAATATCCCAGGAAAGAGAAAAATGGATAAAGAAGTGGTGGTCCTTATGTACAATGGAATATCACTCAGCCATGAAATCAATGTCATAAGGCTAGTAGCAGCATGATGAGTGGATTTAGGCACGACGATTCTAAGTGAAATAAGTCACACAGAAAAAGACACTTATCATAAGCTATCACTTATAGAGGGAATGTAAAAACCGCTACACTTGAACTGAATTACAAAACAGAACAGAGTCACACGTTTAGAAAACACACTATGGCTGCTTAACGGGAAAGGTGAGGTGGGGTGATGCATAAAACAAGGGGTTCAAATGAGCTCAGGCACCGTTCCATAAACCCAATATGTAATAGAAAGACCTACTCCTTGTTCAGTGAACTGGACTCAACACACCCTTTTCACCGCACAAGAATATATCTGACTAGTAAGAATCTTAAAACCTATGTATTGATATCTCTCTGGAAGTGAGTCAAGTGGGTGTAAAGCGGCATAAACACAGCCGTGAAAAGCAGCTAAACCCCAGTATAAAAATAAATTACTTTTAAAAGCCCGTGAAACAAAGACAGTGAAAGAGAGAGAAATTCTTACAAAATTCGTTCAGGGGCTGTGATGCAACCTGGATTGACCATATCTAGACCCACAGCTGGAGGAGACATAAGGGTGGACACTCTCGGGGCTGAGAGGTTTGGTGAGTTTCGGGGAGCAAACGCAGAGCCTTTAAAGTAATACTGCCTGTTACCCATCCCATGGGTCCCAAATCTCCAGGTTCAAGGGCATCTTCCTACATCGAAAACATGCATGAGAAACCCAGAAGGTGGTACACCGTATGATCGGGAAAGCTTTCTAAAACGCACCTCATTTCTCATCTCCTTGTGCTCGGGTTCGCCATTCCAGCCGCTTTACTAGCAATCTCCCTCCTTGGAGAATCAGCACCTTTAACCTCCTGTTCCATGCAGCTTGCAATTTGTCCTGAGGATGAACGGGAAGAGGGGGAGCCAATGAGAGACTAGCTCTAGGTGTTGGGACAGGCACAGGTCACTCTATTTTCCCATCAGGAAGAAGAATTAACCACAGGCTCAGCCTGCCGCCCGGAACCAGAAGAGGGCCTGAGGCAATCCTGCGCTTTTGTGGCCAGCTCCCAAAAAAGCGAGTTGAAAAATGGAGCTCAGGGGCACTGCAATTCACAAACCTGCAGAGTTATAAATGATAACTCTCGTCCACAAATATATTGAGGGAAGGCAATGGAGAGGATTTGAAAGCAAGGCAGAATTGCAGGAAACAGATTTCAGGAGGTCGATTCGAATCGCCTGTAAAGCACACGAAAAGCGGCAAAACGTCGACAATGATGCCCTTGGCCAAAAAGGGCGTATGCGTTTTTTCCTGAATATATTCAGGAAAAAACGCATACGCCCTTTTTGGCCAACCAAGCAACCTGGAAAGGCAAATCAGCGCTACAAAGAAGTCTCGCTGCCCATCGGTCAAAAGGGCCATGCTGAAAAAAGTGTCAAAACCAGAAATGCAGGACAGGCCATGGAGAAATGGGAGCCTTGCTACGCTGATGGGCGGGATGTAAATTGCCAACAGCCACTCTGGAGAAGTGTACGGTGTGTCCTGAAACATCGAAAAAACACAGCTTAGAGCGCATAGGGCACTTCCACTCATGGGCGTATAAATTGGGAAAACTAAAAATCAGCAAGACACAGGCACCCCAAAGTTTAGGGCTGCTCTGTTGACAAGAACCTCCACTTCATGACACCTTAAATATCCCTGGAAAGAGAAAAATGGATAAAGAAGTGGTGGTCCTTATGTACAATGGAATATCACTCAGCCATGAAATCAATGTCGTAAGGCTAGTAGCAGCATGATGAGTGGATTTAGGCACGACGATTCTAAGTGAAATAAGTCACACAGAAAAAGACACTTATCATAAGCTATCAGTTATAGAGGGAATGTAAAAACCGCTACACTTGAACTGAATTACAAAACAGAACAGAGTCACACGTTTAGAAGACACACTATGGCTGCTTAACGGGAAAGGTGAGGTGGGGTGATGAATAAAACAAGGGTTTCAAATGAGCTCAGCTACCGTTCCATAAACCCAATATGTAATAGAAAGACCTACTCCTTGCTCAGTGAACTGGACTCAACACCCCCTATTCACCGCACAAGAATATATCTGACTAGTAAGAATCTTAAAACCTATGTATTGATATCTCTCTGGAAGTGAGTCAAGTGGGTGTAAAGCGGCATAAACACAGCCGTGAAAAGCAGCTAAACCCCATTATAAAAATAAATTACTTTTAAAAGCCCGTGAAACAAAGACAGTGAAAGAGAGAGAAATTCTTACAAAATTCGTTCAGGGGCTGTGATGCAACCTGGATTGACCATATCTAGACCCACAGCTGGATGAGACATAAGGGTGGACACTCTCGGGGCTGAGAGGTTTGGTGAGTTTCGGGGAGCAAACGCAGAGCCTTTAAAGTAATACTGCCTGTTACCCATCCCATGGGTCCCAAATCTCCAGGTTCAAGGGCATCTTCCTACATCGAAAACATGCATGAGAAACCCAGAAGGTGGTACACCGTGTGATCGGGAAAGCTTTCTAAAATGCACCTCATTTCTCATCTCCTTGTGCTCGGGTTCGCCATTCCAGCCGCTTTACTAGCAATCTCCCTCCTTGAGGAATCAGCACCTTTAACCTCCTGTTCCATACAGCT
This sequence comes from Balaenoptera ricei, assembly GCF_028023285.1. Taxonomy (NCBI): domain Eukaryota; kingdom Metazoa; phylum Chordata; class Mammalia; order Artiodactyla; family Balaenopteridae; genus Balaenoptera; species Balaenoptera ricei. Next base: position 42,600,564 of record NC_082642.1, on the reverse strand, counting down.
TGCAATTTGTCCTGAGGATGAACGGGAAGAGGGGGAGCCAATGAGAGACTAGCTCTAGGTGTTGGGACAGGCACAGGTCACTCTATTTTCCCATCAGGAAGAAGAATTAACCACAGGCTCAGCCTGCCGCCCGGAACCAGAAGAGGGCCTGAGGCAATCCTGCGCTTTTGCGGCCAGCTCCCAAAAAAGCGAGTTGAAAAATGGAGCTCAGGGGCACTGCAATTCACAAACCTGCAGAGTTAAAAATGATAACTCTCGTCCACAAATATATTGAGGGAAGGCAACGAAGAGGATTTGAAAGCAAGGCAGAATTGCAGGAAACAGATTTCAGGAGGTCGATTCGAATCGCCTGTAAAGCACATGAAAAGCGGCAAAACGTCGACAATGATGCCCTTGGCCAAAAAGGGCGTATGCGTTTTTTCCTGAATATATTCAGGAAAAAACGCATACGCCCTTTTTGGCCAACCAAGCAACCTGGAAAGGCAAATCAGCGCTACAAAGAAGTCTCGCTGCCCATCGGTCAAAAGGGCCATGCTGAAAAAAGTGTCAAAAGCAGAAATGCAGGACAGGCCATGGAGAAATGGGAGCCTTGCTACGCTGATGGGCGGGATGTAAATTGCCAACAGCCACTCTGGAGAAGTGTACGGTGTGTCCTGAAACATCGAAAAAACACAGCTTAGAGCGCATAGGGCACTTCCACTCATGGGCGTATAAATTGGGAAAACTAAAAATCAGCAAGACACAGGCACCCCAAAGTTTAGGGCTGCTCTGTTGACAAGAACCTCCACTTCATGACACCTTAAATATCCCAGGAAAGAGAAAAATGGATAAAGAAGTGGTGGTCCTTATGTACAATGGAATATCACTCAGCCATGAAATCAATGTCATAAGGCTAGTAGCAGCATGATGAGTAGATTTAGGCACGGCGATTCTAAGTGAAATAAGTCACACAGAAAAAGACACTTATCATAAGCTATCAGTTATAGAGGGAATGTAAAAACCGCTACACTTGAACTGAATTACAAAACAGAACAGAGTCACACGTTTAGAAGACACACTATGGCTGCTTAACGGGAAAGGTGAGGTGAGGTGATGAATAAAACAAGGGTTTCAAATGAGCTCAGCTACCGTTCCATAAACCCAATATGTAATAGAAAGACCTACTCCTTGCTCAGTGAACTGGACTCAACACCCCCTATTCACCACACAAGAATATATCTGACTAGTAAGAATCTTAAAACCTATGTATTGATATCTCTCTGGAAGTGAGTCAAGTGGGTATAAAGCAGTGTAAACTCAGCCGTGAAAAGCAGCTAAACCCCAGTATAAAAATAAATTACTTTTAAAAGCCCGTGAAACAAAGACAGTGAAAGAGAGAGAAATTCTTACACAATGCGTTCAGGGGCTGTGATGCAACCTGGATTGACCATATCTAGACCCACAGCTGGATGAGACATAAGGGTGGACACTCTCGGGGCTGAGAGCTTTGGTGAGGTTGGGGGAGCAAACGCAGAGCCTTTAAAGTAATACTGCCTTTTACCCATCCCATGGGTCCCAAATCTCCAGGTTCAAGGGCATCTTCCTACATCGAAAACATGCATGAGAAACCCAGAAGGTGGTACACCGTGTGATCGGGAAAGCTTTCTAAAACGCACCTCATTTCTCATCTCCTTGTGCTCGGGTTCGCCATTCCAGCCGCTTTACTAGCAATCTCCCTCCTTGGAGAACCAGCACCTTTAACCTCCTGTTCCGTACAGCTTGCAATTTGTCCTGAGGATGAACGGGAAGAGGGGGAGCCAATGAGAGACTAGCTCTAGGTGTTGGGACAGGCACAGGTCACTCTATTTCCCCATCAGGAAGAAGAATTAACCACAGGCTCAGCCTGCCGCCCGGAACCAGAAGAGGGCCTGAGGCAATCCTGCGCTTTTGCGGCCTGCTCCCAAAAAAGCGAGTTGAAAAATGGAGCTCAGGGGCACTGCAATTCACAAACCTGCAGAGTTATAAATGATAACTCTCGTCCACAAATATATTGAGGGAAGGCAACGAAGAGGATTTGAAAGCAAGGCAAAATTGCAGGAAACAGATTTCAGGAGGTCGATTCGAATCGCCTGTAAAGCACATGAAAAGCAGCAAAACGTCGACAATGATGCCCTTGGCCAAAAAGGGCGTATGCGTTTTTTCCTGAATATATTCAGGAAAAAACGCATACGCCCTTTTTGGCCAACCAAGCAACCTGGAAAGGCAAATCAGCGCTACAAAGAAGTCTCGCTGCCCATCGGTCAAAAGGGCCATGCTGAAAAAAGTGTCAAAACCAGAAATGCAGGACAGGCCATGGAGAAATGGGAGCCTTGCTACGCTGATGGGCGGGATGTAAATTGCCAACAGCAACTCTGGAGAAGTGTACGGTGTGTCCTGAAACATCGAAAAAACACAGCTTAGAGCGCATAGGGCACTTCCACTCATGGGCGTATAAATTGGGAAAACTAAAAATCAGCAAGACACAGGCACCCCAAAGTTTAGGGCTGCTCTGTTGACAAGAACCTCCACTTCATGACACCTTAAATATCCCTGGAAAGAGAAAAATGGATAAAGAAGTGGTGGTCCTTATGTACAATGGAATATCACTCAGCCATGAAATCAATGTCATAAGGCTAGTAGCAGCATGATGAGTAGATGTAGGCACGACGATTCTAAGTGAAATAAGTCACACAGAAAAAGACACTTATCATAAGCTATCACTTATAGAGGGAATGTAAAAACCGCTACACTTGAACTGAATTACAAAACAGAACAGAGTCACACGTTTAGAAGACACACTATGGCTGCTTAACGGGAAAGGTGAGGTGGGGTGATGAATAAAACAAGGGTTTCAAATGAGCTCAGCTACCGTTCCATAAACCCAATATGTAATAGAAAGACCTACTCCTTGCTCAGTGAACTGGACTCAACACCCCCTATTCACCGCACAAGAATATATCTGACTAGTAAGAATCTTAAAACCTATGTATTGATATCTCTCTGGAAGTGAGTCAAGTGGGTGTAAAGCGGCATAAACACAGCCGTGAAAAGCAGCTAAACCCCATTATAAAAATAAATTACTTTTAAAAGCCCGTGAAACAAAGACAGTGAAAGAGAGAGAAATTCTTACAAAATTCGTTCAGGGGCTGTGATGCAACCTGGATTGACCATATCTAGACCCACAGCTGGATGAGACATAAGGGTGGACACTCTCGGGGCTGAGAGGTTTGGTGAGTTTCGGGGAGCAAACGCAGAGCCTTTAAAGTAATACTGCCTGTTACCCATCCCATGGGTCCCAAATCTCCAGGTTCAAGGGCATCTTCCTACATTGAAAACATGCATGAGAAACCCAGAAGGTGGTACACCATGTGATAGGGAAAGCTTTCTGAAACGCACCTCATTTGTCAACTCCTTGTGCTCGGGTTCGCCATTCCAGCCGCTTTACTAGCAATCTTCCTCCTTGGAGAACCAGCACCTTTAACCTCCTGTTCCGTACAGCTTGCAATTTGTTCTGAGGATGAACGGGAAGAGGGGGAGCCAATGAGAGACTAGCTCTAGGTGTTGGGACAGGCACAAGTCACTCTATTTTCCCATCAGGAAGAAGAATTAACCACAGGCTCAGCCTGCCGCCCGGAACCAGAAGAGGGCCTGAGGCAATCCTGCGCTTTTGTGGCCAGCTCCCAAAAAAGCGAGTTGAGAAATGGAGCTCAGGGGCACTGCAATTCACAAACCTGCAGAGTTATAAATGATAACTCTCGTCCACAAATATATTGAGGGAAGGCAACGGAGAGGATTTGAAAGCAAGGCAGAATTGCAGGAAACAGATTTCAGGAGGTCGATTCGAATCGCCTGTAAAGCACATGAAAAGCGGCAAAACGTCGACAATGATGCCCTTGGCCAAAAAGGGCGTATGCGTTTTTTCCTGAATATATTCAGGAAAAAACGCATACGCCCTTTTTGGCCAACCAAGCAACCTGGAAAGGCAAATCAGCGCTACAAACAAGTCTCGCTGCCCATCGGTCAAAAGGGCCATGCTGAAAAACGTGTCAAAACCAGAAATGCAGGACAGGCCATGGAGAAATGGGAGCCTTGCTACGCTGATGGGCGGGATGTAAATTGCCAACAGCCACTCTGGAGAAGTGTACGGTGTGTCCTGAAACATCGAAAAAACACAGCTTAGAGCGCATAGGGCACTTCCACTCATGGGCGTATAAATTGGGAAAACTAAAAATCAGCAAGACACAGGCACCCCAAAGTTTAGGGCTGCTCTGTTGACAAGAACCTCCACTTCATGACACCTTAAATATCCCAGGAAAGAGAAAAATGGGTAAAGAAGTGGTGGTCCTTATGTACAATGGAATATCACTCAGCCATGAAATCAATGTCATAAGGCTAGTAGCAGCATGATGAGTGGATTTAGGCACGACGATTCTAAGTGAAATAAGTCACACAGAAAAAGACACTTATCATAAGCTATCAGTTATAGAGGGAATGTAAAAACCGCTACACTTGAACTGAATTACAAAACAGAACAGAGTCACACGTTTAGAAGACACACTATGGCTGCTTAACGGGAAAGGTGAGGTGGGGTGATGAATAAAACAAGGGTTTCAAATGAGCTCAGCTACCGTTCCATAAACCCAATATGTAATAGAAAGACCTACTCCTTGCTCAGTGAACTGGACTCAACACCCCCTATTCACCGCACAAGAATATATCTGACTAGTAAGAATCTTAAAACCTATGTATTGATATCTCTCTGGAAGTGAGTCAAGTGGGTGTAAAGCGGCATAAACACAGCCGTGAAAAGCAGCTAAACCCCATTATAAAAATAAATTACTTTTAAAAGCCCGTGAAACAAAGACAGTGAAAGAGAGAGAAATTCTTACAAAATTCGTTCAGGGGCTGTGATGCAACCTGGATTGACCATATCTAGACCCACAGCTGGATGAGACATAAGGGTGGACACTCTCGGGGCTGAGAGGTTTGGTGAGTTTCGGGGAGCAAACGCAGAGCCTTTAAAGTAATACTGCCTGTTACCCATCCCATGGGTCCCAAATCTCCAGGTTCAAGGGCATCTTCCTACATTGAAAACATGCATGAGAAACCCAGAAGGTGGTACACCATGTGATAGGGAAAGCTTTCTGAAACGCACCTCATTTGTCAACTCCTTGTGCTCGGGTTCGCCATTCCAGCCGCTTTACTAGCAATCTTCCTCCTTGGAGAACCAGCACCTTTAACCTCCTGTTCCGTACAGCTTGCAATTTGTTCTGAGGATGAACGGGAAGAGGGGGAGCCAATGAGAGACTAGCTCTAGGTGTTGGGACAGGCACAGGTCACTCTATTTTCCCATCAGGAAGAAGAATTAACCACAGGCTCAGCCTGCCGCCCGGAACCAGAAGAGGGCCTGAGGCAATCCTGCGCTTTTGTGGCCAGCTCCCAAAAAAGCGAGTTGAGAAATGGAGCTCAGGGGCACTGCAATTCACAAACCTGCAGAGTTATAAATGATAACTCTCGTCCACAAATATATTGAGGGAAGGCAACGGAGAGGATTTGAAAGCAAGGCAGAATTGCAGGAAACAGATTTCAGGAGGTCGATTCGAATCGCCTGTAAAGCACATGAAAAGCGGCAAAACGTCGACAATGATGCCCTTGGCCAAAAAGGGCGTATGCGTTTTTTCCTGAATATATTCAGGAAAAAACGCATACGCCCTTTTTGGCCAACCAAGCAACCTGGAAAGGCAAATCAGCGCTACAAACAAGTCTCGCTGCCCATCGGTCAAAAGGGCCATGCTGAAAAACGTGTCAAAACCAGAAATGCAGGACAGGCCATGGAGAAATGGGAGCCTTGCTACGCTGATGGGCGGGATGTAAATTGCCAACAGCCACTCTGGAGAAGTGTACGGTGTGTCCTGAAACATCGAAAAAACACAGCTTAGAGCGCATAGGGCACTTCCACTCATGGGCGTATAAATTGGGAAAACTAAAAATCAGCAAGACACAGGCACCCCAAAGTTTAGGGCTGCTCTGTTGACAAGAACCTCCACTTCATGACACCTTAAATATCCCAGGAAAGAGAAAAATGGGTAAAGAAGTGGTGGTCCTTATGTACAATGGAATATCACTCAGCCATGAAATCAATGTCATAAGGCTAGTAGCAGCATGATGAGTGGATTTAGGCACGACGATTCTAAGTGAAATAAGTCACACAGAAAAAGACACTTATCATAAGCTATCAGTTATAGAGGGAATGTAAAAACCGCTACACTTGAACTGAATTACAAAACAGAACAGAGTCACACGTTTAGAAGACACACTATGGCTGCTTAACGGGAAAGGTGAGGTGGGGTGATGAATAAAACAAGGGTTTCAAATGAGCTCAGCTACCGTTCCATAAACCCAATATGTAATAGAAAGACCTACTCCTTGCTCAGTGAACTGGACTCAACACCCCCTATTCACCGCACAAGAATATATCTGACTAGTAAGAATCTTAAAACCTATGTATTGATATCTCTCTGGAAGTGAGTCAAGTGGGTGTAAAGCGGCATAAACACAGCCGTGAAAAGCAGCTAAACCCCATTATAAAAATAAATTACTTTTAAAAGCCTGTGAAACAAAGACAGTGAAAGAGAGAGAAATTCTTACAAAATTCGTTCAGGGGCTGTGATGCAACCTGGATTGACCATATCTAGACCCACAGCTGGATGAGACATAAGGGTGGACACTCTCGGGGCTGAGAGGTTTGGTGAGTTTCGGGGAGCAAACGCAGAGCCTTTAAAGTAATACTGCCTGTTACCCATCCCATGGGTCCCAAATCTCCAGGTTCAAGGGCATCTTCCTACATCGAAAACATGCATGAGAAACCCAGAAGGTGGTACACCATGTGATAGGGAAAGCTTTCTGAAACGCACCTCATTTGTCAACTCCTTGTGCTCGGGTTCGCCATTCCAGCCGCTTTACTAGCAATCTTCCTCCTTGGAGAACCAGCACCTTTAACCTCCTGTTCCGTACAGCTTGCAATTTGTTCTGAGGATGAACGGGAAGAGGGGGAGCCAATGAGAGACTAGCTCTAGGTGTTGGGACAGGCACAGGTCACTCTATTTTCCCATCAGGAAGAAGAATTAACCACAGGCTCAGCCTGCCGCCCGGAACCAGAAGAGGGCCTGAGGCAATCCTGCGCTTTTGCGGCAAGCTCCCAAAAAAGCGAGTTGAAAAATGGAGCTCAGGGGCACTGCAATTCACAAACCTGCAGAGTTATAATTGATAACTCTCGTCCACAAATATATTGAGGGAAGGCAACGAAGAGGATTTGAAAGCAAGGCAGAATTGCAGGAAACAGATTTCAGGAGGTCGATTCGAATCGCCTGTAAAGCACATGAAAAGCGGCAAAACGTTGACAATGATGCCCTTGGCCAAAAAGGGCGTATGCGTTTTTTCCTGAATATATTCAGGAAAAAACGCATACGCCCTTTTTGGCCAACCAAGCAACCTGGAAAGGCAAATCAGCGCTACAAAGAAGTCTCGCTGCCCATCGGTCAAAAGGGCCATGCTGAAAAAAGTGTCAAAACCAGGAATGCAGGACAGGCCATGGAGAAATGGGAGCCTTGCTACGCTGATGGGCGGGATGTAAATTGCCAAGAGCCACTCTGGAGAAGTGTACGGTGTGTCCTGAAACATCGAAAAACACAGCTTAGAGCGCATAGGGCACTTCCACTCATGGGCGTATAAATTGGGAAAACTAAAAATCAGCAAGACACAGGCACCCCAAAGTTTAGGGCTGCTCTGTTGACAAGAACCTCCACTTCATGACACCTTAAATATCCCAGGAAAGAGAAAAATGGATAAAGAAGTGGTGGTCCTTATGTACAATGGAATATCACTCAGCCATGAAATCAATGTCATAAGGCTAGTAGCAGCATGATGAGTGGATTTAGGCACGACGATTCTAAGTGAAATAAGTCACACAGAAAAAGACACTTATCATAAGCTATCACTTATAGAGGGAATGTAAAAACCGCTACACTTGAACTGAATTACAAAACAGAACAGAGTCACACGTTTAGAAAACACACTATGGCTGCTTAACGGGAAAGGTGAGGTGGGGTGATGCATAAAACAAGGGGTTCAAATGAGCTCAGGCACCGTTCCATAAACCCAATATGTAATAGAAAGACCTACTCCTTGTTCAGTGAACTGGACTCAACACACCCTTTTCACCGCACAAGAATATATCTGACTAGTAAGAATCTTAAAACCTATGTATTGATATCTCTCTGGAAGTGAGTCAAGTGGGTGTAAAGCGGCATAAACACAGCCGTGAAAAGCAGCTAAACCCCAGTATAAAAATAAATTACTTTTAAAAGCCCGTGAAACAAAGACAGTGAAAGAGAGAGAAATTCTTACAAAATTCGTTCAGGGGCTGTGATGCAACCTGGATTGACCATATCTAGACCCACAGCTGGAGGAGACATAAGGGTGGACACTCTCGGGGCTGAGAGGTTTGGTGAGTTTCGGGGAGCAAACGCAGAGCCTTTAAAGTAATACTGCCTGTTACCCATCCCATGGGTCCCAAATCTCCAGGTTCAAGGGCATCTTCCTACATCGAAAACATGCATGAGAAACCCAGAAGGTGGTACACCGTATGATCGGGAAAGCTTTCTAAAACGCACCTCATTTCTCATCTCCTTGTGCTCGGGTTCGCCATTCCAGCCGCTTTACTAGCAATCTCCCTCCTTGGAGAATCAGCACCTTTAACCTCCTGTTCCATGCAGCTTGCAATTTGTCCTGAGGATGAACGGGAAGAGGGGGAGCCAATGAGAGACTAGCTCTAGGTGTTGGGACAGGCACAGGTCACTCTATTTTCCCATCAGGAAGAAGAATTAACCACAGGCTCAGCCTGCCGCCCGGAACCAGAAGAGGGCCTGAGGCAATCCTGCGCTTTTGCGGCCAGCTCCCAAAAAAGCGAGTTGAAAAATGGAGCTCAGGGGCACTGCAATTCACAAACCTGCAGAGTTATAAATGATAACTCTCGTCCACAAATATATTGAGGGAAGGCAATGGAGAGGATTTGAAAGCAAGGCAGAATTGCAGGAAACAGATTTCAGGAGGTCGATTCGAATCGCCTGTAAAGCACACGAAAAGCGGCAAAACGTCGACAATGATGCCCTTGGCCAAAAAGGGCGTATGCGTTTTTTCCTGAATATATTCAGGAAAAAACGCATACGCCCTTTTTGGCCAACCAAGCAACCTGGAAAGGCAAATCAGCGCTACAAAGAAGTCTCGCTGCCCATCGGTCAAAAGGGCCATGCTGAAAAAAGTGTCAAAACCAGAAATGCAGGACAGGCCATGGAGAAATGGGAGCCTTGCTACGCTGATGGGCGGGATGTAAATTGCCAACAGCCACTCTGGAGAAGTGTACGGTGTGTCCTGAAACATCGAAAAAACACAGCTTAGAGCGCATAGGGCACTTCCACTCATGGGCGTATAAATTGGGAAAACTAAAAATCAGCAAGACACAGGCACCCCAAAGTTTAGGGCTGCTCTGTTGACAAGAACCTCCACTTCATGACACCTTAAATATCCCTGGAAAGAGAAAAATGGATAAAGAAGTGGTGGTCCTTATGTACAATGGAATATCACTCAGCCATGAAATCAATGTCATAAGGCTAGTAGCAGCATGATGAGTAGATTTAGGCACGACGATTCTAAGTGAAATAAGTCACACAGAAAAAGACACTTATCATAAGCTATCAGTTATAGAGGGAATGTAAAAACCGCTACACTTGAACTGAATTACAAAACAGAACAGAGTCACACGTTTAGAAGACACACTATGGCTGCTTAACGGGAAAGGTGAGGTGGGGTGATGAATAAAACAAGGGTTTCAAATGAGCTCAGCTACCGTTCCATAAACCCAATATGTAATAGAAAGACCTACTCCTTGCTCAGTGAACTGGACTCAACACCCCCTATTCACCGCACAAGAATATATCTGACTAGTAAGAATCTTAAAACCTATGTATTGATATCTCTCTGGAAGTGAGTCAAGTGGGTGTAAAGCGGCATAAACACAGCCGTGAAAAGCAGCTAAACCCCATTATAAAAATAAATTACTTTTAAAAGCCCGTGAAACAAAGACAGTGAAAGAGAGAGAAATTCTTACAAAATTCGTTCAGGGGCTGTGATGCAACCTGGATTGACCATATCTAGACCCACAGCTGGATGAGACATAAGGGTGGACACTCTCGGGGCTGAGAGGTTTGGTGAGTTTCGGGGAGCAAACGCAGAGCCTTTAAAGTAATACTGCCTGTTACCCATCCCATGGGTCCCAAATCTCCAGGTTCAAGGGCATCTTCCTACATCGAAAACATGCATGAGAAACCCAGAAGGTGGTACACCGTGTGATCGGGAAAGCTTTCTAAAATGCACCTCATTTCTCATCTCCTTGTGCTCGGGTTCGCCATTCCAGCCGCTTTACTAGCAATCTCCCTCCTTGAGGAATCAGCACCTTTAACCTCCTGTTCCATACAGCTTGCAATTTGTCCTGAGGATGAACGGGAAGAGGGGGAGCCAATGAGAGACTAGCTCTAGGTGTTGGGACAGGCACAGGTCACTCTATTTTCCCATCAGGAAGAAGAATTAACCACAGGCTCAGCCTGCCGCCCGGAACCAGAAGAGGGCCTGAGGCAATCCTGCGCTTTTGCGGCCAGCTCCCAAAAAAGCGAGTTGAAAAATGGAGCTCAGGGGCACTGCAATTCACAAACCTGCAGAGTTATAAATGATAACTCTCGTCCACAAATATATTGAGGGAAGGCAACGAAGAGGATTTGAAAGCAAGGCAGAATTGCAGGAAACAGATTTCAGGAGGTCGATTCGAATCGCCTGTAAAGCACATGAAAAGCGGCAAAACGTCGACAATGATGCCCTTGGCCAAAAAGGGCGTATGCGTTTTTTCCTGAATATATTCAGGAAAAAACGCATACGCCCTTTTTGGCCAACCAAGCAACCTGGAAAGGCAAATCAGCGCTACAAAGAAGTCTCGCTGCCCATCGGTCAAAAGGGCCATGCTGAAAAAAGTGTCAAAAGCAGAAATGCAGGACAGGCCATGGAGAAATGGGAGCCTTGCTACGCTGATGGGCGGGATGTAAATTGCCAACAGCCACTCTGGAGAAGTGTACGGTGTGTCCTGAAACATCGAAAAAACACAGCTTAGAGCGCATAGGGCACTTCCACTCATGGGCGTATAAATTGGGAAAACTAAAAATCAGCAAGACACAGGCACCCCAAAGTTTAGGGCTGCTCTGTTGACAAGAACCTCCACTTCATGACACCTTAAATATCCCAGGAAAGAGAAAAATGGATAAAGAAGTGGTGGTCCTTATGTACAATGGAATATCACTCAGCCATGAAATCAATGTCATAAGGCTAGTAGCAGCATGATGAGTAGATTTAGGCACGGCGATTCTAAGTGAAATAAGTCACACAGAAAAAGACACTTATCATAAGCTATCAGTTATAGAGGGAATGTAAAAACCGCTACACTTGAACTGAATTACAAAACAGAACAGAGTCACACGTTTAGAAGACACACTATGGCTGCTTAACGGGAAAGGTGAGGTGAGGTGATGAATAAAACAAGGGTTTCAAATGAGCTCAGCTACCGTTCCATAAACCCAATATGTAATAGAAAGACCTACTCCTTGCTCAGTGAACTGGACTCAACACCCCCTATTCACCACACAAGAATATATCTGACTAGTAAGAATCTTAAAACCTATGTATTGATATCTCTCTGGAAGTGAGTCAAGTGGGTATAAAGCAGTGTAAACTCAGCCGTGAAAAGCAGCTAAACCCCAGTATAAAAATAAATTACTTTTAAAAGCCCGTGAAACAAAGACAGTGAAAGAGAGAGAAATTCTTACACAATGCGTTCAGGGGCTGTGATGCAACCTGGATTGACCATATCTAGACCCACAGCTGGATGAGACATAAGGGTGGACACTCTCGGGGCTGAGAGCTTTGGTGAGGTTGGGGGAGCAAACGCAGAGCCTTTAAAGTAATACTGCCTTTTACCCATCCCATGGGTCCCAAATCTCCAGGTTCAAGGGCATCTTCCTACATCGAAAACATGCATGAGAAACCCAGAAGGTGGTACACCGTGTGATCGGGAAAGCTTTCTAAAACGCACCTCATTTCTCATCTCCTTGTGCTCGGGTTCGCCATTCCAGCCGCTTTACTAGCAATCTCCCTCCTTGGAGAACCAGCACCTTTAACCTCCTGTTCCGTACAGCTTGCAATTTGTCCTGAGCATGAACGGGAAGAGGGGGAGCCAATGAGAGACTAGCTCTAGGTGTTGGGACAGGCACAAGTCACTCTATTTTCCCATCAGGAAGAAGAATTAACCACAGGCTCAGCCTGCCGCCCGGAACCAGAAGAGGGCCTGAGGCAATCCTGCGCTTTTGTGGCCAGCTCCCAAAAAAGCGAGTTGAAAAATGGAGCTCAGGGGCACTGCAATTCACAAACCTGCAGAGTTATAAATGATAACTCTCGTCCACAAATATATTGAGGGAAGGCAATGGAGAGGATTTGAAAGCAAGGCAGAATTGCAGGAAACAGATTTCAGGAGGTCGATTCGAATCGCCTGTAAAGCACACGAAAAGCGGCAAAACGTCGACAATGATGCCCTTGGCCAAAAAGGGCGTATGCGTTTTTTCCTGAATATATTCAGGAAAAAACGCATACGCCCTTTTTGGCCAACCAAGCAACCTGGAAAGGCAAATCAGCGCTACAAAGAAGTCTCGCTGCCCATCGGTCAAAAGGGCCATGCTGAAAAAAGTGTCAAAACCAGAAATGCAGGACAGGCCATGGAGAAATGGGAGCCTTGCTACGCTGATGGGCGGGATGTAAATTGCCAACAGCCACTCTGGAGAAGTGTACGGTGTGTCCTGAAACATCGAAAAAACACAGCTTAGAGCGCATAGGGCACTTCCACTCATGGGCGTATAAATTGGGAAAACTAAAAATCAGCAAGACACAGGCACCCCAAAGTTTAGGGCTGCTCTGTTGACAAGAACCTCCACTTCATGACACCTTAAATATCCCTGGAAAGAGAAAAATGGATAAAGAAGTGGTGGTCCTTATGTACAATGGAATATCACTCAGCCATGAAATCAATGTCATAAGGCTAGTAGCAGCATGATGAGTAGATTTAGGCACGACGATTCTAAGTGAAATAAGTCACACAGAAAAAGACACTTATCATAAGCTATCAGTTATAGAGGGAATGTAAAAACCGCTACACTTGAACTGAATTACAAAACAGAACAGAGTCACACGTTTAGAAGACACACTATGGCTGCTTAACGGGAAAGGTGAGGTGGGGTGATGAATAAAACAAGGGTTTCAAATGAGCTCAGCTACCGTTCCATAAACCCAATATGTAATAGAAAGACCTACTCCTTGCTCAGTGAACTGGACTCAACACCCCCTATTCACCGCACAAGAATATATCTGACTAGTAAGAATCTTAAAACCTATGTATTGATATCTCTCTGGAAGTGAGTCAAGTGGGTGTAAAGCGGCATAAACACAGCCGTGAAAAGCAGCTAAACCCCATTATAAAAATAAATTACTTTTAAAAGCCCGTGAAACAAAGACAGTGAAAGAGAGAGAAATTCTTACAAAATTCGTTCAGGGGCTGTGATGCAACCTGGATTGACCATATCTAGACCCACAGCTGGATGAGACATAAGGGTGGACACTCTCGGGGCTGAGAGGTTTGGTGAGTTTCGGGGAGCAAACGCAGAGCCTTTAAAGTAATACTGCCTGTTACCCATCCCATGGGTCCCAAATCTCCAGGTTCAAGGGCATCTTCCTACATCGAAAACATGCATGAGAAACCCAGAAGGTGGTACACCGTGTGATCGGGAAAGCTTTCTAAAATGCACCTCATTTCTCATCTCCTTGTGCTCGGGTTCGCCATTCCAGCCGCTTTACTAGCAATCTCCCTCCTTGAGGAATCAGCACCTTTAACCTCCTGTTCCATACAGCTTGCAATTTGTCCTGAGGATGAACGGGAAGAGGGGGAGCCAATGAGAGACTAGCTCTAGGTGTTGGGACAGGCACAGGTCACTCTATTTTCCCATCAGGAAGAAGAATTAACCACAGGCTCAGCCTGCCGCCCGGAACCAGAAGAGGGCCTGAGGCAATCCTGCGCTTTTGCGGCCAGCTCCCAAAAAAGCGAGTTGAAAAATGGAGCTCAGGGGCACTGCAATTCACAAACCTGCAGAGTTATAAATGATAACTCTCGTCCACAAATATATTGAGGGAAGGCAACGAAGAGGATTTGAAAGCAAGGCAGAATTGCAGGAAACAGATTTCAGGAGGTCGATTCGAATCGCCTGTAAAGCACATGAAAAGCGGCAAAACGTCGACAATGATGCCCTTGGCCAAAAAGGGCGTATGCGTTTTTTCCTGAATATATTCAGGAAAAAACGCATACGCCCTTTTTGGCCAACCAAGCAACCTGGAAAGGCAAATCAGCGCTACAAAGAAGTCTCGCTGCCCATCGGTCAAAAGGGCCATGCTGAAAAAAGTGTCAAAAGCAGAAATGCAGGACAGGCCATGGAGAAATGGGAGCCTTGCTACGCTGATGGGCGGGATGTAAATTGCCAACAGCCACTCTGGAGAAGTGTACGGTGTGTCCTGAAACATCGAAAAAACACAGCTTAGAGCGCATAGGGCACTTCCACTCATGGGCGTATAAATTGGGAAAACTAAAAATCAGCAAGACACAGGCACCCCAAAGTTTAGGGCTGCTCTGTTGACAAGAACCTCCACTTCATGACACCTTAAATATCCCAGGAAAGAGAAAAATGGATAAAGAAGTGGTGGTCCTTATGTACAATGGAATATCACTCAGCCATGAAATCAATGTCATAAGGCTAGTAGCAGCATGATGAGTAGATTTAGGCACGGCGATTCTAAGTGAAATAAGTCACACAGAAAAAGACACTTATCATAAGCTATCAGTTATAGAGGGAATGTAAAAACCGCTACACTTGAACTGAATTACAAAACAGAACAGAGTCACACGTTTAGAAGACACACTATGGCTGCTTAACGGGAAAGGTGAGGTGAGGTGATGAATAAAACAAGGGTTTCAAATGAGCTCAGCTACCGTTCCATAAACCCAATATGTAATAGAAAGACCTACTCCTTGCTCAGTGAACTGGACTCAACACCCCCTATTCACCACACAAGAATATATCTGACTAGTAAGAATCTTAAAACCTATGTATTGATATCTCTCTGGAAGTGAGTCAAGTGGGTATAAAGCAGTGTAAACTCAGCCGTGAAAAGCAGCTAAACCCCAGTATAAAAATAAATTACTTTTAAAAGCCCGTGAAACAAAGACAGTGAAAGAGAGAGAAATTCTTACACAATGCGTTCAGGGGCTGTGATGCAACCTGGATTGACCATATCTAGACCCACAGCTGGATGAGACATAAGGGTGGACACTCTCGGGGCTGAGAGCTTTGGTGAGGTTGGGGGAGCAAACGCAGAGCCTTTAAAGTAATACTGCCTTTTACCCATCCCATGGGTCCCAAATCTCCAGGTTCAAGGGCATCTTCCTACATCGAAAACATGCATGAGAAACCCAGAAGGTGGTACACCGTGTGATCGGGAAAGCTTTCTAAAACGCACCTCATTTCTCATCTCCTTGTGCTCGGGTTCGCCATTCCAGCCGCTTTACTAGCAATCTCCCTCCTTGGAGAACCAGCACCTTTAACCTCCTGTTCCGTACAGCTTGCAATTTGTCCTGAGCATGAACGGGAAGAGGGGGAGCCAATGAGAGACTAGCTCTAGGTGTTGGGACAGGCACAGGTCACTCTATTTCCCCATCAGGAAGAAGAATTAACCACAGGCTCAGCCTGCCGCCCGGAACCAGAAGAGGGCCTGAGGCAATCCTGCGCTTTTGCGGCCTGCTCCCAAAAAAGCGAGTTGAAAAATGGAGCTCAGGGGCACTGCAATTCACAAACCTGCAGAGTTATAAATGATAACTCTCGTCCACAAATATATTGAGGGAAGGCAACGAAGAGGATTTGAAAGCAAGGCAAAATTGCAGGAAACAGATTTCAGGAGGTCGATTCGAATCGCCTGTAAAGCACATGAAAAGCAGCAAAACGTCGACAATGATGCCCTTGGCCAAAAAGGGCGTATGCGTTTTTTCCTGAATATATTCAGGAAAAAACGCATACGCCCTTTTTGGCCAACCAAGCAACCTGGAAAGGCAAATCAGCGCTACAAAGAAGTCTCGCTGCCCATCGGTCAAAAGGGCCATGCTGAAAAAAGTGTCAAAACCAGAAATGCAGGACAGGCCATGGAGAAATGGGAGCCTTGCTACGCTGATGGGCGGGATGTAAATTGCCAACAGCAACTCTGGAGAAGTGTACGGTGTGTCCTGAAACATCGAAAAAACACAGCTTAGAGCGCATAGGGCACTTCCACTCATGGGCGTATAAATTGGGAAAACTAAAAATCAGCAAGACACAGGCACCCCAAAGTTTAGGGCTGCTCTGTTGACAAGAACCTCCACTTCATGACACCTTAAATATCCCTGGAAAGAGAAAAATGGATAAAGAAGTGGTGGTCCTTATGTACAATGGAATATCACTCAGCCATGAAATCAATGTCATAAGGCTAGTAGCAGCATGATGAGTAGATGTAGGCACGACGATTCTAAGTGAAATAAGTCACACAGAAAAAGACACTTATCATAAGCTATCACTTATAGAGGGAATGTAAAAACCGCTACACTTGAACTGAATTACAAAACAGAACAGAGTCACACGTTTAGAAGACACACTATGGCTGCTTAACGGGAAAGGTGAGGTGGGGTGATGAATAAAACAAGGGTTTCAAATGAGCTCAGCTACCGTTCCATAAACCCAATATGTAATAGAAAGACCTACTCCTTGCTCAGTGAACTGGACTCAACACCCCCTATTCACCGCACAAGAATATATCTGACTAGTAAGAATCTTAAAACCTATGTATTGATATCTCTCTGGAAGTGAGTCAAGTGGGTGTAAAGCGGCATAAACACAGCCGTGAAAAGCAGCTAAACCCCATTATAAAAATAAATTACTTTTAAAAGCCCGTGAAACAAAGACAGTGAAAGAGAGAGAAATTCTTACAAAATTCGTTCAGGGGCTGTGATGCAACCTGGATTGACCATATCTAGACCCACAGCTGGATGAGACATAAGGGTGGACACTCTCGGGGCTGAGAGGTTTGGTGAGTTTCGGGGAGCAAACGCAGAGCCTTTAAAGTAATACTGCCTGTTACCCATCCCATGGGTCCCAAATCTCCAGGTTCAAGGGCATCTTCCTACATTGAAAACATGCATGAGAAACCCAGAAGGTGGTACACCATGTGATAGGGAAAGCTTTCTGAAACGCACCTCATTTGTCAACTCCTTGTGCTCGGGTTCGCCATTCCAGCCGCTTTACTAGCAATCTTCCTCCTTGGAGAACCAGCACCTTTAACCTCCTGTTCCGTACAGCTTGCAATTTGTTCTGAGGATGAACGGGAAGAGGGGGAGCCAATGAGAGACTAGCTCTAGGTGTTGGGACAGGCACAGGTCACTCTATTTTCCCATCAGGAAGAAGAATTAACCACAGGCTCAGCCTGCCGCCCGGAACCAGAAGAGGGCCTGAGGCAATCCTGCGCTTTTGTGGCCAGCTCCCAAAAAAGCGAGTTGAGAAATGGAGCTCAGGGGCACTGCAATTCACAAACCTGCAGAGTTATAAATGATAACTCTCGTCCACAAATATATTGAGGGAAGGCAACGGAGAGGATTTGAAAGCAAGGCAGAATTGCAGGAAACAGATTTCAGGAGGTCGATTCGAATCGCCTGTAAAGCACATGAAAAGCGGCAAAACGTCGACAATGATGCCCTTGGCCAAAAAGGGCGTATGCGTTTTTTCCTGAATATATTCAGGAAAAAACGCATACGCCCTTTTTGGCCAACCAAGCAACCTGGAAAGGCAAATCAGCGCTACAAAGAAGTCTCGCTGCCCATCGGTCAAAAGGGCCATGCTGAAAAACGTGTCAAAACCAGAAATGCAGGACAGGCCATGGAGAAATGGGAGCCTTGCTACGCTGATGGGCGGGATGTAAATTGCCAACAGCCACTCTGGAGAAGTGTACGGTGTGTCCTGAAACATCGAAAAAACACAGCTTAGAGCGCATAGGGCACTTCCACTCATGGGCGTATAAATTGGGAAAACTAAAAATCAGCAAGACACAGGCACCCCAAAGTTTAGGGCTGCTCTGTTGACAAGAACCTCCACTTCATGACACCTTAAATATCCCAGGAAAGAGAAAAATGGGTAAAGAAGTGGTGGTCCTTATGTACAATGGAATATCACTCAGCCATGAAATCAATGTCATAAGGCTAGTAGCAGCATGATGAGTGGATTTAGGCACGACGATTCTAAGTGAAATAAGTCACACAGAAAAAGACACTTATCATAAGCTATCAGTTATAGAGGGAATGTAAAAACCGCTACACTTGAACTGAATTACAAAACAGAACAGAGTCACACGTTTAGAAGACACACTATGGCTGCTTAACGGGAAAGGTGAGGTGGGGTGATGAATAAAACAAGGGATTCAAATGAGCTCAGCTACCGTTCCATAAACCCAATAGGTAATAGAAAGACCTACTCCTTGCTCAGTGAACTGGACTCAACACCCCCTATTCACCGCACAAGAATATATCTGACTAGTAAGAATCTTAAAACCTATGTATTGATATCTCTCTGGAAGTGAGTCAAGTGGGTGTAAAGCGGCATAAACACAGCCGTGAAAAGCAGCTAAACCCCATTATAAAAATAAATTACTTTTAAAAGCCCGTGAAACAAAGACAGTGAAAGAGAGAGAAATTCTTACAAAATTCGTTCAGGGGCTGTGATGCAACCTGGATTGACCATATCTAGACCCACAGCTGGATGAGACATAAGGGTGGACACTCTCGGGGCTGAGAGGTTTGGTGAGTTTCGGGGAGCAAACGCAGAGCCTTTAAAGTAATACTGCCTGTTACCCATCCCATGGGTCCCAAATCTCCAGGTTCAAGGGCATCTTCCTACATCGAAAACATGCATGAGAAACCCAGAAGGTGGTACACCATGTGATAGGGAAAGCTTTCTGAAACGCACCTCATTTGTCAACTCCTTGTGCTCGGGTTCGCCATTCCAGCCGCTTTACTAGCAATCTTCCTCCTTGGAGAACCAGCACCTTTAACCTCCTGTTCCGTACAGCTTGCAATTTGTTCTGAGGATGAACGGGAAGAGGGGGAGCCAATGAGAGACTAGCTCTAGGTGTTGGGACAGGCACAGGTCACTCTATTTTCCCATCAGGAAGAAGAATTAACCACAGGCTCAGCCTGCCGCCCGGAACCAGAAGAGGGCCTGAGGCAATCCTGCGCTTTTGCGGCAAGCTCCCAAAAAAGCGAGTTGAAAAATGGAGCTCAGGGGCACTGCAATTCACAAACCTGCAGAGTTATAATTGATAACTCTCGTCCACAAATATATTGAGGGAAGGCAACGAAGAGGATTTGAAAGCAAGGCAGAATTGCAGGAAACAGATTTCAGGAGGTCGATTCGAATCGCCTGTAAAGCACATGAAAAGCGGCAAAACGTTGACAATGATGCCCTTGGCCAAAAAGGGCGTATGCGTTTTTTCCTGAATATATTCAGGAAAAAACGCATACGCCCTTTTTGGCCAACCAAGCAACCTGGAAAGGCAAATCAGCGCTACAAAGAAGTCTCGCTGCCCATCGGTCAAAAGGGCCATGCTGAAAAAAGTGTCAAAACCAGGAATGCAGGACAGGCCATGGAGAAATGGGAGCCTTGCTACGCTGATGGGCGGGATGTAAATTGCCAAGAGCCACTCTGGAGAAGTGTACGGTGTGTCCTGAAACATCGAAAAACACAGCTTAGAGCGCATAGGGCACTTCCACTCATGGGCGTATAAATTGGGAAAACTAAAAATCAGCAAGACACAGGCACCCCAAAGTTTAGGGCTGCTCTGTTGACAAGAACCTCCACTTCATGACACCTTAAATATCCCAGGAAAGAGAAAAATGGATAAAGAAGTGGTGGTCCTTATGTACAATGGAATATCACTCAGCCATGAAATCAATGTCATAAGGCTAGTAGCAGCATGATGAGTGGATTTAGGCACGACGATTCTAAGTGAAATAAGTCACACAGAAAAAGACACTTATCATAAGCTATCACTTATAGAGGGAATGTAAAAACCGCTACACTTGAACTGAATTACAAAACAGAACAGAGTCACACGTTTAGAAAACACACTATGGCTGCTTAACGGGAAAGGTGAGGTGGGGTGATGCATAAAACAAGGGGTTCAAATGAGCTCAGGCACCGTTCCATAAACCCAATATGTAATAGAAAGACCTACTCCTTGTTCAGTGAACTGGACTCAACACACCCTTTTCACCGCACAAGAATATATCTGACTAGTAAGAATCTTAAAACCTATGTATTGATATCTCTCTGGAAGTGAGTCAAGTGGGTGTAAAGCGGCATAAACACAGCCGTGAAAAGCAGCTAAACCCCAGTATAAAAATAAATTACTTTTAAAAGCCCGTGAAACAAAGACAGTGAAAGAGAGAGAAATTCTTACAAAATTCGTTCAGGGGCTGTGATGCAACCTGGATTGACCATATCTAGACCCACAGCTGGAGGAGACATAAGGGTGGACACTCTCGGGGCTGAGAGGTTTGGTGAGTTTCGGGGAGCAAACGCAGAGCCTTTAAAGTAATACTGCCTGTTACCCATCCCATGGGTCCCAAATCTCCAGGTTCAAGGGCATCTTCCTACATCGAAAACATGCATGAGAAACCCAGAAGGTGGTACACCGTATGATCGGGAAAGCTTTCTAAAACGCACCTCATTTCTCATCTCCTTGTGCTCGGGTTCGCCATTCCAGCCGCTTTACTAGCAATCTCCCTCCTTGGAGAATCAGCACCTTTAACCTCCTGTTCCATGCAGCTTGCAATTTGTCCTGAGGATGAACGGGAAGAGGGGGAGCCAATGAGAGACTAGCTCTAGGTGTTGGGACAGGCACAGGTCACTCTATTTTCCCATCAGGAAGAAGAATTAACCACAGGCTCAGCCTGCCGCCCGGAACCAGAAGAGGGCCTGAGGCAATCCTGCGCTTTTGCGGCCAGCTCCCAAAAAAGCGAGTTGAAAAATGGAGCTCAGGGGCACTGCAATTCACAAACCTGCAGAGTTATAAATGATAACTCTCGTCCACAAATATATTGAGGGAAGGCAATGGAGAGGATTTGAAAGCAAGGCAGAATTGCAGGAAACAGATTTCAGGAGGTCGATTCGAATCGCCTGTAAAGCACACGAAAAGCGGCAAAACGTCGACAATGATGCCCTTGGCCAAAAAGGGCGTATGCGTTTTTTCCTGAATATATTCAGGAAAAAACGCATACGCCCTTTTTGGCCAACCAAGCAACCTGGAAAGGCAAATCAGCGCTACAAAGAAGTCTCGCTGCCCATCGGTCAAAAGGGCCATGCTGAAAAAAGTGTCAAAACCAGAAATGCAGGACAGGCCATGGAGAAATGGGAGCCTTGCTACGCTGATGGGCGGGATGTAAATTGCCAACAGCCACTCTGGAGAAGTGTACGGTGTGTCCTGAAACATCGAAAAAACACAGCTTAGAGCGCATAGGGCACTTCCACTCATGGGCGTATAAATTGGGAAAACTAAAAATCAGCAAGACACAGGCACCCCAAAGTTTAGGGCTGCTCTGTTGACAAGAACCTCCACTTCATGACACCTTAAATATCCCTGGAAAGAGAAAAATGGATAAAGAAGTGGTGGTCCTTATGTACAATGGAATATCACTCAGCCATGAAATCAATGTCATAAGGCTAGTAGCAGCATGATGAGTAGATTTAGGCACGACGATTCTAAGTGAAATAAGTCACACAGAAAAAGACACTTATCATAAGCTATCAGTTATAGAGGGAATGTAAAAACCGCTACACTTGAACTGAATTACAAAACAGAACAGAGTCACACGTTTAGAAGACACACTATGGCTGCTTAACGGGAAAGGTGAGGTGGGGTGATGAATAAAACAAGGGTTTCAAATGAGCTCAGCTACCGTTCCATAAACCCAATATGTAATAGAAAGACCTACTCCTTGCTCAGTGAACTGGACTCAACACCCCCTATTCACCGCACAAGAATATATCTGACTAGTAAGAATCTTAAAACCTATGTATTGATATCTCTCTGGAAGTGAGTCAAGTGGGTGTAAAGCGGCATAAACACAGCCGTGAAAAGCAGCTAAACCGCATTATAAAAATAAATTACTTTTAAAAGCCCGTGAAACAAAGACAGTGAAAGAGAGAGAAATTCTTACAAAATTCGTTCAGGGGCTGTGATGCAACCTGGATTGACCATATCTAGACCCACAGCTGGATGAGACATAAGGGTGGACACTCTCGGGGCTGAGAGGTTTGGTGAGTTTCGGGGAGCAAACGCAGAGCCTTTAAAGTAATACTGCCTGTTACCCATCCCATGGGTCCCAAATCTCCAGGTTCAAGGGCATCTTCCTACATCGAAAACATGCATGAGAAACCCAGAAGGTGGTACACCGTGTGATCGGGAAAGCTTTCTAAAATGCACCTCATTTCTCATCTCCTTGTGCTCGGGTTCGCCATTCCAGCCGCTTTACTAGCAATCTCCCTCCTTGAGGAATCAGCACCTTTAACCTCCTGTTCCATACAGCTTGCAATTTGTCCTGAGGATGAACGGGAAGAGGGGGAGCCAATGAGAGACTAGCTCTAGGTGTTGGGACAGGCACAGGTCACTCTATTTTCCCATCAGGAAGAAGAATTAACCACAGGCTCAGCCTGCCGCCCGGAACCAGAAGAGGGCCTGAGGCAATACTGCGCTTTTGCGGCCAGCTCCCAAAAAAGCGAGTTGAAAAATGGAGCTCAGGGGCACTGCAATTCACAAACCTGCAGAGTTATAAATGATAACTCTCGTCCACAAATATATTGAGGGAAGGCAACGAAGAGGATTTGAAAGCAAGGCAGAATTGCAGGAAACAGATTTCAGGAGGTCGATTCGAATCGCCTGTAAAGCACATGAAAAGCGGCAAAACGTCGACAATGATGCCCTTGGCCAAAAAGGGCGTATGCGTTTTTTCCTGAATATATTCAGGAAAAAACGCATACGCCCTTTTTGGCCAACCAAGCAACCTGGAAAGGCAAATCAGCGCTACAAAGAAGTCTCGCTGCCCATCGGTCAAAAGGGCCATGCTGAAAAAAGTGTCAAAAGCAGAAATGCAGGACAGGCCATGGAGAAATGGGAGCCTTGCTACGCTGATGGGCGGGATGTAAATTGCCAACAGCCACTCTGGAGAAGTGTACGGTGTGTCCTGAAACATCGAAAAAACACAGCTTAGAGCGCATAGGGCACTTCCACTCATGGGCGTATAAATTGGGAAAACTAAAAATCAGCAAGACACAGGCACCCCAAAGTTTAGGGCTGCTCTGTTGACAAGAACCTCCACTTCATGACACCTTAAATATCCCAGGAAAGAGAAAAATGGATAAAGAAGTGGTGGTCCTTATGTACAATGGAATATCACTCAGCCATGAAATCAATGTCATAAGGCTAGTAGCAGCATGATGAGTAGATTTAGGCACGGCGATTCTAAGTGAAATAAGTCACACAGAAAAAGACACTTATCATAAGCTATCAGTTATAGAGGGAATGTAAAAACCGCTACACTTGAACTGAATTACAAAACAGAACAGAGTCACACGTTTAGAAGACACACTATGGCTGCTTAACGGGAAAGGTGAGGTGGGGTGATGAATAAAACAAGGGTTTCAAATGAGCTCAGCTACCGTTCCATAAACCCAATATGTAATAGAAAGACCTACTCCTTGCTCAGTGAACTGGACTCAACACCCCCTATTCACCACACAAGAATATATCTGACTAGTAAGAATCTTAAAACCTATGTATTGATATCTCTCTGGAAGTGAGTCAAGTGGGTATAAAGCAGTGTAAACTCAGCCGTGAAAAGCAGCTAAACCCCAGTATAAAAATAAATTACTTTTAAAAGCCCGTGAAACAAAGACAGTGAAAGAGAGAGAAATTCTTACACAATGCGTTCAGGGGCTGTGATGCAACCTGGATTGACCATATCTAGACCCACAGCTGGATGAGACATAAGGGTGGACACTCTCGGGGCTGAGAGCTTTGGTGAGGTTGGGGGAGCAAACGCAGAGCCTTTAAAGTAATACTGCCTTTTACCCATCCCATGGGTCCCAAATCTCCAGGTTCAAGGGCATCTTCCTACATCGAAAACATGCATGAGAAACCCAGAAGGTGGTACACCGTGTGATCGGGAAAGCTTTCTAAAACGCACCTCATTTCTCATCTCCTTGTGCTCGGGTTCGCCATTCCAGCCGCTTTACTAGCAATCTCCCTCCTTGGAGAACCAGCACCTTTAACCTCCTGTTCCGTACAGCTTGCAATTTGTCCTGAGGATGAACGGGAAGAGGGGGAGCCAATGAGAGACTAGCTCTAGGTGTTGGGACAGGCACAGGTCACTCTATTTCCCCATCAGGAAGAAGAATTAACCACAGGCTCAGCCTGCCGCCCGGAACCAGAAGAGGGCCTGAGGCAATCCTGCGCTTTTGCGGCCTGCTCCCAAAAAAGCGAGTTGAAAAATGGAGCTCAGGGGCACTGCAATTCACAAACCTGCAGAGTTATAAATGATAACTCTCGTCCACAAATATATTGAGGGAAGGCAACGAAGAGGATTTGAAAGCAAGGCAAAATTGCAGGAAACAGATTTCAGGAGGTCGATTCGAATCGCCTGTAAAGCACATGAAAAGCAGCAAAACGTCGACAATGATGCCCTTGGCCAAAAAGGGCGTATGCGTTTTTTCCTGAATATATTCAGGAAAAAACGCATACGCCCTTTTTGGCCAACCAAGCAACCTGGAAAGGCAAATCAGCGCTACAAAGAAGTCTCGCTGCCCATCGGTCAAAAGGGCCATGCTGAAAAAAGTGTCAAAACCAGAAATGCAGGACAGGCCATGGAGAAATGGGAGCCTTGCTACGCTGATGGGCGGGATGTAAATTGCCAACAGCAACTCTGGAGAAGTGTACGGTGTGTCCTGAAACATCGAAAAAACACAGCTTAGAGCGCATAGGGCACTTCCACTCATGGGCGTATAAATTGGGAAAACTAAAAATCAGCAAGACACAGGCACCCCAAAGTTTAGGGCTGCTCTGTTGACAAGAACCTCGACTTCATGACACCTTAAATATCCCTGGAAAGAGAAAAATGGATAAAGAAGTGGTGGTCCTTATGTACAATGGAATATCACTCAGCCATGAAATCAATGTCATAAGGCTAGTAGCAGCATGATGAGTAGATGTAGGCACGACGATTCTAAGTGAAATAAGTCACACAGAAAAAGACACTTATCATAAGCTATCACTTATAGAGGGAATGTAAAAACCGCTACACTTGAACTGAATTACAAAACAGAACAGAGTCACACGTTTAGAAGACACACTATGGCTGCTTAACGGGAAAGGTGAGGTGGGGTGATGAATAAAACAAGGGTTTCAAATGAGCTCAGCTACCGTTCCATAAACCCAATATGTAATAGAAAGACCTACTCCTTGCTCAGTGAACTGGACTCAACACCCCCTATTCACCGCACAAGAATATATCTGACTAGTAAGAATCTTAAAACCTATGTATTGATATCTCTCTGGAAGTGAGTCAAGTGGGTGTAAAGCGGCATAAACACAGCCGTGAAAAGCAGCTAAACCCCATTATAAAAATAAATTACTTTTAAAAGCCCGTGAAACAAAGACAGTGAAAGAGAGAGAAATTCTTACAAAATTCGTTCAGGGGCTGTGATGCAACCTGGATTGACCATATCTAGACCCACAGCTGGATGAGACATAAGGGTGGACACTCTCGGGGCTGAGAGGTTTGGTGAGTTTCGGGGAGCAAACGCAGAGCCTTTAAAGTAATACTGCCTGTTACCCATCCCATGGGTCCCAAATCTCCAGGTTCAAGGGCATCTTCCTACATCGAAAACATGCATGAGAAACCCAGAAGGTGGTACACCGTGTGATCGGGAAAGCTTTCTAAAACGCACCTCATTTCTCAACTCCTTGTGCTCGGGTTCGCCATTCCAGCCGCTTTACTAGCAATCTCCCTCCTTGGAGAACCAGCACCTTTAACCTCCTGTTCCGTACAGCTTGCAATTTGTCCTGAGGATGAACGGGAAGAGGGGGAGCCAATGAGAGACTAGCTCTAGGTGTTGGGACAGGCACAGGTCACTCTATTTTCCCATCAGGAAGAAGAATTAACCACAGGCTCAGCCTGCCGCCCGGAACCAGAAGAGGGCCTGAGGCAATCCTGCGCTTTTGCGGCCAGCTCCCAAAAAAGCGAGTTGAAAAATGGAGCTCAGGGGCACTGCAATTCACAAACCTGCAGAGTTATAAATGATAACTCTCGTCCACAAATATATTGAGGGAAGGCAACGAAGAGGATTTGAAAGCAAGGCAGAATTGCAGGAAACAGATTTCAGGAGGTCGATTCGAATCGCCTGTAAAGCACATGAAAAGCGGCAAAACGTCGACAATGATGCCCTTGGCCAAAAAGGGCGTATGCGTTTTTTCCTGAATATATTCAGGAAAAAACGCATACGCCCTTTTTGGCCAACCAAGCAACCTGGAAAGGCAAATCAGCGCTACAAAGAAGTCTCGCTGCCCATCGGTCAAAAGGGCCATGCTGAAAAAAGTGTCAAAACCAGAAATGCAGGACAGGCCATGGAGAAATGGGAGCCTTGCTACGCTGATGGGCGGGATGTAAATTGCCAACAGCCACTCTGGAGAAGTGTACGGTGTGTCCTGAAACATCGAAAAAACACAGCTTAGAGCGCATAGGGCACTTCCACTCATGGGCGTATAAATTGGGAAAACTAAAAATCAGCAAGACACAGGCACCCCAAAGTTTAGGGCTGCTCTGTTGACAAGAACCTCCACTTCATGACACCTTAAATATCCCTGGAAAGAGAAAAATGGATAAAGAAGTGGTGGTCCTTATGTACAATGGAATATCACTCAGCCATGAAATCAATGTCATAAGGCTAGTAGCAGCATGATGAGTAGATGTAGGCACGACGATTGTAAGTGAAATAAGTCACACAGAAAAAGACACTTATCATAAGCTATCACTTATAGAGGGAATGTAAAAACCGCTACACTTGAACTGAATTACAAAACAGAACAGAGTCACACGTTTAGAAGACACACTATGGCTGCTTAACGGGAAAGGTGAGGTGGGGTGATGAATAAAACAAGGGTTTCAAATGAGCTCAGCTACCGTTCCATAAACCCAATATGTAATAGAAAGACCTACTCCTTGCTCAGTGAACTGGACTCAACACCCCCTATTCACCGCACAAGAATATATCTGACTAGTAAGAATCTTAAAACCTATGTATTGATATCTCTCTGGAAGTGAGTCAAGTGGGTGTAAAGCGGCATAAACACAGCCGTGAAAAGCAGCTAAACCCCATTATAAAAATAAATTACTTTTAAAAGCCCGTGAAACAAAGACAGTGAAAGAGAGAGAAATTCTTACAAAATTCGTTCAGGGGCTGTGATGCAACCTGGATTGACCATATCTAGACCCACAGCTGGATGAGACATAAGGGTGGACACTCTCGGGGCTGAGAGGTTTGGTGAGTTTCGGGGAGCAAACGCAGAGCCTTTAAAGTAATACTGCCTGTTACCCATCCCATGGGTCCCAAATCTCCAGGTTCAAGGGCATCTTCCTACATCGAAAACATGCATGAGAAACCCAGAAGGTGGTACACCGTGTGATTGGGAAAGCTTTCTAAAACGCACCTCATTTCTCATCTCCTTGTGCTCGGGTTCGCCATTCCAGCCGCTTTACTAGCAATCTCCCTCCTTGGAGAATCAGCACCTTTAACATCCTGTTCCATACAGCTTGCAATTTGTCCTGAGGATGAACGGGAAGAGGGAGAGACAATGAGAGACTAGCTCTAGGTGTTGGGACAGGCACAGGTCACTCTATTTTCCCATCAGGAAGAAGAATTAACCACAGGCTCAGCCTGCCGCCCGGAACCAGAAGAGGGCCTGAGGCAATCCTGCGCTTTTGCGGCCAGCTCCCAAAAAAGCGAGTTGAAAAATGGAGCTCAGGGGCACTGCAATTCACAAACCTGCAGAGTTATAAATGATAACTCTCGTCCACAAATATATTGAGGGAAGGCAACGAAGAGGATTTGAAAGCAAGGCAGAATTGCAGGAAACAGATTTCAGGAGGTCGATTCGAATCGCCTGTAAAGCACATGAAAAGCGGCAAAACGTCGACAATGATGCCCTTGGCCAAAAAGGGCGTATGCGTTTTTTCCTGAATATATTCAGGAAAAAACGCATACGCCCTTTTTGGCCAACCAAGCAACCTGGAAAGGCAAATCAGCGCTACAAAGAAGTCTCGCTGCCCATCGGTCAAAAGGGCCATGCTGAAAAAAGTGTCAAAACCAGAAATGCAGGACAGGCCATGGAGAAATGGGAGCCTTGCTACGCTGATGGGCGGGATGTAAATTGCCAACAGCCACTCTGGAGAAGTGTACGGTGTGTCCTGAAACATCGAAAAAACACAGCTTAGAGCGCATAGGGCACTTCCACTCATGGGCGTATAAATTGGGAAAACTAAAAATCAGCAAGACACAGGCACCCCAAAGTTTAGGGCTGCTCTGTTGACAAGAACCTCCACTTCATGACACCTTAAATATCCCTGGAAAGAGAAAAATGGATAAAGAAGTGGTGGTCCTTATGTACAATGGAATATCACTCAGCCATGAAATCAATGTCATAAGGCTAGTAGCAGCATGATGAGTAGATGTAGGCACGACGATTCTAAGTGAAATAAGTCACACAGAAAAAGACACTTATCATAAGCTATCACTTATAGAGGGAATGTAAAAACCGCTACACTTGAACTGAATTACAAAACAGAACAGAGTCACACGTTTAGAAGACACACTATGGCTGCTTAACGGGAAAGGTGAGGTGGGGTGATGAATAAAACAAGGGTTTCAAATGAGCTCAGCTACCGTTCCATAAACCCAATATGTAATAGAAAGACCTACTCCTTGCTCAGTGAACTGGACTCAACACCCCCTATTCACCGCACAAGAATATATCTGACTAGTAAGAATCTTAAAACCTATGTATTGATATCTCTCTGGAAGTGAGTCAAGTGGGTGTAAAGCGGCATAAACACAGCAGTGAAAAGCAGCTAAACCCCAGTATAAAAATAAATTACTTTTAAAAGCCCGTGAAACAAAGACAGTGAAAGAGAGAGAAATTCTTACAAAATTCGTTCAGGGGCTGTGATGCAACCTGGATTGACCATATCTAGACCCACAGCTGGATGAGACATAAGGGTGGACACTCTCGGGGCTGAGAGGTTTGGTGAGTTTGGGGGAGCAAATGCAGAGCCTTTAAAGTAATACTGCCTGTTACCCATCCCATGGGTCCCAAATCTCCAGGTTCAAGGGCATCTTCCTACATCGAAAACATGCATGAGAAACCCAGAAGGTGGTACACCATGTGATCGGGAAAGCTTTCTAAAACGCACCTCATTTCTCAACTCCTTGTGCTCGGGTTCGCCATTCCAGCCGCTTTACTAGCAATCTCCCTCCTTGGAGAACCAGCACCTTTAACCTCCTGTTCCGTACAGCTTGCAATTTGTCCTGAGGATGAACGGGAAGAGGGGGAGCCAATGAGAGACTAGCTCTAGGTGTTGGGACAGGCACAGGTCACTCTATTTTCCCATCAGGAAGAAGAATTAACCACAGGCTCAGCCTGCCGCCCGGAAGCAGAAGAGGGCCTGAGGCAATCCTGTGCTTTTGCGGCCAGCTCCCAAAAAAGCGAGTTGAAAAATGGAGCTCAGGGGCCCTGCAATTCACAAACCTGCACAGTTATAAATGATAACTCTCGTCCACAAATATATTGAGGGAAGGCAACGAAGAGGATTTGAAAGCAAGACAAAATTGCAGGAAACAGATTTCAGGAGGTCGATTCAAATCGCCTGTAAAGCACATGAAAAGCGGAAAAACGTTGACAATGATGCCCTTTGTCCAAAAAGTGCGTATGCGTTTTTTCCTGAATATATTCAGGAAAAAACGCATACGCCCTTTTTGGCCAACCAAGCAAACTGGAAATGCAAAGCAGCGCTACAAAGAAGACTCGCTTCCATCGGTCAAAAGGGCCATGCTGAAAAAAGTGTCAAAACCAGAAATGCAGGACAGGCCATGGAGAAATGGGAGCCTTGCTACACTGATGGGCGGGATGTAAATTGCCAACAGACACTCTGGAGAAGTGTACGGTGTGTCCTGAAACATCTATAAAACACAGCTTAGAGAGCATAGGGCACTTCCACTCATGGGGGTATAAATTGGGAAAATGAAAAATCAGCAAGACACAAGCACCCCAAAGTTTAGGGCTGCTCTCTTGACAAGGACCTCCACTTCATTCCACCTTCAATATCCCAGGAAAGAGAAAAATGGATAAAGAAGTTGTGGTCCTTATGTACAATGGAATATCACTCAGCCATGAAATCAATCTCATAAGGCTAGTAGCAGCATGATGAGTGGATTTAGGTACGACGATTCTAATTGAAGTAAGTCACACAGAAAAGGATACTTCTCATAAGGTATCACTTATAGAGGGAATGTAAAAACCGTTACACTTGAACTGAATTACAAAACAGAACAGAGTCATGCATGCAGAAAACACACTATGGCCGTTAATGGGAAAGGTGAGGTGGGGTGATACATAAAACAAGGGATTCAAATTAGCTCAGATACCGTTCCATAAACCCAATATGTAATAGACAAGACCTACTCCTTGCTCAGACAAGTGGACTCAACACCCCCTATTCACCGCACAAGAATATATCTGACTAGTAATAATCTTAAAACCTATGTATTGATATCTCTCTGTTAGTGTGTCAAGTGGGTGTAAAGCGGCATAAACACAGCAGTGAAAAGCAGCTAAACCCCATTATAAAAATAAATTACTTTGAAAAACCCATGAAACAAAGACAGTGAAAGAGAGAGAAATTCTTACACAATGCGTTCAGGGGCTGTGATGCAACCTGGATTGACCATATCTAGACCCACAGCTGGATGAGACATAAGGGTGGACACTCTTGGGGCTGAGAGGTTTGGTTAGGGTGGGTGAGCAAACGCAGACCCTTTAAAGTAATACTGCCTGGTACCCATCCCATGGGTCCCCAATCTCCAGGTTCAAGGGCATCTTCCTACATAGAAAATATGCATGAGAATCCCCGAAGATGGTACACCGTGTGATGGGGAAAGGTTTCTAAAACGCACCTAATTTCTCATCTCCTTGTGCCCGTGTTCACCATTTCAGCCACTTTACTAGCAATCTCCCTCCTTGGAGCATCAGCACCTTTAACCTCCTCTTCCGTACAGGTTGCAATTTGTCCTGAGGATGAACGGGAAGACGGGGAACCAATGAGAGACTAGCTCTTGGTGTTGGGACAGGCACAGGTCACTCTATTTTCCCATCAGGAAGAAGAATTAACCACAGGCTCAGCCTGCCCCCCGGAACCAGAACAGGGCCTGAAGCCATCCTGCGCTTTTGCGGCCAGCTCCCTAAAAAGCGAGTTGTAAAATGGATGTTCAGGGCACTGCAATTCACAAACCTGCAGAGTTATAAATGATAACTCTCATCCACAAATATATTAAGGGAAGGCAAAGAAGAGGATTTGAAATCAAGGCAGAATTGGAGGAAACAGATTTCAGGAGGAAGATTCGAATCGCCTTTAAAGCATATGAAAAGCGGCAAAACGTTGACAATGATGACCTTGGCCAAAAAGGGCGTATGCGTTTTTTCCTGAATATATTCAGGAAAAAACGCATACGCCGTTTTTGGCCAACCATGCAACCTGGAAAAGCAAATCAGCGGTACAAAGAAGACTCGCTTCCCATCGGTCAAAAGGGCCATGCTGAAAAAAGTGTCAAAACCAGAAATGCAGGACAGGCCATGGAGAAATGGGAGCCTTGCTACACTGATGGGCAGGATGTAAATTGCCAACAGCCACTCTGGAGAAGTGTACGGTGTGTCCTGAAACATCTAAAAAACACAGCTTAGAGAGCATAGGGCACTTCCACTCATGGGGGTATAAATTGGGAAAATGAAAAATCAGCAAGGCACAAGCACCCCAAAGTTTAGGGCTGCTCTGTTGACAAGGACCTCCACTTCATTCCACCTTCAATATCCCAGGAAAGAGAAAAATGGATAAAGAAGTTGTGGTCCTTATGTACAATGGAATATCACTCAGCCATGAAATCAATGTCCTAAGGCTAGTAGCAGCATGATGAGTGGATTTAGGTACGACGATTCTAAGTGAAGTAAGTCACACAGAAAAGGACACTTCTCATAAGGTATCACTTATAGAGGGAATGTAAAAACCGTTACACTTGAACTGAATTACAAAACAGAACGGATTCACACATGCAGAAAACACACTATGGCTGCTTAACGGGAAAGGTGAGGTGGGGTGATACATAAAACAAGGGTTTCAAATTAGCTCAGATACCGTTCCATAAACCCAATATGTAATAGACAAGACCTAGTCCTTGCTCAGAGAACTGGACTCAACACGCCCTATTCACCGCACAAGAATATATCTGACTAGTAATAATCTTAAAACCTATGTATTGATATCTCTCTGTTAGTGTGTCAAGTGGGTGTAAAGCGGCATAAACACAGCAGTGAAAAGCAGCTAAACCCCATTATAAAAATAAATTACTTTGAAAAACCCATGAAACAAAGACAGTGAAAGAGAGCGAAATTCTTACACAATGCGTTCAGGGGCTGTGATGCAACCTGGAATGACCATATCTAGACCCACAGCTGGATGAGACATAAGGGTGGACACTCTTGGGGCTGAGAGGTTTGGTGAGGTTGGGTGAGCAAACGCAGACCCTTTAAAGTAATAGTGAGTGGTGCCCATCCCATGGGCCCCAAATCTCCAGGTTCAAGGGCATCTTCCTACATCGAAAGCATGCATGAGATACCCTGAAGATGGTACACCGTGTGATGTGGAAAGGTTTCTAAAACGCACCTCATTTCTCATCTCCTCGTGCCCGGGTTCGCTATTCCAGCCGCTTTACTAGCAATCTCCCTACTTGGAGCATCAGCACCTTTAACCTCCTGTTCCGTACAGGTTGCAATTTGTCCTGAGGGTGAACGGGAAGTCGTGGAACCAATGAGAGACTAGCTCTTGGTGTTGGGACAGGCACAGGTCACTCTATTTTCCCATCAGGAAGAAGAATTAACCACAGGCTCAGCCTCCCCCCCGGAACCAGAACAGGGCCTGAAGCCATCCTGCGCTTTTGCGGCCAGCTCCCAAAAAAGCGAGTTGTAAAATGGAGCTTCAGGGCACTGCAATTCACAAATCTGCAGAGTTATAAATGATAACTCTCGTCCACAAATATATTGAGGGAAGGCAAAGAAGAGGATTTGAAATCAAGGCAGAATTGCAGGAAACAGATTTCAGGAGGTAGATTGGAATCGCCTTTAAAGCACATGAAAAGCGGCAAAACGTTGACAATGATGCCCTTGGCCAAAAAGGGCGTATGCGTTTTTTCCTGAATATATTCAGGAAAAAACGCATACGCCCTTTTTGGCCAAGCAAGCAACCTGGAAAGGCAAATCAGTGCTACAAAGAAG
The DNA here is from genome assembly GCF_028023285.1 of Balaenoptera ricei. Classification (NCBI taxonomy): domain Eukaryota; kingdom Metazoa; phylum Chordata; class Mammalia; order Artiodactyla; family Balaenopteridae; genus Balaenoptera; species Balaenoptera ricei. Next base: position 42,566,640 of record NC_082642.1, on the reverse strand, counting down.
TCTCGCTTCCCATCGGTCAAAAGGGCCATGCTGAAAAAAGTGTCAAAACCAGAAATGGAGGACAGGCCATGGAGAAATGGGAGCCTTGCTAAACTGATGGGCAGGATGTAAATTGCCAACAGCCACTCTGGAGAAGTGTACGGTGTGTCCTGAAACATCTAAAAAACACAGCTTAGAGAGCATAGGGCACTTCCACTCATGGGGGTATAAATTGGGAAAATGAAAAATCAGCAAGACACAAGCACCCCAAAGTTTGGGGCTGCTCTCTTGACAAAGACCTCCACTTCATTCCACCTTCAATATCCCAGGAAAGAGAAAAATGGATAAAGAAGTTGTGGTCCTTATGTACAATGGAATATCACTCAGCCATGAAATCAATGTCATAAGGCTAGTAGCAGCATGATGAGTGGATTTAGGTACGACGATTCTAAGTGAAATAAGTCACACAGAAAAGGGCACTTCTCATAAGGTATCACTTATAGAGGGAATGTAAAAACCATTACATTGAACTGAATTGCAAAACAGAACAGAGTCACACATGCAGAAAACACACTATGGCTGCTTAACAGGAAAGGTGAGGTTGGGTGATACATAAAACAAGGGTTTCAAATTAGCTCAGATACCGTTCCATAAACCCAATATGTAATAGACAAGACCTACTCCTTGCTCAGAGAACTGGACTCAACACGCCCTATTCACCGCACAAGAATATATCTGACTAGTAATAATCTTAAAACCTATGTATTGATATCTCTCTGTTAGTGTGTCAAGTGGGTATAAAGCGGCATAAACACAGCAGTGAAAAGCACCTAAACCCCATTATGAATATAAATTACTTTTAAAAACCCATGAAACAAAGACAGTGAAAGAGAGAGAAATTCTTACACAATGCGTTCAGGGGCTGTGATGCAACCTGGATTAACCATATCTAGACCCACAGCTGGATGAGACATAAGGGTGGACACTCATGGGGCTGAGAGGTTTGTTGAGGTTGGGTGAGCAAACGCAGACCCTTTAAAGTACTACTGCGTGGTACCCATCCCATGGGTCCCAAATCTCCAGGTTCAAGGGCATCTTCCTACATCGAAAACATGCATGAGAAACCCAGAAGATGGTACACCGTGTGATGGGGAAAGGTTTCTAAAACGCACCTCATTTCTCATCTCCTTGTGCCCGGGTTCGCCATTCCAACCGCTTTACTAGAAATCTCCCTCCTTGGAGCATCAGCACCTTTAACTTCTTGTTTCGTACAGGTTGCAATTTGTCCTGAGGATGAACGGGAAGATGGGCAACCAATGAGAGACTAGCTCTTGGTGTTGGGACAGGCACAGGTCACTCTATTTTCCCATCAGGAAGAAGAATTAACCACAGGCTCAGCCTGCCCCCCGGAACCAGAACAGGGCCTGAAGCCATCCTGCGCTTTTGCGGCCAGCTCCCAAAAAAGCGAGTTGTAAAATGGAGCTTCAGGGCACTGCAATTCACAAACCTGCAGAGTTATAAATGATAACTCTCGTCCACAAATATATTGAGGGAAGGCAAAGAAGAGGATTTGAAATCAAGGCAGAATTGCAGGAAACAGATTTCAGGAGGTAGATTCGAATCGCCTTTAAAGCACATGAAAAGCGTCAAAACGTTGACAATGATGCCCTTGGCCAAAAAGGGCATATGCGTTTTTTCCTGAATATATTCAGGAAAAAATGCATACGCCCTTTTTGGCCATCCAAGCAACCTGGAAAGGCAAATCAGCGATACAAAGAAGACTCGCTTCCCATCGGTCAATAGGGCCATGCTGAAAAAAGTGTCAAAACCAGAAATGCAGGACAGGCCATGGAGAAATGGGAGCCTTGCTACGCTGATGGGCGGGATGTAAATTGCCAACAGCCACTCTGGAGAAGTGTACGGTGTGTCCTGAAACATCTAAAAAACACAGCTTAGAGAGCATAGGGCACTTCCACTCATGGGGGTATAAACTGGGAAAATGAAAAATCAGCAAGACACAAGCACCCCAAAGTTTAGGGCTGCTCTGTTGACAAGGACCTCCACTTCATTCCACCTTCAATATCCCAGGAAAGAGAAAAATGGATAAAGAAGTTGTGGTCCTTATGTACAATGGAATATCACTCAGCCATGAAATCAATGTCATAAGGCTAGTAGCAGCATGATGAGTGGATTTAGGTACGACGATTCTAAGTGCAATAAGTCACACAGAAAAGGACATTTCTCATAAGGTATCACTTATAGAGGGAATGTAAAAACCATTACACTTGAAGTGAATTACAAAACAGAACAGAGTCACACATTTAGAAAACACACTATGGCTGCTTAACGGGAAAGGTGAAGTGGGGTGATGCATAAAACAAGGGTTTCAAATTAGCTCAAATACCGATCCATATACCCAATATGTAATAGACAAGACCTATTCCTTGCTCAGTGAAGTGGATGCAACACCCCCTATTCAACGAACAAGAATATATCTGACTAGTAAAAATCTTAAATCCTATGTATTGATGTCCCTCTGTAAGTGAATCAAGTGGGTGTAAAGGGGCATAAACACAGCAGTGAAAATCAGGTAAACCCCATTATAAAAATAAATTACTTAAAAATCCCAAAAAACAAAGACAGTGATAGAGGGAAAATTTTTACATAATTCGTTCCGGGGCTGTGATGCAACCTGGTGTGACCATATCTAGACCCACAGCTGGATGAGAAATAAAGCTGGACACTCTTGGGGCTGAAGGTCTCTTTCCCTATTTACCAGATTAGGAACGTAGAAAGGCTCCCACCCTCTGGCCGTTACCTGCAAAAGCAGCTTTAAATCCTGTGCTAATGGTCATTTCATATGAACAAGTACTTCAGGGCTGTAAATGAAACGTGCCCTCAAAATGTCTTGAGGGAGGTAATGGCCAAAAATTTTCAAAATGTGACACTTACTTTAAGAAAACACTTTGAAGAACTGAGCTGTAATCACAGTTTGATAAATAAAAAGGGCATGCTTTAAAGCTCAATTTCAACAGATTATGGGACACATGCAAATTCAACCACAGATAGGCATCAGCTCGCACCCGTTAGAATAACCATCAGCAAGAAAACTACAAACAATAAATATTGAAGGTGTTTTGGAGAAATGCATACCCTCAATTTTAAGTGGGACGTAACCTGGAAAGAGCCACTAATGAGAACTGAATGGTGGTGCCTTTAAAACATACACACTGAGCTACCATATGATACAGCAAGCCCACTGCTTGGCCTATAACATAAGAAGATATAACTGGAAAGACACAGGCAAGCAAATGTGCATTGCAGCAGTATTACAATAGCCAAGACATGGAGGCAACCAGAAAGTCCATCAAGAGGTGCGTGGCCAAAGAAGAACTGGTACACATACAGATGGAATATTAGCCAGGGAAAAAAATGAAACAATGCCATTTGCAGCACCATGTATGATTCTTGAGGTAATCAGGCAAATTGTACTAAGTCAGAAAGCAAAAGACACATATCCTATAATATCACTTATAGGTCTTAGCTAAAAATTGATACCAATGAAAATATTTCCACAGAGAAATGCAATCACAGATTCATTAAACAAACTTATGGTTCACCAAATGGAAAGGTGTGAGGATTGGATACATTAGGATATTGGGGTTAAGATAGATATAGAAACACATGTGAAATATGTAATCACCAAAGACCTACGTAATACCAAGACAAGACTACTCAACATCGTGTCATAACCTACATGGGAAAATGATCCAAAGAAGAATAGATATATGTATATGTTTAAAAGAACCACATCTTTCACACCTAGAAGAAACAAAACATTTTAATTAAATTTGCTCTGACAAAAAATAAAAATTAAATTAAAAAAAGAACAAGAAGTAATGAGACATAAACTTAAGGGGCTATTTGCTGGCACATTGCATTCTAATTTACAACCAGAACATGACTTCCATTAAGGCTCTGTCATCACTAATAAAGCAGCTTTATAAGCAATGTTGAAGGTAGCTTAAAAGAAGTCTCACTAATTATTGATAGTAACAAGGAAACAAAGAAAAGTAAAAATCTCACTGCAAAAAGTATACATAGGGTAAGGATAGTAGATCAAACACTTATTAAACTTCTGTAAAGAATAAAAGACAACAGTAGTATGTTTTTTTAAAAAGAGAGGGCCCAAATAAATCTGAATGAAAGAGATGATGTTACAACAGACACCACAGAAATACAAAGTATCCTAAGATACACACAGGGTAACTCAGGGCTCAGACTGGACAGAGCCCACTCTCCAGTCCCCTGTACATGACTTACAGGAGCCTCAGGAACTGAGGAGGGGGTCCCTGAGGAGAGGCTCAAGATAGAATATGGTAGGCATTAACATGACTGCATTCATCTTAAACATGCCTGAACTACATTCACACGAGATGATTTTGTCCTGTATGTACATCGGCACCTCTAGTTGGAACTGCAGATCTTTGGCTTCAACACCTCTACTGACAACATTAGCGTCACCTGCTGTGGACCGTCTCCTATAGGATTTCTAGAATCACAAAACATCGAAGCTTCACAGGACCCAGATTCTGTGCAACTCCACACAGAGTCTCAGAGTCTCAACTCCACTCAGATACTCCACTCTTGGAGGGCACACACAAAGTAGTGTGCACATCAGGACCCAGGGGAAGGAGCAGTGACCCTGTAGGAGAATGACCAGAACTACCTGCTACTTTTAGAGGGTCTCCTGCAGAGGCAGGTGGTGGCTGTGGCTGTGGCTCACCGTGAGGACAACGACACTGGCAGCAGAAGTTCTGGGAAATACTCCTTGGTGTGAGCCCTCCCAGAGTCCGCCATTAGCCCCACCAAGAGCAAGGTAGGCTCCAGGGCTGGGTCGCCTCAGGCCAAACAACCAACAGGGAGGGAACCCAGCCCCATGCATCAGCAGACAAGCGGATTAAACTTTTTATTAAAGTTTTATTTAATCCGTAGACAAGCGGATTAAAGCTCTGCCCACCAAAGCAACACCCAGCTCTACCCACCACCAGTCCCTCCCATCAGGAAGCTTGCACAAGCCTCTAAGATAGACTCATCCACCGGAGAGCAGACAGCAGAAGCAAGAAGAACTACAATTCTGCAGCCTGTGGAAGGAAAATCACATTCACAGAAAGATAGACAAAATGAAAAGGCAGAGGACTTTATACCAGATCAAGGAACAAGATAAAACCCCAGAAAAAAATGAAATGAGGTGGAGATAGGGAACCTTCCAGAAAAAGAATTCAGAATAATGATAGTGAAGTTGAGCCAAGACCTTGGAAAAAGAAAGGAGGCAAAGATCGAGAAGATGCAAGAAATGTTTAACAAAGACCTAGAAGAATTAAGGAACAAACACCTAGAAGAATTAAAGAACAAACAAACAGAGGTGAACAATGGAATAACTGAAATGAAAAATACACTAGAAGGAATCAGTAGCAGAATAACTGTGGCAGAAGAACGGATAAGTGACCTGGAAGACAGAAAGGTGGAAATCACTGCCATGGAACAGAATAAAGAAAAAGAATGAAAATAAACGAAGATACCCCAAGAGTCCTCTGGGACAACTTTAAACGCAACAACATTCGCATTATAGGGGTCCCAGAAGGAGAAGAGAGAGAGAAAGGACCCGAGAATATATTTGAAGAGATTATGGTCAAAAACTTCCCTAGCATGGGAAAAGAAATAGCCACCCAAGTCCAGAAGCACAGAGTGTCCCAGGCAGGATAAACCAAAGGAGAAAAATGACAAGACACATAGTAATCAAATTGACAAAAATTAACGACAAAGAAAAATGATTGAAAGCAGCAAGGGAAAAATGACAAATAACATACAAGGGAACTCCCATAAGGATAACAACTGATTTCTCAGCAGAAAATCTACAAGCCAGAAGGAAGTGGCATGATAAATTTAAAGTGATGAAAGGGAAGAACCTACAACCAAGAGTACTCCACCCTGCAAAGAGCTCATTCAGATTTGATGGAGAAATCAAAAGCCTTACAGACAAGCAAAAGCTAAGAGAATTCAGCACCATGAAACCAGCTCTACACCAAATGCTAAAGGAACTTCTCTAAGTGGGAAACACAAGAGAAGAAAAGGACCCACCAAGACAAACCCATAACAATTAAGAAAATAGTAGTAGGAACATACATATCGATAATTACCTTAAACGTGAATGCACTACATGTTCCAACCAAAAGACACAGGCTCGCTGAATGGATACAAAAACAAGACCCATATATATGCTGTCTACAAGAGATCCATTTCAGACCTAGGGACACATACAGACTCAAAGTGAGGCGATGGAAAAATATATTCTATGCAAATGAAAATCAAAAGAAAGCTGGAGTAGCAATACTCATATCAGATAAAATAGACTTTAAAATAAAGAATGTTACAAGAGACGAGGAAAGGCACTACATAATGGTCAGGGGATCAATCCAAGAAGAAGATATAACAATTATAAATATATATGTACCCAAAATAGGAGCAGCTCAATGTATAAGGCAACTGCTAACAGCTATAAAAGAGGAAATCGACAGTAACACAATAATAGCGGGGGACTTTAACAGCTCACTTACACCAGTGGAGATCAGCCAGACAGAAAATTAATAAGGAAACACAAGCTTTAAATGACACAATAGACCAGATAGAGTTAATTGATATTTATAGGACATTCCATCCAAAAACAGCAGATTACACGTTCTTCTCAACTGCACACGGAACATTCTCCAGGATAGATCACATCTTGGGTCACAGATAAAGCCTCAGTAAATTTAAGAAAACTGAAATCATATCAAGCAGCTGTTCCGACCACAATGCTATGAGATTAGAAATCAATTACACGGAAAAAACCGTAAAAAACACAAACTCATGGAGGCTAAACAATACGTTACTAAATAACCAAGAGATCACTGAAGAAATCAAAGAGGAAATCAAAAACTACCTAGAGACAAATGACAACAAAAACACGATGATCCAAAACCTATGGGATGCAGCAAAAGGAGTTCTAAGAGGGAAGTTTATAGCAATACAAGCCTACCTCAAGAAACAAGAAAAATCTCAAATAAACAATCTAACCTTACACCTAGAGGAACTAGAGAAAGAAGAACAAAACCCAAAGTTAGTAGAAGGAAAGAAATCATAAAGATCAGAGCAGAAATAAATGAAATAGAAACAAAGAAAACGAAAGCAAAGATCAATAAAACTAAAAGCTGGTTCTTTGAGAAGATAAGCAAAAATGATCAACCTTTAGCCAGACTCCAGAAAAAGAGGGAGAGGACGCAAATCAACAAAATTAGAAGTGAAAAAGCAGAAGTTACAACAGACACCACAGGAATACAAAGCATCCTAAGAGACTACTACAAGCAACTCTAGGCCAATAAAATGGACAATCTGGAAGAAATGGACAAATTCTTAGAAAGGGATAACCTTCTAAGACTGAACCAGGAAGAAATAGAAAATATGAACAAACCTATCACAAGCAATGAAATTGAAACTGTGATTAAAAATCTTCCAACAAACAAAAGTCCAGAACCAGATGGCATCACAGGTGAATTCTATCAAACATTTAGAGAAGAGCTAACACCCAACCTTCTCAAATTCTTCAAAACAATTGCAGGGGAAGGAACACTCCCAAACTCATTCTATGAGACCACCATCACCCTGATACCAAAATCAGACAGAGATACTACAAGGAAAGAAAATTATAGACCAATATCACTGATGAATATAGATGTAAAAATCCTCAACAAAATACTAGCAAACAGAATCGAACAACACATGAAAAGGATCATACACCATGATCAAGTGGGGTTTATCCCAGGGATGCGAGGATTCTTCAATATACACAAATCAATGTGATACACCATATTAACAAATTGTAGAATAAAACCATATGATCATCTCAATAGATGAAGGAAAAGATTTTGAGAAAATTCAACACTCATTTACGATAAAAACTCTGCAGAGTGTGGGCATAGAGGGAAACTACCTCAACATAATAAAGGCCATATATGACAAACCCACAGCAAACAGCATTCTCAATGGTGAAAAACTGAAAGCGTTTCCTCTAAGATCAGGAACAAGACGAGGATGTCCACTCTCACCACTGCTATTCAACATAGTTTTGGAAGTCCTAGCCATGGCAATCAGAGAAGAAAAAGAAATAAAAGGAATACAAAAAGGAAAAGAAGAAGTAAAATTGTCACTGTTTGCAGATGACATGATATCATAGAAAGAGAATCCTGAAGATGCCACCAGAAAACCACTGGAGCTAATCAATGAATTTGGTAAAGTTGCAGGATACAAAATTAATGCACAGAAATTGCTTGCATTCCTATACACTAACAATGAAAGATCAGAAAGAGAAATTAAGGAAACAATCCCATTACCACTGCAACAAAAAGAATAAAATACCTAGGAATAAACCTACCTAAGGAAGTAAAAGACCTGTACTCAGAAAACTATAAGACACTGATGAAAGAAATCAAAGATGATATAAACAGATGGAGACATATACCATGTTCTCGGATTAGAAGAATCAATATTGTGAAAATGACTATACTACCCAAAGCAATCTACAGATTCAATGCAATCCCGATCAAAATACCTTTGGCATTTTCTACAGAACAAGAAAAAAAAATCTTAAAATTTGTAGGGAGACACAAAAGACCCTGGATAGCCAAAGCAGTCTTGAGGGGGGAAAAAAAAGAGCTGGAGGAATCAGACTTCCAGACTTCAGACTATATTGCAAAGCTACAGTAATCAAGATAATATGGTACTGACACAAAAACAGAAATATAGGTCAATAGAACAGGATAGAAAGCACAGAGATAAACCCACGTACCTATGGTTCACTAATCTATGACAAAGGAGGCAAGGGTATACAATGGAGAAAAGACAGTGTCTTCAGCAAGTGGTGCTGGGAAAACTGGACAGTTACATGTAAAAGAATGAAATTAGTACACTCCCTAACACCATACACAAAAATAAACTCAAAATGGATTAGAGACCTAAATATAAGACCAGCCACTATAAAACTCTTAGAGGAAAACATAAGCAGAACAGTCTATGACATAAATCACAGCAAGATCCTTTTTGACCCACCTCCTAGAGAAATGGAAATAAAAACAAAAATAAAAAAATGGGACCGAATGAAACATAAATTCTTTTGCACAGCAAAGGAAAACATAAGCAAGATGAAAAGACAACCATCAGAATGGGAGAAAATATTTTCAAATGAAGCAAATGGCAAAGGATTAATCTCCAAAAAGCAGCTCATGTAGCTCAATATCACAAAACCAAACAACCCAATCCAAAAATGGGCAGAAGACCTAAATAGACATTTCTCCAAAGAAGATATACAGGTTGCCAACAAACACATGAAAGGATGCTGAACATCACTAATCATTAGAGAAATGCAAATCAAAACTACAGTGAGGTATCACCTCACACCAGTCAGAATGGCCATCATCAAAAAATCTACCAACAATAAATGCTGGAGAGGCATTTATTGGAGAAAAGGGAACCCTCTTGCACTGTTGGTGGGAATGTAAATTGATATAGCCACTAGGGAGAACGGTATGGGGGTTCCTTAAACACTAAAAATAGAACTACCATACAACCCAGCAAACCCACTCCTGGACATTTACCCTGAGAAAACCATAATTCAAAAAGAGTCATGTACCACAATGTTCACTGTAGCTCTATTTACAATAGCCAGGACATGGAAGCAACCTAAGTGTCCATCAACAGATAAATGGATAAAGAAGATGTGGCACATATATACAATGGAACATTATTCAGCCATAAAAAGAAACGAAATTGAGTTATTTTTAGTGAGGTGGATGGATCTAGAGTCTGTCCTACAGAGTGAAGTAAGTCAGAAAGAGAAAAACAAATACCGTATGCTAACACATATATATGGAATCTTAAAAAAAAAAGTTTATGAAGAACCTAGGGGCAGGAAAGGATTAAGGACACAGACGTAGAGAAAGGACTTGAGGACATGGGGAGAGGGAAGGGTAAGCTGGGACAAAGTGAGAGAGTGGTATGGACATATATACACTACCAAATGTAAAATTGATAGCTACTGGGAAGCAGCCACATAGCACAGGGAGATCAGCTCTGTGCTTTGTGACCACCTAAAAGGGTGGGATAAGGGAGTGAGAGGGAGGTGCAAGAGGGAGGGGATATGGTGTTATATGTATACGCACAGCTGATTCACTTTTTTATACAGCAGAAACTAACACACAATTGTAAAGCAATTATACTCCAATAAAGATGTAAAAGAAAAAAAAAAAAAGCCCAGAGATAAACCTACACACCTATGGCCCACTAATCTATGACAAAGGAGGCAAGGGTATACAAAGGAGAAAAGACAGTCTCTTCAATAAGTGGTGCTGGGAAAAATGGACAGCTACATGTAAAAGAATGAAATTAGAACACTCCCTAACACCATACACAAAAAATAAACTCAAAATGGATTAGAGACCGAAATGTAAGACCGGACACTATAAAAGTCTTAGAGGAAAACACAGGAAGAATACTCTTTGACATAAATCACAGCAAGATCTTTTTTGATCCACCTCCTAGAGTAATGGAATAAAAAAAATAAACATATGGGAGCAAATGAAACCTAAAAGCTTTTGCAAAGCAAAGGAAACTACAAACAAGACGAAAAGACAACCCTCACAATGGGAGAAAATATTTGCAAACGAATCAATGGACAAAGGATTAATCTCCAATGTATATAAACAGCTCATGCAGCTCAACAGTAAAAAAACAAACAACCCAATCCAAAAATGGGCAGATGACGTAAATAGACATTTGTCCCAAGAAGACATACAGATGACCAAGAAGCACATGAAAAGCTGCTCAACATCACTAATTATTAGAGAAATATAAACCAAAACTACAATGAGGTATCGCCTCACACGAGTTAGAATGGGCATCATCAGAAAATCTACAAGCAACAAATGCTGGAGAGGGTGTGGAGAAAAGGGAACCCTCTTACACTATTTGTGGGAATGTAAATTGATACAGTCACTATGGAGAACAGTATGGAGGTTCCTTAAAAGACTAAAAATAGAATTACCATATGACCCAGCAATCCCACTACTGGCCATATACCCAGAGAAAACCATAATTCAAAAAGACATATTCACCACAATATTCATTGCAGCCCTGTTTACAATAGCCAGGTCATGGAAGCAACCTAAATGCCCATAGACAGACGAACAGAAAAGATGTGCTACATATATAAAATGGAATATTACTCAGCCATAAAAAGGAATGAAATTGGGTCATTTGTAGAGACGTGGATAGATCTAGAGACTGTCATACAGAGTGAAGTAAGTCAGAAAGAGAAAAACAAATATCGTATATTAACGCATACATGTGGAACCTAGAAAAATGGTAAAGATGAACCGGTTTGCAAGGCAGAAATAGAGACACAGATGTAGAGAACAAATGTATGGACACCAAGGGGGGAAAGTGGCAGGGTGGTGGTGGTGGGATGAATTGCGAGCCTGGGATTGACATATATACACTTATATGTATAAAATAGGTTACCAATAAGAGCCTGCTGTATAAAAAAATGAATAAAATAAATTCAAAAATTAAAAAATAAATAATACTTAAAAAAATAAAACAGAAAAAAAAGTTCTGTCCTTCCCATAGACGTATTTATATGAATGAATTATTTCCATGCTTATATCCGTAAATACAAAAAGAGGAATAAAACTTACCTTGAACCAAAAAAGAAAAAAAAAAAAAAAACAGAACCCACTGGTCATACAGAGGAAAACCCTATCAGGGCACTTGCTCCAGGGGTAAACAATTCTGAAGTTGGTCACAGGTGGGGAATCATCTCCCATGCAGCCAGCAGCCCCCACACGAGGAGCGTCCTCATTGCAAAGCTGGGGGACCGTGAGGAGGCGTCTCTGAGTAAACGTGAGCTGAGCCCCAGGCCAGCTGCTGCTGAACTTTTCCCACCCTTCCCAGGTAAAACACCTGAATGTGTGCAAAGACTTTAAAAACTAGAGGAAGGGGCTTGGAGTCACACCAGCGACAGCACGCAGGCCGACTTGGTGCCTGCAGGCCAGCCAGGATGGTCCTGGCCCCGGGCGCTCGTCTGGAAGCTTTCCATTTCCCTGCCTGAGGTACCCCTCCTGTCCCGGCCCCCACTGCTTTTTTCCTTCCTCACCTCTGCCCGGGGAGAAATTCCAGCAGCAAGTATGGGTGACACATCCTCTTCTTTAGCAGGTGGCAGCCCGGCAACTCCTGCAGAAAGTCCAGCAGAGCCCCAGTCACACTGGGCCACTCATAGAGCCGTGGGCCCTACTCCCTCCCACCAGCCCAACCCCGAGACTGCTGACGGGGCAGAGAATATGGCGTCAGGCACAGCTGCAGAGGCTTTTGCTGCCTGGAGGGGTGTTTATATTGACCTCAACCCAGGCACACCTGGGAAGGGCTGGCCGGCCGGGTCAGGCTGCCCAGGTCAGCCAATCCTCGCCCCTCAGGGGCTCAGAGTTGCAGAAAATGGGCCTTGCTGCACCGGCCAGATCCAAGGAACAGGTGTAGGGTCCCGAGAGTCAGGATAGATAAGGGGCGGCAGCCCTGGCTTGTTTTCGAATCATTTTATCTGGTCCATGAGTGGGAGACAACTTCAAGAAGACCCTCTGCTAATGAGAGGAACCCAGGAGTCAGGGAGAGGAGGGGTGGTGGGTGGAGACAGAGGCCTGGTGCCCCGGCTGCAGTGGAAGCCCCTGGAAGACCAGGCAGAGGGAGGCCGCACAGAGTGAAGCCTAGGGTCACAGACCTGTTGGAGCTGCTGTTTGTTAGTTCAAGCTCTGCTCTGAGGTGCTCTGTGTCAGCTCTGAGTGACAGGGGTGCTGGGGGTGCTCTGCAATGAGGGCTATGTGCACGGTTCCTGTGTGCCCAGCCCTGCCGGGGTACCTGTCCACGGGAGCTCCATATCCAGGGAGGGGCCTGCCCACGAGAGCCCCGTGGGCTGCTGCGTACCTGCCCAGGTGAGCTCCATATCCTGGGAGGGGCCTGACCACAAGAGCCCCGTGGGCTGCTGGGGACCTGGTAGAGGACGCCAGGACAGTCAGTGAAGCCACAGAGGATATACATCTAGTAGTTCCTAATTCCTACACCCTGCTGGTCATTCTACCATCCACCAGGACATGGCATTCTGTATTAGACTTCAATGATGCCTTCTTCTGTATTCCATTAGTCCCAGAGTCACAAGAAATTTTGGCTGTGAGTGGCAGGACTCAACCTACAACAAAAACAATACTGCTGGGCCGTCCTGCCCCAGGGGTTCAAAAATTCCCACACCATCTTTGGGGAAACGTTAGCTAAAGACCTAAAAGATCTACCTCTGGAGAAGGGAACCCTCCTTCAATATGCAGATGACATTCTGATCACCAGCCCGACTAAGGAGGCCTCTGAACTACCTAGCCAATAAAAGATAGAAGGTGTCCAAGGAAAAGGCTCAAATATCACAAACTAAGGTGGCCTTCCTGGGCTTCATTCGCACAGAAGGTCGGAGAAGCCCACCCCAGGAAAGGGAAGAAGCCATTTGCAGCCTCACCTTTCCTGAAACTAGAAGACAGCTTAGGGGTTCCTGGGGAGACCGGGGTTTGCTGCATCTGGATCCCTAACTACAGTCTAATAGCTGGGCCTCTATATGAAACACTGAAAGGAAAAGATGATGATCCTTTTGAATAGAATCCAGAAGCGGCCTTTCAAGAATGGAAAGAGCAGTCAATTCAGACCCTGGCCCTGGACCTCCCTAAGTTAGCTAAACCCTTTGACCTTTACATTCCTGGTCCAAGGCGAATCGCCCTTGGAGTATTAGTGCAAAAACTGGGACCACTTGAAATGGAACAATGCAAGAATGCCCTCCAGGCATTGGCCAGCCACCCCATCCGACCAGGATACTGGGGGTATCTAAAAACCTGGAAATCAGCAGCCCACAAGGCCAGCTCCCTCCTAAGGGAAAAGGACGCCACTTGGTGATCCTAACCACCCACCATGCCCTGAAGTTGCAGGGATTGCTCCGTGGGAACAATGACCTCGAGTGAGGAGGCCCTCCAACACCAACCTCCAGAGAGACAACCTGGGGCAATGGGCCCCCATGACGACTCGTGTGACCATCACTTGACCTGGAGCTTCTCTCAGAAAACAACAAGAGTGTGCCCCAAAAGAGCAGACTATTGCTTACAGGACTTACTGCACCCAGAGCGGAGCTAATAAACTTGGCAGGGGAACCGTAAATAACGCTGCCACCATAGAAAAGCCTACAGACACCGCAGTGACGGTGGCCAATGAGACCGGCTGTACTCCTGGCTACTTCAAAAGGCCGTTGACTGAGTGGCCGTCATGGTCCTGGATCACCACCGGCCCTGGACTGTCTGGGAGTTGAGCAAGCAGGGCTCTGACACCTGGTGCTGTTTGTACGTTAATTCAGTGGCCTAACTGAAGAAAGCACAGACTACTGGTCAGAGCATCTAGGCTGGCAGAAACCGTCAGCCTAAGGGGGCCGAACCAATGTGGAGCAGGGTAAAACCGCCCACCCCCCCAGCGTCTCTGCACATCTCTTTCCTGGACCCTTAAAGGTCATTAGAATCTATAAAACTTCCAATGCTGGTGCTCAGGCAGACGAGCAGTGAGGGAGGAGGCCTGCGGACAATCAACCTCACCTGGAGGCTGCTGGGGAGAAGTCCTGCCCCTCCCCCCGGGTATGAGGACACCCAACTCAGCATGAAGCATTTACAGAAGACGTGTCTGCACCCTCAGCGCCCCAAGAATGAGGAATGGGACAAAAGGCAGAGGAGGGCTTTGTCACTGGCAAAGCCCATTAAAAATTCCTGGGAGATAAAAATAGAATCTGGGCAATAAAATAAAGTCTAACCATTTTTTCCTTTGTGCTTTGTCTAATTTCACTTGCTCCTAGGTTTCCACATGCAGAGGTCCCACACCCGACACTTCAGACCCGATTTCCTCGTGCAAAATGGCTGGGCCGACACCTCAGCTCGTGGGGCCCCGTGCAGACTCTGCGACATAGAGCCTGAGCTCCAGCCAACCTGGCCCTCGAGAGCTCCGCCCCCTCCCTCCCGCTGATGCTGACAGGATCCCTACACAGCAGCCCGGCCCACAACCCGCAGGGGAGCACACACTCTCACCTCTCCATTCTCTGATCAAAATATAAAGTTTTCCTTTGCTTCTGAACCAAAGTCAGTCTCGATCTGTTGGCTCCAATGACACTGGGCAGGGAGACCCTTGTTGGGGCCCACTCTGCAGGATCAGTAACAGAATTTGAGAACATTGTAACTTCAATGAACAGATGTGTGAGCCAAACTGTAATTAACATAGAGCAGTGTATAAGGCTCGTGTAAAATAAGATGTTTCTAACACTTCCATTTGATATTTCCATCACTTTATTTTAAGCAAGTTCAGTGGAGGGGATTGTCTTATTTGTCAGGTCAAGAGTAGAGAAATGCAGTGATTTCTTTCCAAGGATGTACATCTAATAATCTTGGTTGAAGTTTCAACCTTGTTTTGAATGATTTTCCATTGAAAATGATACCTCTCTTTCAGCTCCTAGATTTCTGAGAAGTATAAAATCTTATATTTTTTATTAGCAAAGGGGAAAGGTGGGAGGAGGGATAAATTAACAGTTTCAGATTAACATATACACACTGCTATGTATAAAATATATCATCAACAAGGAACTACTGTATAGCACAGGGAACTATACTCAATATTTTGTAATGACCCCTGAGGGGAAATAATCTGAAAAACAATACATATCTATATCGACATCATCTATCAACTACAGATAAAATGGAAACTAAAGGAGGCCGATGGTGAGCGTTTCTGAACCTGAAGACTTCAATCATCTAAAGTTCGGACTCTGCCTACGGCCCAAGTCCCTTAATGAACACACATGTACCAGTAGCTTAAAAATTCCCCAGATTGGAGTTCGGGGAGACACTGATTTGGAAAAACCCCTTGTGTTCTCCTTATATACACGGGACCTTTCCTACAGCTAAAACATGCCTGTGACACCCAGAAGATGGAACACGGTTGGATCAGGAAGATTTTGGAAAAGGCACCAAAACGCCTAATTTCCTGGTTGTTGGGTTCACCCCTCCAGGCTTTTTCCTTAAAATCTCCCCACTAGAGGATGTCAGCACCTTCAACATCCAGTTGCACAGAAATCGGAATTTGTCCAAAGGAAGAAGGGGAAGGAGGAGAAACAAGGAGAGCCAAGCCCTAGATGTTCGGACAGGCACATGTCACTCTACTTTCCAGTCAGGAAGAAGAATTAAGCAAAGGCTTAGCCTGCCACCGGGAACCAGAGTAGGGCCAGAAGCAAAAGAGCGGTTCTGCGGAAAGCTCCCAAAAAAGCGAGTTGAAAAATGGAGCTCAGGGGCACTGCAATTCACAAACCTGCAGAGTTATAAATGATAACTCTCGTCCACAAATATATTCAGGGAAGGCAACGAAGAGGATTTGAAATCAAGGCAGAATTGCAGGAAACAGATTTCAGGAGATAGATTCGAATCACCCCTAAAGCACATGAAAAGCGGCAAAACGTCGAAAATGATGCACTTGGACAAAAAGAACATATGCGTTTTTTTCTGAATGAATTCAGGAAAAAACCAATAGGCTCTTTTTGGCCAACCAAGCAAGCCGGAAATGCAATTCAGCACTACAAAGAAGTCTGACTTCCCATCGGTCAAAATGGCCTTCCTAAAAAAGTGTAAAACAAGAAAAGCAGGAGAGGCCAGGGAGGAAAGGGAGCCTTGCTACACTGATGGGCGGGATGTAAATTGCCAACAGCCACTCTCGAGAAGTGTATGGTGTGTCCTGAAACATCTAAAAAACACAGCTTAGAGAGCATAGGGCACTTCCACTCATGGGGGTATAAATTGGGAAAATGAAAAATCAGCAAGACACAAGCACCCCAAAGTTTAGGGCTGCTCTGTTGACAAGGACCTCCACTTCATTCCACCTTCAATATCCCAGGAAAGAGAAAAATGGATAAAGAAGTTGTGGTCCTTATGTACAATGGAATATCACTCAGCCATGAAATCAATGTCCTAAGGCTAGTAGCAGCATGATGAGTGGATTTAGGTATGACGAGTCTAAGTGAAATAAGTCACACAGAAAAGGACACTTCTCATAAGGTCTCACTGATAGAGGGAATGTAAAAACCGTTACACTTGAACTGAATTACAAAACAGAACAGAGTCACACATGCAGAAAACACACTATGGCTGCTTAACGGGAAAGGTGAGGTGGGGTGATACATAAAACAAGGGTTTCAAATTAGCTCAGATACCGTTGCATAAACCCAATATGTAATAGACAAGACCTACTCCTTGCTCAGAGAACTGGACTCAACACGCCCTATTCACCGCACAACATTATATCTGACTAGTAATAATCTTAAAACCTATGTATTGATATCTCTCTGTTAGTGTGTCAGGTGGATGTAAAGCGGCATAAACACAACAGTGAAAAGCAGCTAAACCCCATTATAAAAATAAATTACTTTTACAAACCCATGAAACAAAGACAGTGAAAGAGAGAGAAATTCTTACACAATGCGTTCAGGGGCTGTGATGCAACCTGGATTGACCATATCTAGACCCACAGCTGGATGAGACATAAGGGTGGACACTCTTGGGGCTGAGAGGTTTGGTGAGGTTGGGTGAGCAAACGCAGACCCTTTAAAGTACTACTGCGTGGTACCCATCGCATGGTTCCCAAATCTCCAGGTTCAAGGGCATCTTCCTACATCGAAAACATGCATGAGAAACCCAGAAGATGGTACACCGTGTGATGGGGAAAGGTTTCTAAAACGCACCTCATTTCTCATCTCCTTGTGCCCGGGTTCGCCATTCCAGCCGCTTTACTAGCAATCTCCCTACTTGGAGCATCAGCACCTTTAACCTCCTGTTCCGTACAGGTTGCAATTTGTCCTGAGGATGAACGGGTAGATGGGGAACCAATGAGAGACTAGCTCTTGGTGTTGGGACAGGCACAGGTCACTCTATTGTCCCATCAGGAAGAAGAATTTACCACAGACTCAGCCTGCCCCCCGGAACCAGAACAGGGCCTGAAGCCATCCTGCGCTTTTGCGGCCAGCTCCCAAAAAAGCGAGTTGTAAAATGGAGCTACAGGGCACTGCAATTCACAAACCTGCAGAGTTATAAATGATAACTCTCGTCCACAAATATATTGAGGGAAGGCAAAGAAGAGGATTTGAAATCAAGGCAGAATTGCAGGAAACAAATTTCAGGAGGTATATTTGAATCGCTTTAAAGCACATGAAAAGCGGCAAAACGTTGACAATGATGCCCTTGGCCAAAAAGGGCGTATGCGTTTTTTCCTGAATATATTCAGGAAAAAACGCATACGCCCTTTTTGGCCAACCAAGCAACCTGGAAATGCAAATCAGTGCTACAAAGAAGACTCGCTACCCATCGGTCAAAATGGCCATGCTGAAAAAAGTGTCAAAACCAGAAATGCAGGACAGGCCATGGAGAAATGGGAGCCTTGCTACACTGATGGGCGGGATGTAAATTGCCAAGAGCCACTCTCGAGAAGTGTACGGCGTGTCCTGAAACATCTAAAAAACACAGCTTAGAGAGCATAGGGCACTTCCACTCATGGGGGTATAAATTGGGAAAATGAAAAATCAGCAAGACACAAGCACCCCAAAGTTTAGGGCTGCTCTCTTGACAAGGACCTCCACTTCATTCCACCTTCAATATCCCAGGAAAGAGAAAAATGGATAAAGAAGTTGTGGTCCTTATGTACAATGGAATATCACTCAGCCATGAAATCAATGTCCTAAGGCTAGTAGCAGCATGATGAGTGGATTTAGGTACGACGATTCTAAGT
This sequence comes from Balaenoptera ricei, assembly GCF_028023285.1. Lineage (NCBI taxonomy): Eukaryota > Metazoa > Chordata > Mammalia > Artiodactyla > Balaenopteridae > Balaenoptera > Balaenoptera ricei. The sequence continues at coordinate 42,547,695 of NC_082642.1, read as the reverse complement.
GAAATAAGTCACACAGAAAAGGACACTTCTCATAAGGTATCACTGATAGAGGGAATGTAAAAACCGTTACGCTTGAACTGAATTACAAAACAGAACAGAGTCACACATGCAGAAAACACACTATGGCTGCTTAACGGGAAAGGTGAGGTGGGGTGATACATAAAACAACGGTTTCAAATTAGCTCAGATACTGTTCGATAAACCCAATATGTAATAGACAAGACCTACTCCTTGCTCAGAGACCTGGACTCGACACGCCCTATTCACCGCACAAGAATATATCTGACTAGTAATAATCTTAAAACCTATGTATTGATATCTCTCTGTTAGTGTGTCAAGCGGGTGTAAAGCAGCATAAACACAGCAGTGAATAGCAGCTAAACCCCATTATAAAAATAAATTACTTTGAAAAACCCAAGAAGCAAAGACAGTGAAAGAGAGAGAAATTCTTACACAATGCGTTCAGGGGCTGTGATGCAACCTGGATTGACCATATCTAGACCCACAGCTGGATGAGACATAAGGGTGGACACTCTTGGGGCTGAGAGGTTTGGTGAGGGTGGGTGAGCAAACACAGACCCTTTAAAGTAATACTGCGTGGTACCCATCGCATGGGTCCCAAATCTCCAGGTTCAAGGGCATCTTCCTACATCGAAAACATGCATGAGAAACCCAGAAGATGGTACACCGTGTGATGGGGAAAGGTTTCTAAAACGCACCTCATTTCTCATCTCCTTGTGCCCGGGTTCGCCATTCCAGCCGCTTTACTAGCAATCTCCCTACTTGGAGCATCAGCACCTTTAACCTCCTGTTCCGTACAGGTTGCAATTTGTCCTGAGGTTGAACGGGAAGACGGGGAACCAGGGAGAGACTAGCTCTTGGTGTTGGGACAGGCACAGGTCACTCTATTTTCCCATCAGGAAGAAGAATTAACCACAGGCTCATCCTGCCCCCCTGAACCAGAACAGGGCCTGAAGCCATCCTGCGCTTTTGCGGCCAGCTCCCAAAAACGCGAGTTGTAAATTGGAGGTTCAGGGCACTGCAATTCACAAACATGCAGAGTTATAAATGATAACTCTCGTCCACAAATATATTGAGGGAAGGCAAAGAAGAGGATTTGAAATCAAGGTAAAATTGCAGGGAACAGATTTCAGGAGGTAGATTCGAATCGCCTTTAAAGCACATGAAAAGCGGCAAAACGTTGACAATGATGCCCTTGGCCAAAAAGGGCGTATGCGTTTTTTCCTGAATATATTCAGGAAAAAACGCATACGCCCTTTTTGGCCAAGCAAGCAACCTGGAAAGGCAAATCAGCGCTACAAAGAAGTCTCGCTTCCCATCGGTCAAAAGGGCCATGCTGAAAAAAGTGTCAAAACCAGAAATGCAGGACAGGCCATGGAGAAATGGGAGCCTTGCTACACTGATGGGCGGGATGTAAATTGCCAAGAGCCACTCTCGAGGAGTGTACGGCGTGTCCTGAAACATCTAAAAAACACAGCTTAGAGAGCATAGGGCACTTCCACTCATGGGGGTATAAATTGGGAAAATGAAAAATCAGCAAGACACAAGCACCCCAAAGTTTAGGGCTGCTCTGTTGACAAGAACCTCCACTTCATTCCACCTTCAATATCCCAGGAAAGAAAAATGGATAAAGAAGTTGTGGCCCTTATGTACAATGGAATATCACTCAGCCATGAAATCAATGTCCTAAGGCTAGTAGCAGCATGATGAGTGGATTTAGGTACGATGACTCTAAGTGAAATAAGTCACACAGAAAAGGACACTTCTCATAAGGTCTCACTGATAGAGGGAATGTAAAAACCGTTACGCTTGAACTGAATTACAAAACAGAACAGAGTCACACATGCAGAAAACACACTATGGCTGCTTAACGGGAAAGGTGAGGTGGGGTGATACATAAAACAAGGGTTTCAAATTAGCTCAGATACTGTTCGATAAACCCAATATGTAATAGACAAGACCTACTACTTGCTCAGAGAACTGGACTCAACACGCCCTATTCACCGCACAAGAATATATCTGACTAGTAATAATCTTAAAACCTATATATTGATATCTCTCTGTTAGTGTGTCAAGTGGGTGTAAAGCGGCATAAACACAGCAGTGAAAAGCAGCTAAACCCCATTATAAAAATAAATTACTTTTACAAACCCATGAAACAAAGACAGTAAAAGAGAGAGAAATTCTTACACAATGCGTTCAGGGGCTGTGATGCAACCTGGATTGACCATATCTAGACCCACAGCTGGATGAGACATAAGGGTGGACACTCTTGGGGCTGAGAGGTTTGGTGAGGGTGGGTGAGCAAACGCAGACCCTTTTAAGTAATACTGCGTGGTACCCATCGCATGGGTCCCAAATCTCCAGGTTCAAGGGCATCTTCCTACATCGAAAACATGCATGAGAAACCCAGAAGATGGTACACCGTGTGATGGGGAAAGGTTTCTAAAACGCACCTCATTTCTCATCTCCTTGTGCCCGGGTTCGCCATTCCAGCCGCTTTACTAGCAATCTCCCTACTTGGAGCATCAGCACCTTTAACCTCCTGTTCCGTACAGGTTGCAATTTGTCCTGAGGATGAACGGGTAGATGGGGAACCAATGAGAGACTAGCTCTTGGTGTTGGGACAGGCACAGGTCACTCTATTGTCCCATCAGGAAGAAGAATTTACCACAGACTCAGCCTGCCCCCCGGAACCAGAACAGGGCCTGAAGCCATCCTGCGCTTTTGCGGCCAGCTCCCAAAAAAGCGAGTTGTAAAATGGAGCTACAGGACACTGCAATTCACAAACCTGCAGAGTTATAAATGATAACTCTCGTCCACAAATATATTGAGGGAAGGCAAAGAAGAGGATTTGAAATCAAGGCAGAATTGCAGGAAACAAATTTCAGGAGGTATATTCGAATCGCTTTAAAGCACATGAAAAGCGGCAAAACGTTGACAATGATGCCCTTGGCCAAAAAGGGCGTATGCGTTTTTTCCTGAATATATTCAGGAAAAAACGCATACGCCCTTTTTGGCCAACCAAGCAACCTGGAAATGCAAATCAGTGCTACAAAGAAGACTCGCTACCCATCGGTCAAAATGGCCATGCTGAAAAAAGTGTCAAAACCAGAAATGCAGGACAGGCCATGGAGAAATGGGAGCCTTGCTACACTGATGGGCGGGATGTAAATTGCCAAGAGCCACTCTCGAGAAGTGTACGGCGTGTCCTGAAACATCTAAAAAACACAGCTTAGAGAGCATAGGGCACTTCCACTCATGGGGGTATAAATTGGGAAAATGAAAAATCAGCAAGACACAAGCACCCCAAAGTTTAGGGCTGCTCTCTTGACAAGGACCTCCACTTCATTCCACCTTCAATATCCCAGGAAAGAGAAAAATGGATAAAGAAGTTGTGGTCCTTATGTACAATGGAATATCACTCAGCCATGAAATCAATGTCCTAAGGCTAGTAGCAGCATGATGAGTGGATTTAGGTACGATGATTCTAAGTGAAATAAGTCACACAGAAAAGGACACTTCTCATAAGGTATCACTTATAGAGGGAATGTAAAAACCGTTACACTTGAACTGAATTACAAAACAGAACAGAGTCACACATGCAGAAAACACACTATGGCTGCTTAACGGGAAAGGTGAGGTGGGGTGATACATAAAACAAGGGTTTCAAATTAGCTCAGATACCGTTCCATAAACCCAATATGTAATAGACAAGACCTACTCCTTGCTCAGAGAACTGGACTCGAAACGCCCTATTCACCGCACAAGAATATATCTGACTAGTAATAATCTTAAAACCTATGTATTGATATCTCTCTGTTAGTGTGTCAAGCGGGTGTAAAGCGGCATAAACACAGCAGTGAATAGCAGCTAAACCCCATTATAAAAATAAATTACTTTGAAAAACCCAAGAAGCAAAGACAGTGAAAGAGAGAGAAATTCTTACACAATGCGTTCAGGGGCTGTGATGCAACCTGGATTGACCATATCTAGACCCACAGCTGGATGAGACATAAGGGTGGACACTCTTGGGGCTGAGAGGTTTGGTGAGGGTGGGTGAGCAAACACAGACCCTTTAAAGTAATACTGCGTGGTACCCATCGCATGGGTCCCAAATCTCCAGGTTCAAGGGCATCTCCCTACATCGAAAACATGCATGAGAAACCCAGAAGATGGTACACCGTGTGATGGGGAAAGGTTTCTAAAACGCACCTCATTTCTCATCTCCTTGTGCCCGGGTTTGCCATTCCAGCCGCTTTACTAGCAATCTCCCTACTTGGAGCATCAGCACCTTTAACCTCCTGTTCCGTACAGGTTGCAATTTGTCCTGAGGTTGAACGGGAAGACGGGGAACCAGGGAGAGACTAGCTCTTGGTGTTGGGACAGGCACAGGTCACTCTATTTTCCCATCAGGAAGAAGAATTAACCACAGGCTCATCCTGCCCCCCTGAACCAGAACAGGGCCTGAAGCCATCCTGCGCTTTTGCGGCCAGCTCCCAAAAACGCGAGTTGTAAATTGGAGGTTCAGGGCACTGCAATTCACAAACATGCAGAGTTATAAATGATAACTCTCGTCCACAAATATATTGAGGGAAGGCAAAGAAGAGGATTTGAAATCAAGGTAAAATTGCAGGGAACAGATTTCAGGAGGTAGATTCGAATCGCCTTTAAAGCACATGAAAAGCTGCAAAACGTTGACAATGATGCCCTTGGCCAAAAAGGGCGTATGCGTTTTTTCCTGAATATATTCAGGAAAAAACGCATACGCCCTTTTTGGCCAACCAAGCAACCTGGAAAGGCAAATCAGCGCTACAAAGAAGTCTCACTTCCCATCGGTCAAAAGGGCCATGCTGAAAAAAGTGTCAAAACCAGAAATGCAGGACAGGCCATGGAGAAATGGGAGCCTTGCTACACTGATGGGCGGGATGTAAATTGCCAAGAGCCACTCTCGAGAAGTGTACGGCGTGTCCTGAAACATCTAAAAAACACAGCTTAGAGAGCATAGGGCACTTCCACTCATGGGGGTATAAATTGGGAAAATGAAAAATCAGCAAGACACAAGCACCCCAAAGTTTAGGGCTGCTCTCTTGACAAGGACCTCCACTTCATTCCACCTTCAATATCCCAGGAAAGAGAAAAATGGATAAAGAAGTTGTGGTCCTTATGTACAATGGAATATCACTCAGCCATGAAATCAATGTCCTAAGGCTAGTAGCAGCATGATGAGTGGATTTAGGTACGACGATTCTAAGTGAAATAAGTCACACAGAAAAGGACACTTCTCATAAGGTATCACTGATAGAGGGAATGTAAAAACCGTTACGCTTGAACTGAATTACAAAACAGAACAGAGTCACACATGCAGAAAACACACTATGGCTGCTTAACGGGAAAGGTGAGGTGGGGTGATACATAAAACAACGGTTTCAAATTAGCTCAGATACTGTTCGATAAACCCAATATGTAATAGACAAGACCTACTCCTTGCTCAGAGACCTGGACTCGACACGCCCTATTCACCGCACAAGAATATATCTGACTAGTAATAATCTGAAAACCTATGTATTGATATCTCTCTGTTAGTGTGTCAAGCGGGTGTAAAGCAGCATAAACACAGCAGTGAATAGCAGCTAAACCCCATTATAAAAATAAATTACTTTGAAAAACCCAAGAAGCAAAGACAGTGAAAGAGAGAGAAATTCTTACACAATGCGTTCAGGGGCTGTGATGCAACCTGGATTGACCATATCTAGACCCACAGCTGGATGAGACATAAGGGTGGACACTCTTGGGGCTGAGAGGTTTGGTGAGGGTGGGTGAGCAAACACAGACCCTTTAAAGTAATACTGCGTGGTACCCATCGCATGGGTCCCAAATCTCCAGGTTCAAGGGCATCTTCCTACATCGAAAACATGCATGAGAAACCCAGAAGATGGTACACCGTGTGATGGGGAAAGGTTTCTAAAACGCACCTCATTTCTCATCTCCTTGTGCCCGGGTTCGCCATTCCAGCCGCTTTACTAGCAATCTCCCTACTTGGAGCATCAGCACCTTTAACCTCCTGTTCCGTACAGGTTGCAATTTGTCCTGAGGTTGAACGGGAAGACGGGGAACCAGGGAGAGACTAGCTCTTGGTGTTGGGACAGGCACAGGTCACTCTATTTTCCCATCAGGAAGAAGAATTAACCACAGGCTCATCCTGCCCCCCTGAACCAGAACAGGGCCTGAAGCCATCCTGCGCTTTTGCGGCCAGCTCCCAAAAACGCGAGTTGTAAATTGGAGGTTCAGGGCACTGCAATTCACAAACATGCAGAGTTATAAATGATAACTCTCGTCCACAAATATATTGAGGGAAGGCAAAGAAGAGGATTTGAAATCAAGGTAAAATTGCAGGGAACAGATTTCAGGAGGTAGATTCGAATCGCCTTTAAAGCACATGAAAAGCGGCAAAACGTTGACAATGATGCCCTTGGCCAAAAAGGGCGTATGCGTTTTTTCCTGAATATATTCAGGAAAAAACGCATACGCCCTTTTTGGCCAACCAAGCAACCTGGAAAGGCAAATCAGCGCTACAAAGAAGTCTCGCTTCCCATCGGTCAAAAGGGCCATGCTGAAAAAAGTGTCAAAACCAGAAATGCAGGACAGGCCATGGAGAAATGGGAGCCTTGCTACACTGATGGGCGGGATGTAAATTGCCAAGAGCCACTCTCGAGGAGTTTACGGCGTGTCCTGAAACATCTAAAAAACACAGCTTAGAGAGCATAGGGCACTTCCACTCATGGGGGTATAAATTGGGAAAATGAAAAATCAGCAAGACACAAGCACCCCAAAGTTTGGGGCTGCTCTGTTGACAAGAACCTCCACTTCATTCCACCTTCAATATCCCAGGAAAGAAAAATGGATAAAGAAGTTGTGGCCCTTATGTACAATGGAATATCACTCAGCCATGAAATCAATGTCCTAAGGCTAGTAGCAGCATGATGAGTGGATTTAGGTACGATGATTCTAAGTGAAATAAGTCACACAGAAAAGGACACTTCTCATAAGGTCTCACTGATAGAGGGAATGTAAAAACCGTTACGCTTGAACTGAATTACAAAACAGAACAGAGTCACACATGCAGAAAACACACTATGGCTGCTTAACGGGAAAGGTGAGGTGGGGTGATACATAAAACAAGGGTTTCAAATTAGCTCAGATACTGTTCGATAAACCCAATATGTAATAGACAAGACCTACTACTTGCTCAGAGAACTGGACTCAACACGCCCTATTCACCGCACAAGAATATATCTGACTAGTAATAATCTTAAAACCTATATATTGATATCTCTCTGTTAGTGTGTCAAGTGGGTGTAAAGCGGCATAAACACAGCAGTGAAAAGCAGCTAAACCCCATTATAAAAATAAATTACTTTTACAAACCCATGAAACAAAGACAGTAAAAGAGAGAGAAATTCTTACACAATGCGTTCAGGGGCTGTGATGCAACCTGGATTGACCATATCTAGACCCACAGCTGGATGAGACATAAGGGTGGACACTCTTGGGGCTGAGAGGTTTGGTGAGGGTGGGTGAGCAAACGCAGACCCTTTTAAGTAATACTGCGTGGTACCCATCGCATGGGTCCCAAATCTCCAGGTTCAAGGGCATCTTCCTACATCGAAAACATGCATGAGAAACCCAGAAGATGGTACACCGTGTGATGGGGAAAGGTTTCTAAAACGCACCTCATTTCTCATCTCCTTGTGCCCGGGTTCGCCATTCCAGCCGCTTTACTAGCAATCTCCCTACTTGGAGCATCAGCACCTTTAACCTCCTGTTCCGTACAGGTTGCAATTTGTCCTGAGGATGAACGGGTAGATGGGGAACCAATGAGAGACTAGCTCTTGGTGTTGGGACAGGCACAGGTCACTCTATTGTCCCATCAGGAAGAAGAATTTACCACAGACTCAGCCTGCCCCCCGGAACCAGAACAGGGCCTGAAGCCATCCTGCGCTTTTGCGGCCAGCTCCCAAAAAAGCGAGTTGTAAAATGGAGCTACAGGACACTGCAATTCACAAACCTGCAGAGTTATAAATGATAACTCTCGTCCACAAATATATTGAGGGAAGGCAAAGAAGAGGATTTGAAATCAAGGCAGAATTGCAGGAAACAAATTTCAGGAGGTATATTCGAATCGCTTTAAAGCACATGAAAAGCGGCAAAACGTTGACAATGATGCCCTTGGCCAAAAAGGGCGTATGCGTTTTTTCCTGAATATATTCAGGAAAAAACGCATACGCCCTTTTTGGCCAACCAAGCAACCTGGAAATGCAAATCAGTGCTACAAAGAAGACTCGCTACCCATCGGTCAAAATGGCCATGCTGAAAAAAGTGTCAAAACCAGAAATGCAGGACAGGCCATGGAGAAATGGGAGCCTTGCTACACTGATGGGCGGGATGTAAATTGCCAAGAGCCACTCTCGAGAAGTGTACGGCGTGTCCTGAAACATCTAAAAAACACAGCTTAGAGAGCATAGGGCACTTCCACTCATGGGGGTATAAATTGGGAAAATGAAAAATCAGCAAGACACAAGCACCCCAAAGTTTAGGGCTGCTCTCTTGACAAGGACCTCCACTTCATTCCACCTTCAATATCCCAGGAAAGAGAAAAATGGATAAAGAAGTTGTGGTCCTTATGTACAATGGAATATCACTCAGCCATGAAATCAATGTCCTAAGGCTAGTAGCAGCATGATGAGTGGATTTAGGTACGATGATTCTAAGTGAAATAAGTCACACAGAAAAGGACACTTCTCATAAGGTATCACTTATAGAGGGAATGTAAAAACCGTTACACTTGAACTGAATTACAAAACAGAACAGAGTCACACATGCAGAAAACACACTATGGCTGCTTAACGGGAAAGGTGAGGTGGGGTGATACATAAAACAAGGGTTTCAAATTAGCTCAGATACCGTTCCATAAACCCAATATGTAATAGACAAGACCTACTCCTTGCTCAGAGAACTGGACTCGAAACGCCCTATTCACCGCACAAGAATATATCTGACTAGTAATAATCTTAAAACCTATGTATTGATATCTCTCTGTTAGTGTGTCAAGCGGGTGTAAAGCGGCATAAACACAGCAGTGAATAGCAGCTAAACCCCATTATAAAAATAAATTACTTTGAAAAACCCAAGAAGCAAAGACAGTGAAAGAGAGAGAAATTCTTACACAATGCGTTCAGGGGCTGTGATGCAACCTGGATTGACCATATCTAGACCCACAGCTGGATGAGACATAAGGGTGGACACTCTTGGGGCTGAGAGGTTTGGTGAGGGTGGGTGAGCAAACACAGACCCTTTAAAGTAATACTGCGTGGTACCCATCGCATGGGTCCCAAATCTCCAGGTTCAAGGGCATCTCCCTACATCGAAAACATGCATGAGAAACCCAGAAGATGGTACACCGTGTGATGGGGAAAGGTTTCTAAAACGCACCTCATTTCTCATCTCCTTGTGCCCGGGTTTGCCATTCCAGCCGCTTTACTAGCAATCTCCCTACTTGGAGCATCAGCACCTTTAACCTCCTGTTCCGTACAGGTTGCAATTTGTCCTGAGGTTGAACGGGAAGACGGGGAACCAGGGAGAGACTAGCTCTTGGTGTTGGGACAGGCACAGGTCACTCTATTTTCCCATCAGGAAGAAGAATTAACCACAGGCTCATCCTGCCCCCCTGAACCAGAACAGGGCCTGAAGCCATCCTGCGCTTTTGCGGCCAGCTCCCAAAAACGCGAGTTGTAAATTGGAGGTTCAGGGCACTGCAATTCACAAACATGCAGAGTTATAAATGATAACTCTCGTCCACAAATATATTGAGGGAAGGCAAAGAAGAGGATTTGAAATCAAGGTAAAATTGCAGGGAACAGATTTCAGGAGGTAGATTCGAATCGCCTTTAAAGCACATGAAAAGCTGCAAAACGTTGACAATGATGCCCTTGGCCAAAAAGGGCGTATGCGTTTTTTCCTGAATATATTCAGGAAAAAACGCATACGCCCTTTTTGGCCAACCAAGCAACCTGGAAAGGCAAATCAGCGCTACAAAGAAGTCTCACTTCCCATCGGTCAAAAGGGCCATGCTGAAAAAAGTGTCAAAACCAGAAATGCAGGACAGGCCATGGAGAAATGGGAGCCTTGCTACACTGATGAGCAGGATGTAAATTGCCAACAGCCACTCTGGAGAAGTGTACGGTGTGTCCTGAAACATCTAAAAAACACAGCTTAGAGAGCATAGGGCACTTCCACTCATGGGGGTATAAATTGGGAAAATGAAAAATCAGCAAGACACAAGCACCCCAAAGTTTAGGGCTGCTCTCTTCACAAGGACCTCCACTTCATTCCACCTTCAATATCCCAGGAAAGAGAAAAATGGATAAAGAAGTTGTGGTCCTTATGTACAATGGAATATCACTCAGCCATGAAATCAATGTCCTAAGGCTAGTAGCAGCATGATGAGTGGATTTAGGTAGGAAGATTCTAAGTGAAATAAGTCACACAGAAAAGGACACTACTCATAAGGTATCACTTATAGAGGGAATGTAAAAACCGTTACACTTGAACTGAATTACAAAACAGAACAGAGTCACACATGCAGAAAACACACTATGGCTGCTTAACGGGAAAGGTGAGGTGGGGTGATACATAAATCAAGGGTTTCAAATTAGCTCAGATACCGTTCCATAAACCCAATATGTAATAGACAAGACCTACTCCTTGCTCAGAGAACTGGACTCGACACGCCCTATTCACCGCACAAGAATATATCTGACTAGTAATAATCTTAAAACCTATGTATTGATATCTCTCTGTTAGTGTGTCAAGCGGGTGTAAAGCGGCATAAACACAGCAGTGAATAGCAGCTAAACCCCATTATAAAAATAAATTACTTTGAAAAACCCAAGAAGCAAAGACAGTGAAAGAGAGAGAAATTCTTACACAATGCGATCAGGGGCTGTGATGCAACCTGGATTGACCATACCTAGACCCACAGCTGGATGAGACATAAGGGTGGACACTCTTGGGGCTGAGAGGTTTGGTGAGGGTGGGTGAGCAAACACAGACCCTTTAAAGTAATACTGCGTGGTACCCATCGCATGGGTCCCAAATCTCCAGGTTCAAGGGCATCTTCCTACATCGAAAACATGCATGAGAAACCCAGAAGATGGTACACCGTGTGATGGGGAAAGGTTTCTAAAACGCACCTCATTTCTCACCTCCTTGTTCCCGGGTTCGCCATTCCAGCCGCTTTACTAGCAATCTCCCTACTTGGAGCATCAGCACCTTTAACCTCCTGTTCCGTACAGGTTGCAATTTGTCCTGAGGTTGAACGGGAAGACAGGGAACCAGGGAGAGACTAGCTCTTGGTGTTGGGACAGGCACAGGTCACTCTATTTTCCCATCAGGAAGAAGAATTAACCACAGGCTCATCCTGCCCCCCTGAACCAGAACAGGGCCTGAAGCCATCCTGCGCTTTTGCGGCCAGCTCCCAAAAACGCGAGTTGTAAATTGGAGGTTCAGGGCACTGCAATTCACAAACATGCAGAGTTATAAATGATAACTCTCGTCCACAAATATATTGAGGGAAGGCAAAGAAGAGGATTTGAAATCAAGGTAAAATTGCAGGGAACAGATTTCAGGAGGTAGATTCGAATCGCCTTTAAAGCACATGAAAAGCGGCAAAACGTTGACAATGATGCCCTTGGCCAAAAAGGGCGTATGCGTTTTTTCCTGAATATATTCAGGAAAAAACGCATACGCCCTTTTTGGCCAACCAAGCAACCTGAAAAGGCAAATCAGCGCTACAAAGAAGTCTCACTTCCCATCGGTCAAAAGGGCCATGCTGAAAAAAGTGTCAAAACCAGAAATGCAGGACAGGCCATGGAGAAATGGGAGCCTTGCTACACTGATGGGCGGGATGTAAATTGCCAACAGCCACTCTGGAGAAGTGTACGGTGTGTCCTGAAACATCTAAAAAACACAGCTTAGAGAGCATAGGGCACTTCCACTCATGGGGGTATAAATTGGGAAAATGAAAAATCAGCAAGACACAAGCACCCCAAAGTTTAGGGCTGCTCTGTTGACAAGGACCTCCACTTCATTCCACCTTCAATATCCCAGGAAAGAAAAATGGATAAAGAAGTGGTGGCCCTTATGTACAATGGAATATCACTCAGCCATGAAATCAATGTCCTAAGGCTAGTAGCAGCATGATGAGTGGATTTAGGTACGACGATTCTAAGTGAAATAAGTCACACAGAAAAGGACACTTCTCATAAGGTATCACTGATAGAGGGAATGTAAAAACCGTTACGCTTGAACTGAATTACAAAACAGAACAGAGTCACACATGCAGAAAACACACTATGGCTGCTTAACGGGAAAGGTGAGGTGGGGTGATACATAAAACAAGGGTTTCAAATTAGCTCAGATACTGTTCGATAAACCCAATATGTAATAGACAAGACCTACTCCTTGCTCAGAGAACTGGACTCAACACGCCCTATTCACCGCACAAGAATATATCTGACTAGTAATAATCTTAAAACCTATGTATTGATATCTCTCTGTTAGTGTGTCAAGTGGGTGTAAAGCGGTATAAACACAGCAGTGAAAAGCACCTAAACCCCATTATAAAAATAAATTACTTTTACAAACCCATGAAACAAAGACAGTAAAAGAGAGAGAAATTCTTACACAATGCGTTCAGGGGCTGTGATGCAACCTGGATTGACCATATCTAGACCCACAGCTGGATGAGACATAAGGGTGGACACTCTTGGGGCTGAGAGGTTTGGTGAGGGTGGGTGAGCAAACGCAGACCCTTTTAAGTAATACTGCGTGGTACCCATCGCATGGGTCCCAAATCTCCAGGTTCAAGGGCATCTTCCTACATCGAAAACATGCATGAGAAACCCAGAAGATGGTACACCGTGTGATGGGGAAAGGTTTCTAAAACGCACCTCATTTCTCATCTCCCTGTGCCCGGGTTCGCCATTCCAGCCGCTTTACTAGCAATCTCCCTACTTGGAGCATCAGCAACTTTAACCTCCTGTTCCGTACAGGTTGCAATTTGTCCTGAGGATGAACGGGTAGATGGGGAACCAATGAGAGACTAGCTCTTGGTGTTGGGACAGGCACAGGTCACTCTATTGTCCCATCAGGAAGAAGAATTTACCACAGACTCAGCCTGCCCCCCGGAACCAGAACAGGGCCTGAAGCCATCCTGCGCTTTTGCGGCCAGCTCCCAAAAAAGCGAGTTGTAAAATGGAGCTACAGGGCACTGCAATTCACAAACCTGCAGAGTTATAAATGATAACTCTCGTCCACAAATATATTGAGGGAAGGCAAAGAAGAGGATTTGAAATCAAGGCAGAATTGCAGGAAACATATTTCAGGAGGTATATTCGAATCGCTTTAAAGCACATGAAAAGCGGCAAAACGTTGACAATGATGCCCTTGGCCAAAAAGGGCGTATGCGTTTTTTCCTGAATATATTCAGGAAAAAACGCATACGCCCTTTTTGGCCAACCAAGCAACCTGGAAATGCAAATCAGTGCTACAAAGAAGACTCGCTACCCATCGGTCAAAATGGCCATGCTGAAAAAAGTGTCAAAACCAGAAATGCAGGACAGGCCATGGAGAAATGGGAGCCTTGCTACACTGATGGGCGGGATGTAAATTGCCAAGAGCCACTCTCGAGAAGTGTACGGCGTGTCCTGAAACATCTAAAAAACACAGCTTAGAGAGCATAGGGCACTTCCACTCATGGGGGTATAAATTGGGAAAATGAAAAATCAGCAAGACACAAGCACCCCAAAGTTTAGGGCTGCTCTCTTGACAAGGACCTCCACTTCATTCCACCTTCAATATCCCAGGAAAGAGAAAAATGGATAAAGAAGTTGTGGTCCTTATGTACAATGGAATATCACTCAGCCATGAAATCAATGTCCTAAGGCTAGTAGCAGCATGATGAGTGGATTTAGGTATGACGATTCTAAGTGAAATAAGTCACACAGAAAAGGACACTTCTCATAAGGTCTCACTGATAGAGGGAATGTAAAAACCGTTACGCTTGAACTGAATTACAAAACAGAACAGAGTCACACATGCAGAAAACACACTATGGCTGCTTAACGGGAAAGGTGAGGTGGGGTGATACATAAAACAAGGGTTTCAAATTAGCTCAGATACTGTTCGATAAACCCAATATGTAATAGAGAAGACCTACTCCTTGCTCAGAGAACTGGACTCAACACGCCCTATTCACCGCACAAGAATATATCTGACTAGTAATAATCTTAAAACCTATGTATTGATATCTCTCTGTTAGTGTGTCAAGTGGGTGTAAAGCGGCATAAACACAGCAGTGAAAAGCAGCTAAACCCCATTATAAAAATAAATTACTTTGAAAAACCCGTGAAACAAAGACAGTGAAAGAGAGCGAAATTCTTACACAATGCGTTCAGGGGCTGTGATGCAACCTGGATTGACCATATCTAGACCCACAGCTGGATGAGACATAAGGGTGGACACTCTTGGGGCTGAGAGGTTTGGTGAGGTTGGGTGAGCAAACGCGACCCTTTAAAGTAATACTGCGTGGTACCCATCGCATGGGTCCCAAATCTCCAGGTTCAAGGGCATCTTCCTACATCGAAAACATGCATGAGAAACCCAGAAGATGGTACACCGTGTGATGGGGAAAGGTTTCTAAAACGCACCTCATTTCTCATCTCCTTGTGCCCGGGTTTGCCATTCCAGCCGCTTTACTAGCAATCTCCCTACTTGGAGCATCAGCACCTTTAACCTCCTGTTCCGTACAGGTTGCAATTTGTCCTGAGGTTGAACGGGAAGACGGGGAACCAGGGAGAGACTAGCTCTTGGTGTTGGGACAGGCACAGGTCACTCTATTTTCCCATCAGGAAGAAGAATTAACCACAGGCTCATCCTGCCCCCCTGAACCAGAACAGGGCCTGAAGCCATCCTGCGCTTTTGCGGCCAGCTCCCAAAAACGCGAGTTGTAAATTGGAGGTTCAGGGCACTGCAATTCACAAACATGCAGAGTTATAAATGATAACTCTCGTCCACAAATATATTGAGGGAAGGCAAAGAAGAGGATTTGAAATCAAGGTAAAATTGCAGGGAACAGATTTCAGGAGGTAGATTCGAATCGCCTTTAAAGCACATGAAAAGCTGCAAAACGTTGACAATGATGCCCTTGGCCAAAAAGGGCGTATGCGTTTTTTCCTGAATATATTCAGGAAAAAACGCATACGCCCTTTTTGGCCAACCAAGCAACCTGGAAAGGCAAATCAGCGCTACAAAGAAGTCTCACTTCCCATCGGTCAAAAGGGCCATGCTGAAAAAAGTGTCAAAACCAGAAATGCAGGACAGGCCATGGAGAAATGGGAGCCTTGCTACACTGATGAGCAGGATGTAAATTGCCAACAGCCACTCTGGAGAAGTGTACGGTGTGTCCTGAAACATCTAAAAAACACAGCTTAGAGAGCATAGGGCACTTCCACTCATGGGGGTATAAATTGGGAAAATGAAAAATCAGCAAGACACAAGCACCCCAAAGTTTAGGGCTGCTCTCTTCACAAGGACCTCCACTTCATTCCACCTTCAATATCCCAGGAAAGAGAAAAATGGATAAAGAAGTTGTGGTCCTTATGTACAATGGAATATCACTCAGCCATGAAATCAATGTCCTAAGGCTAGTAGCAGCATGATGAGTGGATTTAGGTAGGAAGATTCTAAGTGAAATAAGTCACACAGAAAAGGACACTTCTCATAAGGTATCACTTATAGAGGGAATGTAAAAACCGTTACACTTGAACTGAATTACAAAACAGAACAGAGTCACACATGCAGAAAACACACTATGGCTGCTTAACGGGAAAGGTGAGGTGGGGTGATACATAAATCAAGGGTTTCAAATTAGCTCAGATACCGTTCCATAAACCCAATATGTAATAGACAAGACCTACTCCTTGCTCAGAGAACTGGACTCGACACGCCCTATTCACCGCACAAGAATATATCTGACTAGTAATAATCTTAAAACCTATGTATTGATATCTCTCTGTTAGTGTGTCAAGCGGGTGTAAAGCGGCATAAACACAGCAGTGAATAGCAGCTAAACCCCATTATAAAAATAAATTACTTTGAAAAACCCAAGAAGCAAAGACAGTGAAAGAGAGAGAAATTCTTACACAATGCGTTCAGGGGCTGTGATGCAACCTGGATTGACCATACCTAGACCCACAGCTGGATGAGACATAAGGGTGGACACTCTTGGGGCTGAGAGGTTTGGTGAGGGTGGGTGAGCAAACACAGACCCTTTAAAGTAATACTGCGTGGTACCCATCGCATGGGTCCCAAATCTCCAGGTTCAAGGGCATCTTCCTACATCGAAAACATGCATGAGAAACCCAGAAGATGGTACACCGTGTGATGGGGAAAGGTTTCTAAAACGCACCTCATTTCTCACCTCCTTGTGCCCGGGTTCGCCATTCCAGCCGCTTTACTAGCAATCTCCCTACTTGGAGCATCAGCACCTTTAACCTCCTGTTCCGTACAGGTTGCAATTTGTCCTGAGGTTGAACGGGAAGACAGGGAACCAGGGAGAGACTAGCTCTTGGTGTTGGGACAGGCACAGGTCACTCTATTTTCCCATCAGGAAGAAGAATTAACCACAGGCTCATCCTGCCCCCCTGAACCAGAACAGGGCCTGAAGCCATCCTGCGCTTTTGCGGCCAGCTCCCAAAAACGCGAGTTGTAAATTGGAGGTTCAGGGCACTGCAATTCACAAACATGCAGAGTTATAAATGATAACTCTCGTCCACAAATATATTGAGGGAAGGCAAAGAAGAGGATTTGAAATCAAGGTAAAATTGCAGGGAACAGATTTCAGGAGGTAGATTCGAATCGCCTTTAAAGCACATGAAAAGCGGCAAAACGTTGACAATGATGCCCTTGGCCAAAAAGGGCGTATGCGTTTTTTCCTGAATATATTCAGGAAAAAACGCATACGCCCTTTTTGGCCAACCAAGCAACCTGGAAAGGCAAATCAGCGCTACAAAGAAGTCTCACTTCCCATCGGTCAAAAGGGCCATGCTGAAAAAAGTGTCAAAACCAGAAATGCAGGACAGGCCATGGAGAAATGGGAGCCTTGCTACACTGATGGGCGGGATGTAAATTGCCAACAGCCACTCTGGAGAAGTGTACGGTGTGTCCTGAAACATCTAAAAAACACAGCTTAGAGAGCATAGGGCACTTCCACTCATGGGGGTATAAATTGGGAAAATGAAAAATCAGCAAGACACAAGCACCCCAAAGTTTAGGGCTGCTCTGTTGACAAGGACCTCCACTTCATTCCACCTTCAATATCCCAGGAAAGAAAAATGGATAAAGAAGTGGTGGCCCTTATGTACAATGGAATATCACTCAGCCATGAAATCAATGTCCTAAGGCTAGTAGCAGCATGATGAGTGGATTTAGGTACGACGATTCTAAGTGAAATAAGTCACACAGAAAAGGACACTTCTCATAAGGTATCACTGATAGAGGGAATGTAAAAACCGTTACGCTTGAACTGAATTACAAAACAGAACAGAGTCACACATGCAGAAAACACACTATGGCTGCTTAACGGGAAAGGTGAGGTGGGGTGATACATAAAACAAGGGTTTCAAATTAGCTCAGATACTGTTCGATAAACCCAATATGTAATAGACAAGACCTACTCCTTGCTCAGAGAACTGGACTCAACACGCCCTATTCACCGCACAAGAATATATCTGACTAGTAATAATCTTAAAACCTATGTATTGATATCTCTCTGTTAGTGTGTCAAGTGGGTGTAAAGCGGCATAAACACAGTAGTGAAAAGCAGCTAAACCCCATTATAAAAATAAATTACTTTTACAAACCCATGAAACAAAGACAGTAAAAGAGAGAGAAATTCTTACACAATGCGTTCAGGGGCTGTGATGCAACCTGGATTGACCATATCTAGACCCACAGCTGGATGAGACATAAGGGTGGACACTCTTGGGGCTGAGAGGTTTGGTGAGGGTGGGTGAGCAAACGCAGACCCTTTTAAGTAATACTGCGTGGTACCCATCGCATGGGTCCCAAATCTCCAGGTTCAAGGGCATCTTCCTACATCGAAAACATGCATGAGAAACCCAGAAGATGGTACACCGTGTGATGGGGAAAGGTTTCTAAAACGCACCTCATTTCTCATCTCCCTGTGCCCGGGTTCGCCATTCCAGCCGCTTTACTAGCAATCTCCCTACTTGGAGCATCAGCACCTTTAACCTCCTGTTCCGTACAGGTTGCAATTTGTCCTGAGGATGAACGGGTAGATGGGGAACCAATGAGAGACTAGCTCTTGGTGTTGGGACAGGCACAGGTCACTCTATTGTCCCATCAGGAAGAAGAATTTACCACAGACTCAGCCTGCCCCCCGGAACCAGAACAGGGCCTGAAGCCATCCTGCGCTTTTGCGGCCAGCTCCCAAAAAAGCGAGTTGTAAAATGGAGCTACAGGGCACTGCAATTCACAAACCTGCAGAGTTATAAATGATAACTCTCGTCCACAAATATATTGAGGGAAGGCAAAGAAGAGGATTTGAAATCAAGGCAGAATTGCAGGAAACATATTTCAGGAGGTATATTCGAATCGCTTTAAAGCACATGAAAAGCGGCAAAACGTTGACAATGATGCCCTTGGCCAAAAAGGGCGTATGCGTTTTTTCCTGAATATATTCAGGAAAAAACGCATACGCCCTTTTTGGCCAACCAAGCAACCTGGAAATGCAAATCAGTGCTACAAAGAAGACTCGCTACCCATCGGTCAAAATGGCCATGCTGAAAAAAGTGTCAAAACCAGAAATGCAGGACAGGCCATGGAGAAATGGGAGCCTTGCTACACTGATGGGCGGGATGTAAATTGCCAAGAGCCACTCTCGAGAAGTGTACGGCGTGTCCTGAAACATCTAAAAAACACAGCTTAGAGAGCATAGGGCACTTCCACTCATGGGGGTATAAATTGGGAAAATGAAAAATCAGCAAGACACAAGCACCCCAAAGTTTAGGGCTGCTCTCTTGACAAGGACCTCCACTTCATTCCACCTTCAATATCCCAGGAAAGAGAAAAATGGATAAAGAAGTTGTGGTCCTTATGTACAATGGAATATCACTCAGCCATGAAATCAATGTCCTAAGGCTAGTAGCAGCATGATGAGTGGATTTAGGTATGACGATTCTAAGTGAAATAAGTCACACAGAAAAGGACACTTCTCATAAGGTCTCACTGATAGAGGGAATGTAAAAACCGTTACGCTTGAACTGAATTACAAAACAGAACAGAGTCACACATGCAGAAAACACACTATGGCTGCTTAACGGGAAAGGTGAGGTGGGGTGATACATAAAACAAGGGTTTCAAATTAGCTCAGATACTGTTCGATAAACCCAATATGTAATAGAGAAGACCTACTCCTTGCTCAGAGAACTGGACTCAACACGCCCTATTCACCGCACAAGAATATATCTGACTAGTAATAATCTTAAAACCTATGTATTGATATCTCTCTGTTAGTGTGTCAAGTGGGTGTAAAGCGGCATAAACACAGCAGTGAAAAGCAGCTAAACCCCATTATAAAAATAAATTACTTTGAAAAACCCGTGAAACAAAGACAGTGAAAGAGAGCGAAATTCTTACACAATGCGTTCAGGGGCTGTGATGCAACCTGGATTGACCATATCTAGACCCACAGCTGGATGAGACATAAGGGTGGACACTCTTGGGGCTGAGAGGTTTGGTGAGGTTGGGTGAGCAAACGCAGACCCTTTAAAGTAATACTGCGTGGTACCCATCGCATGGGTCCCAAATCTCCAGGTTCAAGGGCATCTTCCTACATCGAAAACATGCATGAGAAACCCAGAAGATGGTACACCGTGTGATGGGGAAAGGTTTCTAAAACGCACCTCATTTCTCATCTCCTTGTGCCCGGGTTCGCCATTCCAGCCGCTTTACTAGCAATCTCCCTACTTGGAGCATCAGCACCTTTAACCTCCTGTTCCGTACAGGTTGCAATTTGTCCTGAGGATGAACGGGTAGATGGGGAACCAATGAGAGACTAGCTCTTGGTGTTGGGACAGGCACAGGTCACTCTATTGTCCCATCAGGAAGAAGAATTTACCACAGACTCAGCCTGCCCCCCGGAACCAGAACAGGGCCTGAAGCCATCCTGCGCTTTTGCGGCCAGCTCCCAAAAAAGCGAGTTGTAAAATGGAGCTACAGGACACTGCAATTCACAAACCTGCAGAGTTATAAATGATAACTCTCGTCCACAAATATATTGAGGGAAGGCAAAGAAGAGGATTTGAAATCAAGGCAGAATTGCAGGAAACAAATTTCAGGAGGTATATTCGAATCGCTTTAAAGCACATGAAAAGCGGCAAAACGTTGACAATGATGCCCTTGGCCAAAAAGGGCGTATGCGTTTTTTCCTGAATATATTCAGGAAAAAACGCATACGCCCTTTTTGGCCAACCAAGCAACCTGGAAATGCAAATCAGTGCTACAAAGAAGACTCGCTACCCATTGGTCAAAATGGCCATGCTGAAAAAAGTGTCAAAACCAGAAATGCAGGACAGGCCATGGAGAAATGGGAGCCTTGCTACACTGATGGGCGGGATGTAAATTGCCAAGAGCCACTCTCGAGAAGTGTACGGCGTGTCCTGAAACATCTAAAAAACACAGCTTAGAGAGCATAGGGCACTTCCACTCATGGGGGTATAAATTGGGAAAATGAAAAATCAGCAAGACACAAGCACCCCAAAGTTTAGGGCTGCTCTCTTGACAAGGACCTCCACTTCATTCCACCTTCAATATCCCAGGAAAGAGAAAAATGGATAAAGAAGTTGTGGTCCTTATGTACAATGGAATATCACTCAGCCATGAAATCAATGTCCTAAGGCTAGTAGCAGCATGATGAGTGGATTTAGGTACGATGATTCTAAGTGAAATAAGTCACACAGAAAAGGACACTTCTCATAAGGTATCACTTATAGAGGGAATGTAAAAACCGTTACACTTGAACTGAATTACAAAACAGAACAGAGTCACACATGCAGAAAACACACTATGGCTGCTTAACGGGAAAGGTGAGGTGGGGTGATACATAAAACAAGGGTTTCAAATTAGCTCAGATACCGTTCCATAAACCCAATATGTAATAGACAAGACCTACTCCTTGCTCAGAGAACTGGACTCGAAACGCCCTATTCACCGCACAAGAATATATCTGACTAGTAATAATCTTAAAACCTATGTATTGATATCTCTCTGTTAGTGTGTCAAGCGGGTGTAAAGCGGCATAAACACAGCAGTGAATAGCAGCTAAACCCCATTATAAAAATAAATTACTTTGAAAAACCCAAGAAGCAAAGACAGTGAAAGAGAGAGAAATTCTTACACAATGCGTTCAGGGGCTGTGATGCAACCTGGATTGACCATATCTAGACCCACAGCTGGATGAGACATAAGGGTGGACACTCTTGGGGCTGAGAGGTTTGGTGAGGGTGGGTGAGCAAACACAGACCCTTTAAAGTAATACTGCGTGGTACCCATCGCATGGGTCCCAAATCTCCAGGTTCAAGGGCATCTCCCTACATCGAAAACATGCATGAGAAACCCAGAAGATGGTACACCGTGTGATGGGGAAAGGTTTCTAAAACGCACCTCATTTCTCATCTCCTTGTGCCCGGGTTTGCCATTCCAGCCGCTTTACTAGCAATCTCCCTACTTGGAGCATCAGCACCTTTAACCTCCTGTTCCGTACAGGTTGCAATTTGTCCTGAGGTTGAACGGGAAGACGGGGAACCAGGGAGAGACTAGCTCTTGGTGTTGGGACAGGCACAGGTCACTCTATTTTCCCATCAGGAAGAAGAATTAACCACAGGCTCATCCTGCCCCCCTGAACCAGAACAGGGCCTGAAGCCATCCTGCGCTTTTGCGGCCAGCTCCCAAAAACGCGAGTTGTAAATTGGAGGTTCAGGGCACTGCAATTCACAAACATGCAGAGTTATAAATGATAACTCTCGTCCACAAATATATTGAGGGAAGGCAAAGAAGAGGATTTGAAATCAAGGTAAAATTGCAGGGAACAGATTTCAGGAGGTAGATTCGAATCGCCTTTAAAGCACATGAAAAGCTGCAAAACGTTGACAATGATGCCCTTGGCCAAAAAGGGCGTATGCGTTTTTTCCTGAATATATTCAGGAAAAAACGCATACGCCCTTTTTGGCCAACCAAGCAACCTGGAAAGGCAAATCAGCGCTACAAAGAAGTCTCACTTCCCATCGGTCAAAAGGGCCATGCTGAAAAAAGTGTCAAAACCAGAAATGCAGGACAGGCCATGGAGAAATGGGAGCCTTGCTACACTGATGAGCAGGATGTAAATTGCCAACAGCCACTCTGGAGAAGTGTACGGTGTGTCCTGAAACATCTAAAAAACACAGCTTAGAGAGCATAGGGCACTTCCACTCATGGGGGTATAAATTGGGAAAATGAAAAATCAGCAAGACACAAGCACCCCAAAGTTTAGGGCTGCTCTCTTGACAAGGACCTCCACTTCATTCCACCTTCAATATCCCAGGAAAGAGAAAAATGGATAAAGAAGTTGTGGTCCTTATGTACAATGGAATATCACTCAGCCATGAAATCAATGTCCTAAGGCTAGTAGCAGCATGATGAGTGGATTTAGGTAGGAAGATTCTAAGTGAAATAAGTCACACAGAAAAGGACACTTCTCATAAGGTATCACTTATAGAGGGAATGTAAAAACCGTTACACTTGAACTGAATTACAAAACAGAACAGAGTCACACATGCAGAAAACACACTATGGCTGCTTAACGGGAAAGGTGAGGTGGGGTGATACATAAATCAAGGGTTTCAAATTAGCTCAGATACCGTTCCATAAACCCAATATGTAATAGACAAGACCTACTCCTTGCTCAGAGAACTGGACTCGACACGCCCTATTCACCGCACAAGAATATATCTGACTAGTAATAATCTTAAAACCTATGTATTGATATCTCTCTGTTAGTGTGTCAAGCGGGTGTAAAGCGGCATAAACACAGCAGTGAATAGCAGCTAAACCCCATTATAAAAATAAATTACTTTGAAAAACCCAAGAAGCAAAGACAGTAAAAGAGAGAGAAATTCTTACACAATGCGTTCAGGGGCTGTGATGCAACCTGGATTGACCATATCTAGACCCACAGCTGGATGAGACATAAGGGTGGACACTCTTGGGGCTGAGAGGTTTGGTGAGGGTGGGTGAGCAAACGCAGACCCTTTTAAGTAATACTGCGTGGTACCCATCGCATGGGTCCCAAATCTCCAGGTTCAAGGGCATCTTCCTACATCGAAAACATGCATGAGAAACCCAGAAGATGGTACACCGTGTGATGGGGAAAGGTTTCTAAAACGCACCTCATTTCTCATCTCCTTGTGCCCGGGTTCGCCATTCCAGCCGCTTTACTAGCAATCTCCCTACTTGGAGCATCAGCACCTTTAACCTCCTGTTCCGTACAGGTTGCAATTTGTCCTGAGGATGAACGGGTAGATGGGGAACCAATGAGAGACTAGCTCTTGGTGTTGGGACAGGCACAGGTCACTCTATTGTCCCATCAGGAAGAAGAATTTACCACAGACTCAGCCTGCCCCCCGGAACCAGAACAGGGCCTGAAGCCATCCTGCGCTTTTGCGGCCAGCTCCCAAAAAAGCGAGTTGTAAAATGGAGCTACAGGACACTGCAATTCACAAACCTGCAGAGTTATAAATGATAACTCTCGTCCACAAATATATTGAGGGAAGGCAAAGAAGAGGATTTGAAATCAAGGCAGAATTGCAGGAAACAAATTTCAGGAGGTATATTCGAATCGCTTTAAAGCACATGAAAAGCGGCAAAACGTTGACAATGATGCCCTTGGCCAAAAAGGGCGTATGCGTTTTTTCCTGAATATATTCAGGAAAAAACGCATACGCCCTTTTTGGCCAACCAAGCAACCTGGAAATGCAAATCAGTGCTACAAAGAAGACTCGCTACCCATCGGTCAAAATGGCCATGCTGAAAAAAGTGTCAAAACCAGAAATGCAGGACAGGCCATGGAGAAATGGGAGCCTTGCTACACTGATGGGCGGGATGTAAATTGCCAAGAGCCACTCTCGAGAAGTGTACGGCGTGTCCTGAAACATCTAAAAAACACAGCTTAGAGAGCATAGGGCACTTCCACTCATGGGGGTATAAATTGGGAAAATGAAAAATCAGCAAGACACAAGCACCCCAAAGTTTAGGGCTGCTCTCTTGACAAGGACCTCCACTTCATTCCACCTTCAATATCCCAGGAAAGAGAAAAATGGATAAAGAAGTTGTGGTCCTTATGTACAATGGAATATCACTCAGCCATGAAATCAATGTCCTAAGGCTAGTAGCAGCATGATGAGTGGATTTAGGTACGATGATTCTAAGTGAAATAAGTCACACAGAAAAGGACACTTCTCATAAGGTATCACTTATAGAGGGAATGTAAAAACCGTTACACTTGAACTGAATTACAAAACAGAACAGAGTCACACATGCAGAAAACACACTATGGCTGCTTAACGGGAAAGGTGAGGTGGGGTGATACATAAAACAAGGGTTTCAAATTAGCTCAGATACCGTTCCATAAACCCAATATGTAATAGACAAGACCTACTCCTTGCTCAGAGAACTGGACTCGAAACGCCCTATTCACCGCACAAGAATATATCTGACTAGTAATAATCTTAAAACCTATGTATTGATATCTCTCTGTTAGTGTGTCAAGCGGGTGTAAAGCGGCATAAACACAGCAGTGAATAGCAGCTAAACCCCATTATAAAAATAAATTACTTTGAAAAACCCAAGAAGCAAAGACAGTGAAAGAGAGAGAAATTCTTACACAATGCGTTCAGGGGCTGTGATGCAACCTGGATTGACCATATCTAGACCCACAGCTGGATGAGACATAAGGGTGGACACTCTTGGGGCTGAGAGGTTTGGTGAGGGTGGGTGAGCAAACACAGACCCTTTAAAGTAATACTGCGTGGTACCCATCGCATGGGTCCCAAATCTCCAGGTTCAAGGGCATCTCCCTACATCGAAAACATGCATGAGAAACCCAGAAGATGGTACACCGTGTGATGGGGAAAGGTTTCTAAAACGCACCTCATTTCTCATCTCCTTGTGCCCGGGTTTGCCATTCCAGCCGCTTTACTAGCAATCTCCCTACTTGGAGCATCAGCACCTTTAACCTCCTGTTCCGTACAGGTTGCAATTTGTCCTGAGGTTGAACGGGAAGACGGGGAACCAGGGAGAGACTAGCTCTTGGTGTTGGGACAGGCACAGGTCACTCTATTTTCCCATCAGGAAGAAGAATTAACCACAGGCTCATCCTGCCCCCCTGAACCAGAACAGGGCCTGAAGCCATCCTGCGCTTTTGCGGCCAGCTCCCAAAAACGCGAGTTGTAAATTGGAGGTTCAGGGCACTGCAATTCACAAACATGCAGAGTTATAAATGATAACTCTCGTCCACAAATATATTGAGGGAAGGCAAAGAAGAGGATTTGAAATCAAGGTAAAATTGCAGGGAACAGATTTCAGGAGGTAGATTCGAATCGCCTTTAAAGCACATGAAAAGCTGCAAAACGTTGACAATGATGCCCTTGGCCAAAAAGGGCGTATGCGTTTTTTCCTGAATATATTCAGGAAAAAACGCATACGCCCTTTTTGGCCAACCAAGCAACCTGGAAAGGCAAATCAGCGCTACAAAGAAGTCTCACTTCCCATCGGTCAAAAGGGCCATGCTGAAAAAAGTGTCAAAACCAGAAATGCAGGACAGGCCATGGAGAAATGGGAGCCTTGCTACACTGATGAGCAGGATGTAAATTGCCAACAGCCACTCTGGAGAAGTGTACGGTGTGTCCTGAAACATCTAAAAAACACAGCTTAGAGAGCATAGGGCACTTCCACTCATGGGGGTATAAATTGGGAAAATGAAAAATCAGCAAGACACAAGCACCCCAAAGTTTAGGGCTGCTCTCTTCACAAGGACCTCCACTTCATTCCACCTTCAATATCCCAGGAAAGAGAAAAATGGATAAAGAAGTTGTGGTCCTTATGTACAATGGAATATCACTCAGCCATGAAATCAATGTCCTAAGGCTAGTAGCAGCATGATGAGTGGATTTAGGTAGGAAGATTCTAAGTGAAATAAGTCACACAGAAAAGGACACTTCTCATAAGGTATCACTTATAGAGGGAATGTAAAAACCGTTACACTTGAACTGAATTACAAAACAGAACAGAGTCACACATGCAGAAAACACACTATGGCTGCTTAACGGGAAAGGTGAGGTGGGGTGATACATAAATCAAGGGTTTCAAATTAGCTCAGATACCGTTCCATAAACCCAATATGTAATAGACAAGACCTACTCCTTGCTCAGAGAACTGGACTCGACACGCCCTATTCACCGCACAAGAATATATCTGACTAGTAATAATCTTAAAACCTATGTATTGATATCTCTCTGTTAGTGTGTCAAGCGGGTGTAAAGCGGCATAAACACAGCAGTGAATAGCAGCTAAACCCCATTATAAAAATAAATTACTTTGAAAAACCCAAGAAGCAAAGACAGTGAAAGAGAGAGAAATTCTTACACAATGCGATCAGGGGCTGTGATGCAACCTGGATTGACCATACCTAGACCCACAGCTGGATGAGACATAAGGGTGGACACTCTTGGGGCTGAGAGGTTTGGTGAGGGTGGGTGAGCAAACACAGACCCTTTAAAGTAATACTGCGTGGTACCCATCGCATGGGTCCCAAATCTCCAGGTTCAAGGGCATCTTCCTACATCGAAAACATGCATGAGAAACCCAGAAGATGGTACACCGTGTGATGGGGAAAGGTTTCTAAAACGCACCTCATTTCTCACCTCCTTGTTCCCGGGTTCGCCATTCCAGCCGCTTTACTAGCAATCTCCCTACTTGGAGCATCAGCACCTTTAACCTCCTGTTCCGTACAGGTTGCAATTTGTCCTGAGGTTGAACGGGAAGACAGGGAACCAGGGAGAGACTAGCTCTTGGTGTTGGGACAGGCACAGGTCACTCTATTTTCCCATCAGGAAGAAGAATTAACCACAGGCTCATCCTGCCCCCCTGAACCAGAACAGGGCCTGAAGCCATCCTGCGCTTTTGCGGCCAGCTCCCAAAAACGCGAGTTGTAAATTGGAGGTTCAGGGCACTGCAATTCACAAACATGCAGAGTTATAAATGATAACTCTCGTCCACAAATATATTGAGGGAAGGCAAAGAAGAGGATTTGAAATCAAGGTAAAATTGCAGGGAACAGATTTCAGGAGGTAGATTCGAATCGCCTTTAAAGCACATGAAAAGCGGCAAAACGTTGACAATGATGCCCTTGGCCAAAAAGGGCGTATGCGTTTTTTCCTGAATATATTCAGGAAAAAACGCATACGCCCTTTTTGGCCAACCAAGCAACCTGAAAAGGCAAATCAGCGCTACAAAGAAGTCTCACTTCCCATCGGTCAAAAGGGCCATGCTGAAAAAAGTGTCAAAACCAGAAATGCAGGACAGGCCATGGAGAAATGGGAGCCTTGCTACACTGATGGGCGGGATGTAAATTGCCAACAGCCACTCTGGAGAAGTGTACGGTGTGTCCTGAAACATCTAAAAAACACAGCTTAGAGAGCATAGGGCACTTCCACTCATGGGGGTATAAATTGGGAAAATGAAAAATCAGCAAGACACAAGCACCCCAAAGTTTAGGGCTGCTCTGTTGACAAGGACCTCCACTTCATTCCACCTTCAATATCCCAGGAAAGAAAAATGGATAAAGAAGTGGTGGCCCTTATGTACAATGGAATATCACTCAGCCATGAAATCAATGTCCTAAGGCTAGTAGCAGCATGATGAGTGGATTTAGGTACGACGATTCTAAGTGAAATAAGTCACACAGAAAAGGACACTTCTCATAAGGTATCACTGATAGAGGGAATGTAAAAACCGTTACGCTTGAACTGAATTACAAAACAGAACAGAGTCACACATGCAGAAAACACACTATGGCTGCTTAACGGGAAAGGTGAGGTGGGGTGATACATAAAACAAGGGTTTCAAATTAGCTCAGATACTGTTCGATAAACCCAATATGTAATAGACAAGACCTACTCCTTGCTCAGAGAACTGGACTCAACACGCCCTATTCACCGCACAAGAATATATCTGACTAGTAATAATCTTAAAACCTATGTATTGATATCTCTCTGTTAGTGTGTCAAGTGGGTGTAAAGCGGTATAAACACAGCAGTGAAAAGCACCTAAACCCCATTATAAAAATAAATTACTTTTACAAACCCATGAAACAAAGACAGTAAAAGAGAGAGAAATTCTTACACAATGCGTTCAGGGGCTGTGATGCAACCTGGATTGACCATATCTAGACCCACAGCTGGATGAGACATAAGGGTGGACACTCTTGGGGCTGAGAGGTTTGGTGAGGGTGGGTGAGCAAACGCAGACCCTTTTAAGTAATACTGCGTGGTACCCATCGCATGGGTCCCAAATCTCCAGGTTCAAGGGCATCTTCCTACATCGAAAACATGCATGAGAAACCCAGAAGATGGTACACCGTGTGATGGGGAAAGGTTTCTAAAACGCACCTCATTTCTCATCTCCCTGTGCCCGGGTTCGCCATTCCAGCCGCTTTACTAGCAATCTCCCTACTTGGAGCATCAGCACCTTTAACCTCCTGTTCCGTACAGGTTGCAATTTGTCCTGAGGATGAACGGGTAGATGGGGAACCAATGAGAGACTAGCTCTTGGTGTTGGGACAGGCACAGGTCACTCTATTGTCCCATCAGGAAGAAGAATTTACCACAGACTCAGCCTGCCCCCCGGAACCAGAACAGGGCCTGAAGCCATCCTGCGCTTTTGCGGCCAGCTCCCAAAAAAGCGAGTTGTAAAATGGAGCTACAGGGCACTGCAATTCACAAACCTGCAGAGTTATAAATGATAACTCTCGTCCACAAATATATTGAGGGAAGGCAAAGAAGAGGATTTGAAATCAAGGCAGAATTGCAGGAAACATATTTCAGGAGGTATATTCGAATCGCTTTAAAGCACATGAAAAGCGGCAAAACGTTGACAATGATGCCCTTGGCCAAAAAGGGCGTATGCGTTTTTTCCTGAATATATTCAGGAAAAAACGCATACGCCCTTTTTGGCCAACCAAGCAACCTGGAAATGCAAATCAGTGCTACAAAGAAGACTCGCTACCCATCGGTCAAAATGGCCATGCTGAAAAAAGTGTCAAAACCAGAAATGCAGGACAGGCCATGGAGAAATGGGAGCCTTGCTACACTGATGGGCGGGATGTAAATTGCCAAGAGCCACTCTCGAGAAGTGTACGGCGTGTCCTGAAACATCTAAAAAACACAGCTTAGAGAGCATAGGGCACTTCCACTCATGGGGGTATAAATTGGGAAAATGAAAAATCAGCAAGACACAAGCACCCCAAAGTTTAGGGCTGCTCTCTTGACAAGGACCTCCACTTCATTCCACCTTCAATATCCCAGGAAAGAGAAAAATGGATAAAGAAGTTGTGGTCCTTATGTACAATGGAATATCACTCAGCCATGAAATCAATGTCCTAAGGCTAGTAGCAGCATGATGAGTGGATTTAGGTACGACGATTCTAAGTGAAATAAGTCACACAGAAAAGGACACTTCTCATAAGGTCTCACTGATAGAGGGAATGTAAAAACCGTTACGCTTGAACTGAATTACAAAACAGAACAGAGTCACACATGCAGAAAACACACTATGGCTGCTTAACGGGAAAGGTGAGGTGGGGTGATACATAAAACAAGGGTTTCAAATTAGCTCAGATACTGTTCGATAAACCCAATATGTAATAGAGAAGACCTACTCCTTGCTCAGAGAACTGGACTCAACACGCCCTATTCACCGCACAAGAATATATCTGACTAGTAATAATCTTAAAACCTATGTATTGATATCTCTCTGTTAGTGTGTCAAGTGGGTGTAAAGCGGCATAAACACAGCAGTGAAAAGCAGCTAAACCCCATTATAAAAATAAATTACTTTGAAAAACCCGTGAAACAAAGACAGTGAAAGAGAGCGAAATTCTTACACAATGCGTTCAGGGGCTGTGATGCAACCTGGATTGACCATATCTAGACCCACAGCTGGATGAGACATAAGGGTGGACACTCTTGGGGCTGAGAGGTTTGGTGAGGTTGGGTGAGCAAACGCAGACCCTTTAAAGTAATACTGCGTGGTACCCATCGCATGGGTCCCAAATCTCCAGGTTCAAGGGCATCTTCCTACATCGAAAACATGCATGAGAAACCCAGAAGATGGTACACCGTGTGATGGGGAAAGGTTTCTAAAACGCACCTCATTTCTCATCTCCTTGTGCCCGGGTTTGCCATTCCAGCCGCTTTACTAGCAATCTCCCTACTTGGAGCATCAGCACCTTTAACCTCCTGTTCCGTACAGGTTGCAATTTGTCCTGAGGTTGAACGGGAAGACGGGGAACCAGGGAGAGACTAGCTCTTGGTGTTGGGACAGGCACAGGTCACTCTATTTTCCCATCAGGAAGAAGAATTAACCACAGGCTCATCCTGCCCCCCTGAACCAGAACAGGGCCTGAAGCCATCCTGCGCTTTTGCGGCCAGCTCCCAAAAACGCGAGTTGTAAATTGGAGGTTCAGGGCACTGCAATTCACAAACATGCAGAGTTATAAATGATAACTCTCGTCCACAAATATATTGAGGGAAGGCAAAGAAGAGGATTTGAAATCAAGGTAAAATTGCAGGGAACAGATTTCAGGAGGTAGATTCGAATCGCCTTTAAAGCACATGAAAAGCTGCAAAACGTTGACAATGATGCCCTTGGCCAAAAAGGGCGTATGCGTTTTTTCCTGAATATATTCAGGAAAAAACGCATACGCCCTTTTTGGCCAACCAAGCAACCTGGAAAGGCAAATCAGCGCTACAAAGAAGTCTCACTTCCCATCGGTCAAAAGGGCCATGCTGAAAAAAGTGTCAAAACCAGAAATGCAGGACAGGCCATGGAGAAATGGGAGCCTTGCTACACTGATGAGCAGGATGTAAATTGCCAACAGCCACTCTGGAGAAGTGTACGGTGTGTCCTGAAACATCTAAAAAACACAGCTTAGAGAGCATAGGGCACTTCCACTCATGGGGGTATAAATTGGGAAAATGAAAAATCAGCAAGACACAAGCACCCCAAAGTTTAGGGCTGCTCTCTTCACAAGGACCTCCACTTCATTCCACCTTCAATATCCCAGGAAAGAGAAAAATGGATAAAGAAGTTGTGGTCCTTATGTACAATGGAATATCACTCAGCCATGAAATCAATGTCCTAAGGCTAGTAGCAGCATGATGAGTGGATTTAGGTAGGAAGATTCTAAGTGAAATAAGTCACACAGAAAAGGACACTTCTCATAAGGTATCACTTATAGAGGGAATGTAAAAACCGTTACACTTGAACTGAATTACAAAACAGAACAGAGTCACACATGCAGAAAACACACTATGGCTGCTTAACGGGAAAGGTGAGGTGGGGTGATACATAAATCAAGGGTTTCAAATTAGCTCAGATACCGTTCCATAAACCCAATATGTAATAGACAAGACCTACTCCTTGCTCAGAGAACTGGACTCGACACGCCCTATTCACCGCACAAGAATATATCTGACTAGTAATAATCTTAAAACCTATGTATTGATATCTCTCTGTTAGTGTGTCAAGCGGGTGTAAAGCGGCATAAACACAGCAGTGAATAGCAGCTAAACCCCATTATAAAAATAAATTACTTTGAAAAACCCAAGAAGCAAAGACAGTGAAAGAGAGAGAAATTCTTACACAATGCGTTCAGGGGCTGTGATGCAACCTGGATTGACCATACCTAGACCCACAGCTGGATGAGACATAAGGGTGGACACTCTTGGGGCTGAGAGGTTTGGTGAGGGTGGGTGAGCAAACACAGACCCTTTAAAGTAATACTGCGTGGTACCCATCGCATGGGTCCCAAATCTCCAGGTTCAAGGGCATCTTCCTACATCGAAAACATGCATGAGAAACCCAGAAGATGGTACACCGTGTGATGGGGAAAGGTTTCTAAAACGCACCTCATTTCTCACCTCCTTGTGCCCGGGTTCGCCATTCCAGCCGCTTTACTAGCAATCTCCCTACTTGGAGCATCAGCACCTTTAACCTCCTGTTCCGTACAGGTTGCAATTTGTCCTGAGGTTGAACGGGAAGACAGGGAACCAGGGAGAGACTAGCTCTTGGTGTTGGGACAGGCACAGGTCACTCTATTTTCCCATCAGGAAGAAGAATTAACCACAGGCTCATCCTGCCCCCCTGAACCAGAACAGGGCCTGAAGCCATCCTGCGCTTTTGCGGCCAGCTCCCAAAAACGCGAGTTGTAAATTGGAGGTTCAGGGCACTGCAATTCACAAACATGCAGAGTTATAAATGATAACTCTCGTCCACAAATATATTGAGGGAAGGCAAAGAAGAGGATTTGAAATCAAGGTAAAATTGCAGGGAACAGATTTCAGGAGGTAGATTCGAATCGCCTTTAAAGCACATGAAAAGCGGCAAAACGTTGACAATGATGCCCTTGGCCAAAAAGGGCGTATGCGTTTTTTCCTGAATATATTCAGGAAAAAACGCATACGCCCTTTTTGGCCAACCAAGCAACCTGGAAAGGCAAATCAGCGCTACAAAGAAGTCTCACTTCCCATCGGTCAAAAGGGCCATGCTGAAAAAAGTGTCAAAACCAGAAATGCAGGACAGGCCATGGAGAAATGGGAGCCTTGCTACACTGATGGGCGGGATGTAAATTGCCAACAGCCACTCTGGAGAAGTGTACGGTGTGTCCTGAAACATCTAAAAAACACAGCTTAGAGAGCATAGGGCACTTCCACTCATGGGGGTATAAATTGGGAAAATGAAAAATCAGCAAGACACAAGCACCCCAAAGTTTAGGGCTGCTCTGTTGACAAGGACCTCCACTTCATTCCACCTTCAATATCCCAGGAAAGAAAAATGGATAAAGAAGTGGTGGCCCTTATGTACAATGGAATATCACTCAGCCATGAAATCAATGTCCTAAGGCTAGTAGCAGCATGATGAGTGGATTTAGGTACGACGATTCTAAGTGAAATAAGTCACACAGAAAAGGACACTTCTCATAAGGTATCACTGATAGAGGGAATGTAAAAACCGTTACGCTTGAACTGAATTACAAAACAGAACAGAGTCACACATGCAGAAAACACACTATGGCTGCTTAACGGGAAAGGTGAGGTGGGGTGATACATAAAACAAGGGTTTCAAATTAGCTCAGATACTGTTCGATAAACCCAATATGTAATAGACAAGACCTACTCCTTGCTCAGAGAACTGGACTCAACACGCCCTATTCACCGCACAAGAATATATCTGACTAGTAATAATCTTAAAACCTATGTATTGATATCTCTCTGTTAGTGTGTCAAGTGGGTGTAAAGCGGCATAAACACAGTAGTGAAAAGCAGCTAAACCCCATTATAAAAATAAATTACTTTTACAAACCCATGAAACAAAGACAGTAAAAGAGAGAGAAATTCTTACACAATGCGTTCAGGGGCTGTGATGCAACCTGGATTGACCATATCTAGACCCACAGCTGGATGAGACATAAGGGTGGACACTCTTGGGGCTGAGAGGTTTGGTGAGGGTGGGTGAGCAAACGCAGACCCTTTTAAGTAATACTGCGTGGTACCCATCGCATGGGTCCCAAATCTCCAGGTTCAAGGGCATCTTCCTACATCGAAAACATGCATGAGAAACCCAGAAGATGGTACACCGTGTGATGGGGAAAGGTTTCTAAAACGCACCTCATTTCTCATCTCCCTGTGCCCGGGTTCGCCATTCCAGCCGCTTTACTAGCAATCTCCCTACTTGGAGCATCAGCACCTTTAACCTCCTGTTCCGTACAGGTTGCAATTTGTCCTGAGGATGAACGGGTAGATGGGGAACCAATGAGAGACTAGCTCTTGGTGTTGGGACAGGCACAGGTCACTCTATTGTCCCATCAGGAAGAAGAATTTACCACAGACTCAGCCTGCCCCCCGGAACCAGAACAGGGCCTGAAGCCATCCTGCGCTTTTGCGGCCAGCTCCCAAAAAAGCGAGTTGTAAAATGGAGCTACAGGGCACTGCAATTCACAAACCTGCAGAGTTATAAATGATAACTCTCGTCCACAAATATATTGAGGGAAGGCAAAGAAGAGGATTTGAAATCAAGGCAGAATTGCAGGAAACATATTTCAGGAGGTATATTCGAATCGCTTTAAAGCACATGAAAAGCGGCAAAACGTTGACAATGATGCCCTTGGCCAAAAAGGGCGTATGCGTTTTTTCCTGAATATATTCAGGAAAAAACGCATACGCCCTTTTTGGCCAACCAAGCAACCTGGAAATGCAAATCAGTGCTACAAAGAAGACTCGCTACCCATCGGTCAAAATGGCCATGCTGAAAAAAGTGTCAAAACCAGAAATGCAGGACAGGCCATGGAGAAATGGGAGCCTTGCTACACTGATGGGCGGGATGTAAATTGCCAAGAGCCACTCTCGAGAAGTGTACGGCGTGTCCTGAAACATCTAAAAAACACAGCTTAGAGAGCATAGGGCACTTCCACTCATGGGGGTATAAATTGGGAAAATGAAAAATCAGCAAGACACAAGCACCCCAAAGTTTAGGGCTGCTCTCTTGACAAGGACCTCCACTTCATTCCACCTTCAATATCCCAGGAAAGAGAAAAATGGATAAAGAAGTTGTGGTCCTTATGTACAATGGAATATCACTCAGCCATGAAATCAATGTCCTAAGGCTAGTAGCAGCATGATGAGTGGATTTAGGTATGACGATTCTAAGTGAAATAAGTCACACAGAAAAGGACACTTCTCATAAGGTCTCACTGATAGAGGGAATGTAAAAACCGTTACGCTTGAACTGAATTACAAAACAGAACAGAGTCACACATGCAGAAAACACACTATGGCTGCTTAACGGGAAAGGTGAGGTGGGGTGATACATAAAACAAGGGTTTCAAATTAGCTCAGATACTGTTCGATAAACCCAATATGTAATAGAGAAGACCTACTCCTTGCTCAGAGAACTGGACTCAACACGCCCTATTCACCGCACAAGAATATATCTGACTAGTAATAATCTTAAAACCTATGTATTGATATCTCTCTGTTAGTGTGTCAAGTGGGTGTAAAGCGGCATAAACACAGCAGTGAAAAGCAGCTAAACCCCATTATAAAAATAAATTACTTTGAAAAACCCGTGAAACAAAGACAGTGAAAGAGAGCGAAATTCTTACACAATGCGTTCAGGGGCTGTGATGCAACCTGGATTGACCATATCTAGACCCACAGCTGGATGAGACATAAGGGTGGACACTCTTGGGGCTGAGAGGTTTGGTGAGGTTGGGTGAGCAAACGCAGACCCTTTAAAGTAATACTGCGTGGTACCCATCGCATGGGTCCCAAATCTCCAGGTTCAAGGGCATCTTCCTACATCGAAAACATGCATGAGAAACCCAGAAGATGGTACACCGTGTGATGGGGAAAGGTTTCTAAAACGCACCTCATTTCTCATCTCCTTGTGCCCGGGTTCGCCATTCCAGCCGCTTTACTAGCAATCTCCCTACTTGGAGCATCAGCACCTTTAACCTCCTGTTCCGTACAGGTTGCAATTTGTCCTGAGGATGAACGGGTAGATGGGGAACCAATGAGAGACTAGCTCTTGGTGTTGGGACAGGCACAGGTCACTCTATTGTCCCATCAGGAAGAAGAATTTACCACAGACTCAGCCTGCCCCCCGGAACCAGAACAGGGCCTGAAGCCATCCTGCGCTTTTGCGGCCAGCTCCCAAAAAAGCGAGTTGTAAAATGGAGCTACAGGACACTGCAATTCACAAACCTGCAGAGTTATAAATGATAACTCTCGTCCACAAATATATTGAGGGAAGGCAAAGAAGAGGATTTGAAATCAAGGCAGAATTGCAGGAAACAAATTTCAGGAGGTATATTCGAATCGCTTTAAAGCACATGAAAAGCGGCAAAACGTTGACAATGATGCCCTTGGCCAAAAAGGGCGTATGCGTTTTTTCCTGAATATATTCAGGAAAAAACGCATACGCCCTTTTTGGCCAACCAAGCAACCTGGAAATGCAAATCAGTGCTACAAAGAAGACTCGCTACCCATTGGTCAAAATGGCCATGCTGAAAAAAGTGTCAAAACCAGAAATGCAGGACAGGCCATGGAGAAATGGGAGCCTTGCTACACTGATGGGCGGGATGTAAATTGCCAAGAGCCACTCTCGAGAAGTGTACGGCGTGTCCTGAAACATCTAAAAAACACAGCTTAGAGAGCATAGGGCACTTCCACTCATGGGGGTATAAATTGGGAAAATGAAAAATCAGCAAGACACAAGCACCCCAAAGTTTAGGGCTGCTCTCTTGACAAGGACCTCCACTTCATTCCACCTTCAATATCCCAGGAAAGAGAAAAATGGATAAAGAAGTTGTGGTCCTTATGTACAATGGAATATCACTCAGCCATGAAATCAATGTCCTAAGGCTAGTAGCAGCATGATGAGTGGATTTAGGTACGATGATTCTAAGTGAAATAAGTCACACAGAAAAGGACACTTCTCATAAGGTATCACTTATAGAGGGAATGTAAAAACCGTTACACTTGAACTGAATTACAAAACAGAACAGAGTCACACATGCAGAAAACACACTATGGCTGCTTAACGGGAAAGGTGAGGTGGGGTGATACATAAAACAAGGGTTTCAAATTAGCTCAGATACCGTTCCATAAACCCAATATGTAATAGACAAGACCTACTCCTTGCTCAGAGAACTGGACTCGAAACGCCCTATTCACCGCACAAGAATATATCTGACTAGTAATAATCTTAAAACCTATGTATTGATATCTCTCTGTTAGTGTGTCAAGCGGGTGTAAAGCGGCATAAACACAGCAGTGAATAGCAGCTAAACCCCATTATAAAAATAAATTACTTTGAAAAACCCAAGAAGCAAAGACAGTGAAAGAGAGAGAAATTCTTACACAATGCGTTCAGGGGCTGTGATGCAACCTGGATTGACCATATCTAGACCCACAGCTGGATGAGACATAAGGGTGGACACTCTTGGGGCTGAGAGGTTTGGTGAGGGTGGGTGAGCAAACACAGACCCTTTAAAGTAATACTGCGTGGTACCCATCGCATGGGTCCCAAATCTCCAGGTTCAAGGGCATCTCCCTACATCGAAAACATGCATGAGAAACCCAGAAGATGGTACACCGTGTGATGGGGAAAGGTTTCTAAAACGCACCTCATTTCTCATCTCCTTGTGCCCGGGTTTGCCATTCCAGCCGCTTTACTAGCAATCTCCCTACTTGGAGCATCAGCACCTTTAACCTCCTGTTCCGTACAGGTTGCAATTTGTCCTGAGGTTGAACGGGAAGACGGGGAACCAGGGAGAGACTAGCTCTTGGTGTTGGGACAGGCACAGGTCACTCTATTTTCCCATCAGGAAGAAGAATTAACCACAGGCTCATCCTGCCCCCCTGAACCAGAACAGGGCCTGAAGCCATCCTGCGCTTTTGCGGCCAGCTCCCAAAAACGCGAGTTGTAAATTGGAGGTTCAGGGCACTGCAATTCACAAACATGCAGAGTTATAAATGATAACTCTCGTCCACAAATATATTGAGGGAAGGCAAAGAAGAGGATTTGAAATCAAGGTAAAATTGCAGGGAACAGATTTCAGGAGGTAGATTCGAATCGCCTTTAAAGCACATGAAAAGCTGCAAAACGTTGACAATGATGCCCTTGGCCAAAAAGGGCGTATGCGTTTTTTCCTGAATATATTCAGGAAAAAACGCATACGCCCTTTTTGGCCAACCAAGCAACCTGGAAAGGCAAATCAGCGCTACAAAGAAGTCTCACTTCCCATCGGTCAAAAGGGCCATGCTGAAAAAAGTGTCAAAACCAGAAATGCAGGACAGGCCATGGAGAAATGGGAGCCTTGCTACACTGATGAGCAGGATGTAAATTGCCAACAGCCACTCTGGAGAAGTGTACGGTGTGTCCTGAAACATCTAAAAAACACAGCTTAGAGAGCATAGGGCACTTCCACTCATGGGGGTATAAATTGGGAAAATGAAAAATCAGCAAGACACAAGCACCCCAAAGTTTAGGGCTGCTCTCTTGACAAGGACCTCCACTTCATTCCACCTTCAATATCCCAGGAAAGAGAAAAATGGATAAAGAAGTTGTGGTCCTTATGTACAATGGAATATCACTCAGCCATGAAATCAATGTCCTAAGGCTAGTAGCAGCATGATGAGTGGATTTAGGTAGGAAGATTCTAAGTGAAATAAGTCACACAGAAAAGGACACTTCTCATAAGGTATCACTTATAGAGGGAATGTAAAAACCGTTACACTTGAACTGAATTACAAAACAGAACAGAGTCACACATGCAGAAAACACACTATGGCTGCTTAACGGGAAAGGTGAGGTGGGGTGATACATAAATCAAGGGTTTCAAATTAGCTCAGATACCGTTCCATAAACCCAATATGTAATAGACAAGACCTACTCCTTGCTCAGAGAACTGGACTCGACACGCCCTATTCACCGCACAAGAATATATCTGACTAGTAATAATCTTAAAACCTATGTATTGATATCTCTCTGTTAGTGTGTCAAGCGGGTGTAAAGCGGCATAAACACAGCAGTGAATAGCAGCTAAACCCCATTATAAAAATAAATTACTTTGAAAAACCCAAGAAGCAAAGACAGTGAAAGAGAGAGAAATTCTTACACAATGCGTTCAGGGGCTGTGATGCAACCTGGATTGACCATATCTAGACCCACAGCTGGATGAGACATAAGGGTGGACACTCTTGGGGCTGAGAGGTTTGGTGAGGGTGGGTGAGCAAACACAGACCCTTTAAAGTAATACTGCGTGGTACCCATCGCATGGGT
Source organism: Balaenoptera ricei (assembly GCF_028023285.1). Classification (NCBI taxonomy): domain Eukaryota; kingdom Metazoa; phylum Chordata; class Mammalia; order Artiodactyla; family Balaenopteridae; genus Balaenoptera; species Balaenoptera ricei. The sequence goes on along the minus strand of NC_082642.1, from coordinate 42,508,380 downwards.
CCCAAATCTCCAGGTTCAAGGGCATCTCCCTACATCGAAAACATGCATGAGAAACCCAGAAGATGGTACACCGTGTGATGGGGAAAGGTTTCTAAAACGCACCTCATTTCTCATCTCCTTGTGCCCGGGTTTGCCATTCCAGCCGCTTTACTAGCAATCTCCCTACTTGGAGCATCAGCACCTTTAACCTCCTGTTCCGTACAGGTTGCAATTTGTCCTGAGGTTGAACGGGAAGACGGGGAACCAGGGAGAGACTAGCTCTTGGTGTTGGGACAGGCACAGGTCACTCTATTTTCCCATCAGGAAGAAGAATTAACCACAGGCTCATCCTGCCCCCCTGAACCAGAACAGGGCCTGAAGCCATCCTGCGCTTTTGCGGCCAGCTCCCAAAAACGCGAGTTGTAAATTGGAGGTTCAGGGCACTGCAATTCACAAACATGCAGAGTTATAAATGATAACTCTCGTCCACAAATATATTGAGGGAAGGCAAAGAAGAGGATTTGAAATCAAGGTAAAATTGCAGGGAACAGATTTCAGGAGGTAGATTCGAATCGCCTTTAAAGCACATGAAAAGCTGCAAAACGTTGACAATGATGCCCTTGGCCAAAAAGGGCGTATGCGTTTTTTCCTGAATATATTCAGGAAAAAACGCATACGCCCTTTTTGGCCAACCAAGCAACCTGGAAAGGCAAATCAGCGCTACAAAGAAGTCTCACTTCCCATCGGTCAAAAGGGCCATGCTGAAAAAAGTGTCAAAACCAGAAATGCAGGACAGGCCATGGAGAAATGGGAGCCTTGCTACACTGATGAGCAGGATGTAAATTGCCAACAGCCACTCTGGAGAAGTGTACGGTGTGTCCTGAAACATCTAAAAAACACAGCTTAGAGAGCATAGGGCACTTCCACTCATGGGGGTATAAATTGGGAAAATGAAAAATCAGCAAGACACAAGCACCCCAAAGTTTAGGGCTGCTCTCTTCACAAGGACCTCCACTTCATTCCACCTTCAATATCCCAGGAAAGAGAAAAATGGATAAAGAAGTTGTGGTCCTTATGTACAATGGAATATCACTCAGCCATGAAATCAATGTCCTAAGGCTAGTAGCAGCATGATGAGTGGATTTAGGTAGGAAGATTCTAAGTGAAATAAGTCACACAGAAAAGGACACTTCTCATAAGGTATCACTTATAGAGGGAATGTAAAAACCGTTACACTTGAACTGAATTACAAAACAGAACAGAGTCACACATGCAGAAAACACACTATGGCTGCTTAACGGGAAAGGTGAGGTGGGGTGATACATAAATCAAGGGTTTCAAATTAGCTCAGATACCGTTCCATAAACCCAATATGTAATAGACAAGACCTACTCCTTGCTCAGAGAACTGGACTCGACACGCCCTATTCACCGCACAAGAATATATCTGACTAGTAATAATCTTAAAACCTATGTATTGATATCTCTCTGTTAGTGTGTCAAGCGGGTGTAAAGCGGCATAAACACAGCAGTGAATAGCAGCTAAACCCCATTATAAAAATAAATTACTTTGAAAAACCCAAGAAGCAAAGACAGTGAAAGAGAGAGAAATTCTTACACAATGCGATCAGGGGCTGTGATGCAACCTGGATTGACCATACCTAGACCCACAGCTGGATGAGACATAAGGGTGGACACTCTTGGGGCTGAGAGGTTTGGTGAGGGTGGGTGAGCAAACACAGACCCTTTAAAGTAATACTGCGTGGTACCCATCGCATGGGTCCCAAATCTCCAGGTTCAAGGGCATCTTCCTACATCGAAAACATGCATGAGAAACCCAGAAGATGGTACACCGTGTGATGGGGAAAGGTTTCTAAAACGCACCTCATTTCTCACCTCCTTGTTCCCGGGTTCGCCATTCCAGCCGCTTTACTAGCAATCTCCCTACTTGGAGCATCAGCACCTTTAACCTCCTGTTCCGTACAGGTTGCAATTTGTCCTGAGGTTGAACGGGAAGACAGGGAACCAGGGAGAGACTAGCTCTTGGTGTTGGGACAGGCACAGGTCACTCTATTTTCCCATCAGGAAGAAGAATTAACCACAGGCTCATCCTGCCCCCCTGAACCAGAACAGGGCCTGAAGCCATCCTGCGCTTTTGCGGCCAGCTCCCAAAAACGCGAGTTGTAAATTGGAGGTTCAGGGCACTGCAATTCACAAACATGCAGAGTTATAAATGATAACTCTCGTCCACAAATATATTGAGGGAAGGCAAAGAAGAGGATTTGAAATCAAGGTAAAATTGCAGGGAACAGATTTCAGGAGGTAGATTCGAATCGCCTTTAAAGCACATGAAAAGCGGCAAAACGTTGACAATGATGCCCTTGGCCAAAAAGGGCGTATGCGTTTTTTCCTGAATATATTCAGGAAAAAACGCATACGCCCTTTTTGGCCAACCAAGCAACCTGAAAAGGCAAATCAGCGCTACAAAGAAGTCTCACTTCCCATCGGTCAAAAGGGCCATGCTGAAAAAAGTGTCAAAACCAGAAATGCAGGACAGGCCATGGAGAAATGGGAGCCTTGCTACACTGATGGGCGGGATGTAAATTGCCAACAGCCACTCTGGAGAAGTGTACGGTGCGTCCTGAAACATCTAAAAAACACAGCTTAGAGAGCATAGGGCACTTCCACTCATGGGGGTATAAATTGGGAAAATGAAAAATCAGCAAGACACAAGCACCCCAAAGTTTAGGGCTGCTCTGTTGACAAGGACCTCCACTTCATTCCACCTTCAATATCCCAGGAAAGAAAAATGGATAAAGAAGTGGTGGCCCTTATGTACAATGGAATATCACTCAGCCATGAAATCAATGTCCTAAGGCTAGTAGCAGCATGATGAGTGGATTTAGGTACGACGATTCTAAGTGAAATAAGTCACACAGAAAAGGACACTTCTCATAAGGTATCACTGATAGAGGGAATGTAAAAACCGTTACGCTTGAACTGAATTACAAAACAGAACAGAGTCACACATGCAGAAAACACACTATGGCTGCTTAACGGGAAAGGTGAGGTGGGGTGATACATAAAACAAGGGTTTCAAATTAGCTCAGATACTGTTCGATAAACCCAATATGTAATAGACAAGACCTACTCCTTGCTCAGAGAACTGGACTCAACACGCCCTATTCACCGCACAAGAATATATCTGACTAGTAATAATCTTAAAACCTATGTATTGATATCTCTCTGTTAGTGTGTCAAGTGGGTGTAAAGCGGTATAAACACAGCAGTGAAAAGCACCTAAACCCCATTATAAAAATAAATTACTTTTACAAACCCATGAAACAAAGACAGTAAAAGAGAGAGAAATTCTTACACAATGCGTTCAGGGGCTGTGATGCAACCTGGATTGACCATATCTAGACCCACAGCTGGATGAGACATAAGGGTGGACACTCTTGGGGCTGAGAGGTTTGGTGAGGGTGGGTGAGCAAACGCAGACCCTTTTAAGTAATACTGCGTGGTACCCATCGCATGGGTCCCAAATCTCCAGGTTCAAGGGCATCTTCCTACATCGAAAACATGCATGAGAAACCCAGAAGATGGTACACCGTGTGATGGGGAAAGGTTTCTAAAACGCACCTCATTTCTCATCTCCCTGTGCCCGGGTTCGCCATTCCAGCCGCTTTACTAGCAATCTCCCTACTTGGAGCATCAGCACCTTTAACCTCCTGTTCCGTACAGGTTGCAATTTGTCCTGAGGATGAACGGGTAGATGGGGAACCAATGAGAGACTAGCTCTTGGTGTTGGGACAGGCACAGGTCACTCTATTGTCCCATCAGGAAGAAGAATTTACCACAGACTCAGCCTGCCCCCCGGAACCAGAACAGGGCCTGAAGCCATCCTGCGCTTTTGCGGCCAGCTCCCAAAAAAGCGAGTTGTAAAATGGAGCTACAGGGCACTGCAATTCACAAACCTGCAGAGTTATAAATGATAACTCTCGTCCACAAATATATTGAGGGAAGGCAAAGAAGAGGATTTGAAATCAAGGCAGAATTGCAGGAAACATATTTCAGGAGGTATATTCGAATCGCTTTAAAGCACATGAAAAGCGGCAAAACGTTGACAATGATGCCCTTGGCCAAAAAGGGCGTATGCGTTTTTTCCTGAATATATTCAGGAAAAAACGCATACGCCCTTTTTGGCCAACCAAGCAACCTGGAAATGCAAATCAGTGCTACAAAGAAGACTCGCTACCCATCGGTCAAAATGGCCATGCTGAAAAAAGTGTCAAAACCAGAAATGCAGGACAGGCCATGGAGAAATGGGAGCCTTGCTACACTGATGGGCGGGATGTAAATTGCCAAGAGCCACTCTCGAGAAGTGTACGGCGTGTCCTGAAACATCTAAAAAACACAGCTTAGAGAGCATAGGGCACTTCCACTCATGGGGGTATAAATTGGGAAAATGAAAAATCAGCAAGACACAAGCACCCCAAAGTTTAGGGCTGCTCTCTTGACAAGGACCTCCACTTCATTCCACCTTCAATATCCCAGGAAAGAGAAAAATGGATAAAGAAGTTGTGGTCCTTATGTACAATGGAATATCACTCAGCCATGAAATCAATGTCCTAAGGCTAGTAGCAGCATGATGAGTGGATTTAGGTATGACGATTCTAAGTGAAATAAGTCACACAGAAAAGGACACTTCTCATAAGGTCTCACTGATAGAGGGAATGTAAAAACCGTTACGCTTGAACTGAATTACAAAACAGAACAGAGTCACACATGCAGAAAACACACTATGGCTGCTTAACGGGAAAGGTGAGGTGGGGTGATACATAAAACAAGGGTTTCAAATTAGCTCAGATACTGTTCGATAAACCCAATATGTAATAGAGAAGACCTACTCCTTGCTCAGAGAACTGGACTCAACACGCCCTATTCACCGCACAAGAATATATCTGACTAGTAATAATCTTAAAACCTATGTATTGATATCTCTCTGTTAGTGTGTCAAGTGGGTGTAAAGCGGCATAAACACAGCAGTGAAAAGCAGCTAAACCCCATTATAAAAATAAATTACTTTGAAAAACCCAAGAAGCAAAGACAGTGAAAGAGAGAGAAATTCTTACACAATGCGTTCAGGGGCTGTGATGCAACCTGGATTGACCATATCTAGACCCACAGCTGGATGAGACATAAGGGTGGACACTCTTGGGGCTGAGAGGTTTGGTGAGGGTGGGTGAGCAAACACAGACCCTTTAAAGTAATACTGCGTGGTACCCATCGCATGGGTCCCAAATCTCCAGGTTCAAGGGCATCTCCCTACATCGAAAACATGCATGAGAAACCCAGAAGATGGTACACCGTGTGATGGGGAAAGGTTTCTAAAACGCACCTCATTTCTCATCTCCTTGTGCCCGGGTTTGCCATTCCAGCCGCTTTACTAGCAATCTCCCTACTTGGAGCATCAGCACCTTTAACCTCCTGTTCCGTACAGGTTGCAATTTGTCCTGAGGTTGAACGGGAAGACGGGGAACCAGGGAGAGACTAGCTCTTGGTGTTGGGACAGGCACAGGTCACTCTATTTTCCCATCAGGAAGAAGAATTAACCACAGGCTCATCCTGCCCCCCTGAACCAGAACAGGGCCTGAAGCCATCCTGCGCTTTTGCGGCCAGCTCCCAAAAACGCGAGTTGTAAATTGGAGGTTCAGGGCACTGCAATTCACAAACATGCAGAGTTATAAATGATAACTCTCGTCCACAAATATATTGAGGGAAGGCAAAGAAGAGGATTTGAAATCAAGGTAAAATTGCAGGGAACAGATTTCAGGAGGTAGATTCGAATCGCCTTTAAAGCACATGAAAAGCTGCAAAACGTTGACAATGATGCCCTTGGCCAAAAAGGGCGTATGCGTTTTTTCCTGAATATATTCAGGAAAAAACGCATACGCCCTTTTTGGCCAACCAAGCAACCTGGAAAGGCAAATCAGCGCTACAAAGAAGTCTCACTTCCCATCGGTCAAAAGGGCCATGCTGAAAAAAGTGTCAAAACCAGAAATGCAGGACAGGCCATGGAGAAATGGGAGCCTTGCTACACTGATGAGCAGGATGTAAATTGCCAACAGCCACTCTGGAGAAGTGTACGGTGTGTCCTGAAACATCTAAAAAACACAGCTTAGAGAGCATAGGGCACTTCCACTCATGGGGGTATAAATTGGGAAAATGAAAAATCAGCAAGACACAAGCACCCCAAAGTTTAGGGCTGCTCTCTTCACAAGGACCTCCACTTCATTCCACCTTCAATATCCCAGGAAAGAGAAAAATGGATAAAGAAGTTGTGGTCCTTATGTACAATGGAATATCACTCAGCCATGAAATCAATGTCCTAAGGCTAGTAGCAGCATGATGAGTGGATTTAGGTAGGAAGATTCTAAGTGAAATAAGTCACACAGAAAAGGACACTTCTCATAAGGTATCACTTATAGAGGGAATGTAAAAACCGTTACACTTGAACTGAATTACAAAACAGAACAGAGTCACACATGCAGAAAACACACTATGGCTGCTTAACGGGAAAGGTGAGGTGGGGTGATACATAAATCAAGGGTTTCAAATTAGCTCAGATACCGTTCCATAAACCCAATATGTAATAGACAAGACCTACTCCTTGCTCAGAGAACTGGACTCGACACGCCCTATTCACCGCACAAGAATATATCTGACTAGTAATAATCTTAAAACCTATGTATTGATATCTCTCTGTTAGTGTGTCAAGCGGGTGTAAAGCGGCATAAACACAGCAGTGAATAGCAGCTAAACCCCATTATAAAAATAAATTACTTTGAAAAACCCAAGAAGCAAAGACAGTGAAAGAGAGAGAAATTCTTACACAATGCGTTCAGGGGCTGTGATGCAACCTGGATTGACCATACCTAGACCCACAGCTGGATGAGACATAAGGGTGGACACTCTTGGGGCTGAGAGGTTTGGTGAGGGTGGGTGAGCAAACACAGACCCTTTAAAGTAATACTGCGTGGTACCCATCGCATGGGTCCCAAATCTCCAGGTTCAAGGGCATCTTCCTACATCGAAAACATGCATGAGAAACCCAGAAGATGGTACACCGTGTGATGGGGAAAGGTTTCTAAAACGCACCTCATTTCTCACCTCCTTGTGCCCGGGTTCGCCATTCCAGCCGCTTTACTAGCAATCTCCCTACTTGGAGCATCAGCACCTTTAACCTCCTGTTCCGTACAGGTTGCAATTTGTCCTGAGGTTGAACGGGAAGACAGGGAACCAGGGAGAGACTAGCTCTTGGTGTTGGGACAGGCACAGGTCACTCTATTTTCCCATCAGGAAGAAGAATTAACCACAGGCTCATCCTGCCCCCCTGAACCAGAACAGGGCCTGAAGCCATCCTGCGCTTTTGCGGCCAGCTCCCAAAAACGCGAGTTGTAAATTGGAGGTTCAGGGCACTGCAATTCACAAACATGCAGAGTTATAAATGATAACTCTCGTCCACAAATATATTGAGGGAAGGCAAAGAAGAGGATTTGAAATCAAGGTAAAATTGCAGGGAACAGATTTCAGGAGGTAGATTCGAATCGCCTTTAAAGCACATGAAAAGCGGCAAAACGTTGACAATGATGCCCTTGGCCAAAAAGGGCGTATGCGTTTTTTCCTGAATATATTCAGGAAAAAACGCATACGCCCTTTTTGGCCAACCAAGCAACCTGGAAAGGCAAATCAGCGCTACAAAGAAGTCTCACTTCCCATCGGTCAAAAGGGCCATGCTGAAAAAAGTGTCAAAACCAGAAATGCAGGACAGGCCATGGAGAAATGGGAGCCTTGCTACACTGATGGGCGGGATGTAAATTGCCAACAGCCACTCTGGAGAAGTGTACGGTGTGTCCTGAAACATCTAAAAAACACAGCTTAGAGAGCATAGGGCACTTCCACTCATGGGGGTATAAATTGGGAAAATGAAAAATCAGCAAGACACAAGCACCCCAAAGTTTAGGGCTGCTCTGTTGACAAGGACCTCCACTTCATTCCACCTTCAATATCCCAGGAAAGAAAAATGGATAAAGAAGTGGTGGCCCTTATGTACAATGGAATATCACTCAGCCATGAAATCAATGTCCTAAGGCTAGTAGCAGCATGATGAGTGGATTTAGGTACGACGATTCTAAGTGAAATAAGTCACACAGAAAAGGACACTTCTCATAAGGTATCACTGATAGAGGGAATGTAAAAACCGTTACGCTTGAACTGAATTACAAAACAGAACAGAGTCACACATGCAGAAAACACACTATGGCTGCTTAACGGGAAAGGTGAGGTGGGGTGATACATAAAACAAGGGTTTCAAATTAGCTCAGATACTGTTCGATAAACCCAATATGTAATAGACAAGACCTACTCCTTGCTCAGAGAACTGGACTCAACACGCCCTATTCACCGCACAAGAATATATCTGACTAGTAATAATCTTAAAACCTATGTATTGATATCTCTCTGTTAGTGTGTCAAGTGGGTGTAAAGCGGCATAAACACAGTAGTGAAAAGCAGCTAAACCCCATTATAAAAATAAATTACTTTTACAAACCCATGAAACAAAGACAGTAAAAGAGAGAGAAATTCTTACACAATGCGTTCAGGGGCTGTGATGCAACCTGGATTGACCATATCTAGACCCACAGCTGGATGAGACATAAGGGTGGACACTCTTGGGGCTGAGAGGTTTGGTGAGGGTGGGTGAGCAAACGCAGACCCTTTTAAGTAATACTGCGTGGTACCCATCGCATGGGTCCCAAATCTCCAGGTTCAAGGGCATCTTCCTACATCGAAAACATGCATGAGAAACCCAGAAGATGGTACACCGTGTGATGGGGAAAGGTTTCTAAAACGCACCTCATTTCTCATCTCCCTGTGCCCGGGTTCGCCATTCCAGCCGCTTTACTAGCAATCTCCCTACTTGGAGCATCAGCACCTTTAACCTCCTGTTCCGTACAGGTTGCAATTTGTCCTGAGGATGAACGGGTAGATGGGGAACCAATGAGAGACTAGCTCTTGGTGTTGGGACAGGCACAGGTCACTCTATTGTCCCATCAGGAAGAAGAATTTACCACAGACTCAGCCTGCCCCCCGGAACCAGAACAGGGCCTGAAGCCATCCTGCGCTTTTGCGGCCAGCTCCCAAAAAAGCGAGTTGTAAAATGGAGCTACAGGGCACTGCAATTCACAAACCTGCAGAGTTATAAATGATAACTCTCGTCCACAAATATATTGAGGGAAGGCAAAGAAGAGGATTTGAAATCAAGGCAGAATTGCAGGAAACATATTTCAGGAGGTATATTCGAATCGCTTTAAAGCACATGAAAAGCGGCAAAACGTTGACAATGATGCCCTTGGCCAAAAAGGGCGTATGCGTTTTTTCCTGAATATATTCAGGAAAAAACGCATACGCCCTTTTTGGCCAACCAAGCAACCTGGAAATGCAAATCAGTGCTACAAAGAAGACTCGCTACCCATCGGTCAAAATGGCCATGCTGAAAAAAGTGTCAAAACCAGAAATGCAGGACAGGCCATGGAGAAATGGGAGCCTTGCTACACTGATGGGCGGGATGTAAATTGCCAAGAGCCACTCTCGAGAAGTGTACGGCGTGTCCTGAAACATCTAAAAAACACAGCTTAGAGAGCATAGGGCACTTCCACTCATGGGGGTATAAATTGGGAAAATGAAAAATCAGCAAGACACAAGCACCCCAAAGTTTAGGGCTGCTCTCTTGACAAGGACCTCCACTTCATTCCACCTTCAATATCCCAGGAAAGAGAAAAATGGATAAAGAAGTTGTGGTCCTTATGTACAATGGAATATCACTCAGCCATGAAATCAATGTCCTAAGGCTAGTAGCAGCATGATGAGTGGATTTAGGTACGACGATTCTAAGTGAAATAAGTCACACAGAAAAGGACACTTCTCATAAGGTCTCACTGATAGAGGGAATGTAAAAACCGTTACGCTTGAACTGAATTACAAAACAGAACAGAGTCACACATGCAGAAAACACACTATGGCTGCTTAACGGGAAAGGTGAGGTGGGGTGATACATAAAACAAGGGTTTCAAATTAGCTCAGATACTGTTCGATAAACCCAATATGTAATAGAGAAGACCTACTCCTTGCTCAGAGAACTGGACTCAACACGCCCTATTCACCGCACAAGAATATATCTGACTAGTAATAATCTTAAAACCTATGTATTGATATCTCTCTGTTAGTGTGTCAAGTGGGTGTAAAGCGGCATAAACACAGCAGTGAAAAGCAGCTAAACCCCATTATAAAAATAAATTACTTTGAAAAACCCGTGAAACAAAGACAGTGAAAGAGAGCGAAATTCTTACACAATGCGTTCAGGGGCTGTGATGCAACCTGGATTGACCATATCTAGACCCACAGCTGGATGAGACATAAGGGTGGACACTCTTGGGGCTGAGAGGTTTGGTGAGGTTGGGTGAGCAAACGCAGACCCTTTAAAGTAATACTGCGTGGTACCCATCGCATGGGTCCCAAATCTCCAGGTTCAAGGGCATCTTCCTACATCGAAAACATGCATGAGAAACCCAGAAGATGGTACACCGTGTGATGGGGAAAGGTTTCTAAAACGCACCTCATTTCTCATCTCCTTGTGCCCGGGTTCGCCATTCCAGCCGCTTTACTAGCAATCTCCCTACTTGGAGCATCAGCACCTTTAACCTCCTGTTCCGTACAGGTTGCAATTTGTCCTGAGGATGAACGGGTAGATGGGGAACCAATGAGAGACTAGCTCTTGGTGTTGGGACAGGCACAGGTCACTCTATTGTCCCATCAGGAAGAAGAATTTACCACAGACTCAGCCTGCCCCCCGGAACCAGAACAGGGCCTGAAGCCATCCTGCGCTTTTGCGGCCAGCTCCCAAAAAAGCGAGTTGTAAAATGGAGCTACAGGACACTGCAATTCACAAACCTGCAGAGTTATAAATGATAACTCTCGTCCACAAATATATTGAGGGAAGGCAAAGAAGAGGATTTGAAATCAAGGCAGAATTGCAGGAAACAAATTTCAGGAGGTATATTCGAATCGCTTTAAAGCACATGAAAAGCGGCAAAACGTTGACAATGATGCCCTTGGCCAAAAAGGGCGTATGCGTTTTTTCCTGAATATATTCAGGAAAAAACGCATACGCCCTTTTTGGCCAACCAAGCAACCTGGAAATGCAAATCAGTGCTACAAAGAAGACTCGCTACCCATTGGTCAAAATGGCCATGCTGAAAAAAGTGTCAAAACCAGAAATGCAGGACAGGCCATGGAGAAATGGGAGCCTTGCTACACTGATGGGCGGGATGTAAATTGCCAAGAGCCACTCTCGAGAAGTGTATGGCGTGTCCTGAAACATCTAAAAAACACAGCTTAGAGAGCATAGGGCACTTCCACTCATGGGGGTATAAATTGGGAAAATGAAAAATCAGCAAGACACAAGCACCCCAAAGTTTAGGGCTGCTCTCTTGACAAGGACCTCCACTTCATTCCACCTTCAATATCCCAGGAAAGAGAAAAATGGATAAAGAAGTTGTGGTCCTTATGTACAATGGAATATCACTCAGCCATGAAATCAATGTCCTAAGGCTAGTAGCAGCATGATGAGTGGATTTAGGTACGATGATTCTAAGTGAAATAAGTCACACAGAAAAGGACACTTCTCATAAGGTATCACTTATAGAGGGAATGTAAAAACCGTTACACTTGAACTGAATTACAAAACAGAACAGAGTCACACATGCAGAAAACACACTATGGCTGCTTAACGGGAAAGGTGAGGTGGGGTGATACATAAAACAAGGGTTTCAAATTAGCTCAGATACCGTTCCATAAACCCAATATGTAATAGACAAGACCTACTCCTTGCTCAGAGAACTGGACTCGAAACGCCCTATTCACCGCACAAGAATATATCTGACTAGTAATAATCTTAAAACCTATGTATTGATATCTCTCTGTTAGTGTGTCAAGCGGGTGTAAAGCGGCATAAACACAGCAGTGAATAGCAGCTAAACCCCATTATAAAAATAAATTACTTTGAAAAACCCAAGAAGCAAAGACAGTGAAAGAGAGAGAAATTCTTACACAATGCGTTCAGGGGCTGTGATGCAACCTGGATTGACCATATCTAGACCCACAGCTGGATGAGACATAAGGGTGGACACTCTTGGGGCTGAGAGGTTTGGTGAGGGTGGGTGAGCAAACACAGACCCTTTAAAGTAATACTGCGTGGTACCCATCGCATGGGTCCCAAATCTCCAGGTTCAAGGGCATCTTCCTACATCGAAAACATGCATGAGAAACCCAGAAGATGGTACACCGTGTGATGGGGAAAGGTTTCTAAAACGCACCTCATTTCTCATCTCCTTGTGCCCGGGTTCGCCATTCCAGCCGCTTTACTAGCAATCTCCCTACTTGGAGCATCAGCACCTTTAACCTCCTGTTCCGTACAGGTTGCAATTTGTCCTGAGGTTGAACGGGAAGACGGGGAACCAGGGAGAGACTAGCTCTTGGTGTTGGGACAGGCACAGGTCACTCTATTTTCCCATCAGGAAGAAGAATTAACCACAGGCTCATCCTGCCCCCCTGAACCAGAACAGGGCCTGAAGCCATCCTGCGCTTTTGCGGCCAGCTCCCAAAAACGCGAGTTGTAAATTGGAGGTTCAGGGCACTGCAATTCACAAACATGCAGAGTTATAAATGATAACTCTCGTCCACAAATATATTGAGGGAAGGCAAAGAAGAGGATTTGAAATCAAGGTAAAATTGCAGGGAACAGATTTCAGGAGGTAGATTCGAATCGCCTTTAAAGCACATGAAAAGCGGCAAAACGTTGACAATGATGCCCTTGGCCAAAAAGGGCGTATGCGTTTTTTCCTGAATATATTCAGGAAAAAACGCATACGCCCTTTTTGGCCAACCAAGCAACCTGGAAAGGCAAATCAGCGCTACAAAGAAGTCTCACTTCCCATCGGTCAAAAGGGCCATGCTGAAAAAAGTGTCAAAACCAGAAATGCAGGACAGGCCATGGAGAAATGGGAGCCTTGCTACACTGATGGGCGGGATGTAAATTGCCAACAGCCACTCTGGAGAAGTGTACGGTGTGTCCTGAAACATCTAAAAAACACAGCTTAGAGAGCATAGGGCACTTCCACTCATGGGGGTATAAATTGGGAAAATGAAAAATCAGCAAGACACAAGCACCCCAAAGTTTAGGGCTGCTCTGTTGACAAGGACCTCCACTTCATTCCACCTTCAATATCCCAGGAAAGAAAAATGGATAAAGAAGTGGTGGCCCTTATGTACAATGGAATATCACTCAGCCATGAAATCAATGTCCTAAGGCTAGTAGCAGCATGATGAGTGGATTTAGGTACGACGATTCTAAGTGAAATAAGTCACACAGAAAAGGACACTTCTCATAAGGTATCACTGATAGAGGGAATGTAAAAACCGTTACGCTTGAACTGAATTACAAAACAGAACAGAGTCACACATGCAGAAAACACACTATGGCTGCTTAACGGGAAAGGTGAGGTGGGGTGATACATAAAACAAGGGTTTCAAATTAGCTCAGATACTGTTCGATAAACCCAATATGTAATAGACAAGACCTACTCCTTGCTCAGAGAACTGGACTCAACACGCCCTATTCACCGCACAAGAATATATCTGACTAGTAATAATCTTAAAACCTATGTATTGATATCTCTCTGTTAGTGTGTCAAGTGGGTGTAAAGCGGCATAAACACAGCAGTGAAAAGCAGCTAAACCCCATTATAAAAATAAATTACTTTTACAAACCCATGAAACAAAGACAGTGAAAGAGAGAGAAATTCTTACACAATGCGTTCAGGGGCTGTGATGCAACCTGGATTGACCATATCTAGACCCACAGCTGGATGAGACATAAGGGTGGACACTCTTGGGGCTGAGAGGTTTGGTGAGGGTGGGTGAGCAAACGCAGACCCTTTTAAGTAATACTGCGTGGTACCCATCGCATGGGTCCCAAATCTCCAGGTTCAAGGGCATCTTCCTACATCGAAAACATGCATGAGAAACCCAGAAGATGGTACACCGTGTGATGGGGAAAGGTTTCTAAAACGCACCTCATTTCTCATCTCCCTGTGCCCGGGTTCGCCATTCCAGCCGCTTTACTAGCAATCTCCCTACTTGGAGCATCAGCACCTTTAACCTCCTGTTCCGTACAGGTTGCAATTTGTCCTGAGGATGAACGGGTAGATGGGGAACCAATGAGAGACTAGCTCTTGGTGTTGGGACAGGCACAGGTCACTCTATTGTCCCATCAGGAAGAAGAATTTACCACAGACTCAGCCTGCCCCCCGGAACCAGAACAGGGCCTGAAGCCATCCTGCGCTTTTGCGGCCAGCTCCCAAAAAAGCGAGTTGTAAAATGGAGCTACAGGGCACTGCAATTCACAAACCTGCAGAGTTATAAATGATAACTCTCGTCCACAAATATATTGAGGGAAGGCAAAGAAGAGGATTTGAAATCAAGGCAGAATTGCAGGAAACAAATTTCAGGAGATATATTCGAATCGCTTTAAAGCACATGAAAAGCGGCAAAACGTTGACAATGATGCCCTTGGCCAAAAAGGGCGTATGCGTTTTTTCCTGAATATATTCAGGAAAAAACGCATACGCCCTTTTTGGCCAACCAAGCAACCTGGAAATGCAAATCAGTGCTACAAAAAAGACTCGCTACCCATCGGTCAAAATGGCCATGCTGAAAAAAGTGTCAAAACCAGAAATGCAGGACAGGCCATGGAGAAATGGGAGCCTTGCTACACTGATGGGCGGGATGTAAATTGCCAAGAGCCACTCTCGAGAAGTGTACGGCGTGTCCTGAAACATCTAAAAAACACAGCTTAGAGAGCATAGGGCACTTCCACTCATGGGGGTATAAATTGGGAAAATGAAAAATCAGCAAGACACAAGCACCCCAAAGTTTAGGGCTGCTCTCTTGACAAGGACCTCCACTTCATTCCACCTTCAATATCCCAGGAAAGAGAAAAATGGATAAAGAAGTTGTGGTCCTTATGTACAATGGAATATCACTCAGCCATGAAATCAATGTCCTAAGGCTAGTAGCAGCATGATGAGTGGATTTAGGTACAACGATTCTAAGTGAAATAAGTCACACAGAAAAGGACACTTCTCATAAGGTATCACTTATAGAGGGAATGTAAAAACCGTTACACTTGAACTGAATTACAAAACAGAACAGAGTCACACATGCAGAAAACACACTATGGCTGCTTAACGGGAAAGGTGAGGTGGGGTGATACATAAAACAAGGGTTTCAAATTAGCTCAGATACCGTTCCATAAACCCAATATGTAATAGACAAGACCTACTCCTTGCTCAGAGAACTGGACTCGACACGCCCTATTCACCGCACAAGAATATATCTGACTAGTAATAATCTTAAAACCTATGTATTGATATCTCTCTGTTAGTGTGTCAAGCGGGTGTAAAGCGGCATAAACACAGCAGTGAATAGCAGCTAAACCCCATTATAAAAATAAATTACTTTGAAAAACCCAAGAAGCAAAGACAGTGAAAGAGAGAGAAATTCTTACACAATGCGTTCAGGGGCTGTGATGCAACCTGGATTGACCATATCTAGACCCACAGCTGGATGAGACATAAGGGTGGACACTCTTGGGGCTGAGAGGTTTGGTGAGGGTGGGTGAGCAAACGCAGACTCTTTAAAGTAATACTGCGTGGTACCCATCGCATGGGTCCCAAATCTCCAGGTTCAAGGGCATCTTCCTACATCGAAAACATGCATGAGAAACCCAGAAGATGGTACACCGTGTGATGGGGAAAGGTTTCTAAAACGCACCTCATTTCTCATCTCCTTGTGCCCGGGTTCGCCATTCCAGCCACTTTACTAGCAATCTCCCTACTTGGAGCATCAGCACCTTTAACCTCCTGTTCCGTACAGGTTGCAATTTGTCCTGAGGATGAACGGGTAGATGGGGAACCAATGAGAGACTAGCTCTTGGTGTTGGGACAGGCACAGGTCACTCTATTGTCCCATCAGGAAGAAGAATTTACCACAGACTCAGCCTGCCCCCCGGAACCAGAACAGGGCCTGAAGCCATCCTGCGCTTTTGCGGCCAGCTCCCAAAAAAGCGAATTGTAAAATGGAGCTACAGGGCACTGCAATTCACAAACCTGCAGAGTTATAAATGATAACTCTCGTCCACAAATATATTGAGGGAAGGCAAAGAAGAGGATTTGAAATCAAGGCAGAATTGCAGGAAACATATTTCAGGAGGTATATTCGAATCGCTTTAAAGCACATGAAAAGCGGCAAAACGTTGACAATGATGCCCTTGGCCAAAAAGGGCGTATGCGTTTTTTCCTGAATATATTCAGGAAAAAACGCATACGCCCTTTTTGGCCAACCAAGCAACCTGGAAATGCAAATCAGTGCTACAAAAAAGACTCGCTACCCATCAGTCAAAATGGCCATGCTGAAAAAAGTGTCAAAACCAGAAATGCAGGACAGGCCATGGAGAAATGGGAGCCTTGCTACACTGATGGGCGGGATGTAAATTGCCAAGAGCCACTCTCGAGAAGTGTACGGCGTGTCCTGAAACATCTAAAAAACACAGCTTAGAGAGCATAGGGCACTTCCACTCATGGGGGTATAAATTGGGAAAATGAAAAATCAGCAAGACACAAGCACCCCAAAGTTTAGGGCTGCTCTCTTGACAAGGACCTCCACTTCATTCCACCTTCAATATCCCAGGAAAGAGAAAAATGGATAAAGAAGTTGTGGTCCTTATGTACAATGGAATATCACTCAGCCATGAAATCAATGTCCTAAGGCTAGTAGCAGCATGATGAGTGGATTTAGGTACAACGATTCTAAGTGAAATAAGTCACACAGAAAAGGACACTTCTCATAAGGTATCACTTATAGAGGGAATGTAAAAACCGTTACACTTGAACTGAATTACAAAACAGAACAGAGTCACACATGCAGAAAACACACTATGGCTGCTTAACGGGAAAGGTGAGGTGGGGTGATACATAAAACAAGGGTTTCAAATTAGCTCAGATACCGTTCCATAAACCCAATATGTAATAGACAAGACCTACTCCTTGCTCAGAGAACTGGACTCGACACGCCCTATTCACCGCACAAGAATATATCTGACTAGTAATAATCTTAAAACCTATGTATTGATATCTCTCTGTTAGTGTGTCAAGCGGGTGTAAAGCGGCATAAACACAGCAGTGAATAGCAGCTAAACCCCATTATAAAAATAAATTACTTTGAAAAACCCAAGAAGCAAAGACAGTGAAAGAGAGAGAAATTCTTACACAATGCGTTCAGGGGCTGTGATGCAACCTGGATTGACCATATCTAGACCCACAGCTGGATGAGACATAAGGGTGGACACTCTTGGGGCTGAGAGGTTTGGTGAGGGTGGGTGAGCAAACGCAGACTCTTTAAAGTAATACTGCGTGGTACCCATCGCATGGGTCCCAAATCTCCAGGTTCAAGGGCATCTTCCTACATCGAAAACATGCATGAGAAACCCAGAAGATGGTACACCGTGTGATGGGGAAAGGTTTCTAAAACGCACCTCATTTCTCATTTCCTTGTGCCCGGGTTCGCCATTCCAGCCACTTTACTAGCAATCTCCCTACTTGGAGCATCAGCACCTTTAACCTCCTGTTCCGTACAGGTTGCAATTTGTCCTGAGGATGAACGGGTAGATGGGGAACCAATGAGAGACTAGCTCTTGGTGTTGGGACAGGCACAGGTCACTCTATTGTCCCATCAGGAAGAAGAATTTACCACAGACTCAGCCTGCCCCCCGGAACCAGAACAGGGCCTGAAGCCATCCTGCGCTTTTGCGGCCAGCTCCCAAAAAAGCGAATTGTAAAATGGAGCTACAGGGCACTGCAATTCACAAACCTGCAGAGTTATAAATGATAACTCTCGTCCACAAATATATTGAGGGAAGGCAAAGAAGAGGATTTGAAATCAAGGCAGAATTGCAGGAAACATATTTCAGGAGGTATATTCGAATCGCTTTAAAGCACATGAAAAGCGGCAAAACGTTGACAATGATGCCCTTGGCCAAAAAGGGCGTATGCGTTTTTTCCTGAATATATTCAGGAAAAAACGCATACGCCCTTTTTGGCCAACCAAGCAACCTGGAAATGCAAATCAGTGCTACAAAGAAGACTCGCTACCCATCGGTCAAAATGGCCATGCTGAAAAAAGTGTCAAAACCAGAAATGCAGGACAGGCCATGGAGAAATGGGAGCCTTGCTACACTGATGGGCGGGATGTAAATTGCCAAGAGCCACTCTCGAGAAGTGTACGGCGTGTCCTGAAACATCTAAAAAACACAGCTTAGAGAGCATAGGGCACTTCCACTCATGGGGGTATAAATTGGGAAAATGAAAAATCAGCAAGACACAAGCACCCCAAAGTTTAGGGCTGCTCTCTTGACAAGGACCTCCACTTCATTCCACCTTCAATATCCCAGGAAAGAGAAAAATGGATAAAGAAGTTGTGGTCCTTATGTACAATGGAATATCACTCAGCCATGAAATCAATGTCCTAAGGCTAGTAGCAGCATGATGAGTGGATTTAGGTACGACGATTCTAAGTGAAATAAGTCACACAGAAAAGGACACTTCTCATAAGGTCTCACTGATAGAGGGAATGTAAAAACCGTTACGCTTGAACTGAATTACAAAACAGAACAGAGTCACACATGCAGAAAACACACTATGGCTGCTTAACGGGAAAGGTGAGGTGGGGTGATACATAAAACAAGGGTTTCAAATTAGCTCAGATACTGTTCGATAAACCCAATATGTAATAGAGAAGACCTACTCCTTGCTCAGAGAACTGGACTCAACACGCCCTATTCACCGCACAAGAATATATCTGACTAGTAATAATCTTAAAACCTATGTATTGATATCTCTCTGTTAGTGTGTCAAGTGGGTGTAAAGCGGTATAAACACAGCAGTGAAAAGCACCTAAACCCCATTATAAAAATAAATTACTTTGAAAAACCCGTGAAACAAAGACAGTGAAAGAGAGCGAAATTCTTACACAATGCGTTCAGGGGCTGTGATGCAACCTGGATTGACCATATCTAGACCCACAGCTGGATGAGACATAAGGGTGGACACTCTTGGGGCTGAGAGGTTTGGTGAGGTTGGGTGAGCAAACGCAGACCCTTTAAAGTAATACTGCGTGGTACCCATCGCATGGGTCCCAAATCTCCAGGTTCAAGGGCATCTTCCTACATCGAAAACATGCATGAGAAACCCAGAAGATGGTACACCGTGTGATGGGGAAAGGTTTCTAAAACGCACCTCATTTCTCATCTCCTTGTGCCCGGGTTCGCCATTCCAGCCGCTTTACTAGCAATCTCCCTACTTGGAGCATCAGCACCTTTAACCTCCTGTTCCGTACAGGTTGCAATTTGTCCTGAGGATGAACGGGTAGATGGGGAACCAATGAGAGACTAGCTCTTGGTGTTGGGACAGGCACAGGTCACTCTATTGTCCCATCAGGAAGAAGAATTTACCACAGACTCAGCCTGCCCCCCGGAACCAGAACAGGGCCTGAAGCCATCCTGCGCTTTTGCGGCCAGCTCCCAAAAAAGCGAGTTGTAAAATGGAGCTACAGGACACTGCAATTCACAAACCTGCAGAGTTATAAATGATAACTCTCGTCCACAAATATATTGAGGGAAGGCAAAGAAGAGGATTTGAAATCAAGGCAGAATTGCAGGAAACAAATTTCAGGAGGTATATTCAAATCGCTTTAAAGCACATGAAAAGCGGCAAAACGTTGACAATGATGCCCTTGGCCAAAAAGGGCGTATGCGTTTTTTCCTGAATATATTCAGGAAAAAACGCATACGCCCTTTTTGGCCAACCAAGCAACCTGGAAATGCAAATCAGTGCTACAAAGAAGACTCGCTACCCATCGGTCAAAATGGCCATGCTGAAAAAAGTGTCAAAACCAGAAATGCAGGACAGGCCATGGAGAAATGGGAGCCTTGCTACACTGATGGGCGGGATGTAAATTGCCAAGAGCCACTCTCGAGAAGTGTACGGCGTGTCCTGAAACATCTAAAAAACACAGCTTAGAGAGCATAGGGCACTTCCACTCATGGGGGTATAAATTGGGAAAATGAAAAATCAGCAAGACACAAGCACCCCAAAGTTTAGGGCTGCTCTCTTGACAAGGACCTCCACTTCATTCCACCTTCAATATCCCAGGAAAGAGAAAAATGGATAAAGAAGTTGTGGTCCTTATGTACAATGGAATATCACTCAGCCATGAAATCAATGTCCTAAGGCTAGTAGCAGCATGATGAGTGGATTTAGGTACGACGATTCTAAGTGAAATAAGTCACACAGAAAAGGACACTTCTCATAAGGTATCACTGATAGAGGGAATGTAAAAACCGTTACACTTGAACTGAATTACAAAACAGAACAGAGTCACACATGCAGAAAACACACTATGGCTGCTTAACGGGAAAGGTGAGGTGGGGTGATACATAAAACAAGGGTTTCAAATTAGCTCAGATACCGTTCCATAAACCCAATATGTAATAGACAAGACCTACTCCTTGCTCAGAGAACTGGACTCGACACGCCCTATTCACCGCACAAGAATATATCTGACTAGTAATAATCTTAAAACCTATGTATTGATATCTCTCTGTTAGTGTGTCAAGCGGGTGTAAAGCGGCATAAACACAGCAGTGAATAGCAGCTAAACCCCATTATAAAAATAAATTACTTTGAAAAACCCAAGAAGCAAAGACAGTGAAAGAGAGAGAAATTCTTACACAATGCGTTCAGGGGCTGTGATGCAACCTGGATTGACCATATCTAGACCCACAGCTGGATGAGACATAAGGGTGGACACTCTTGGGGCTGAGAGGTTTGGTGAGGGTGGGTGATCAAACACAGACCCTTTAAAGTAATACTGCGTGGTACCCATCGCATGGGTCCCAAATCTCCAGGTTCAAGGGCATCTTCCTACATCGAAAACATGCATGAGAAACCCAGAAGATGGTACACCGTGTGATGGGGAAAGGTTTCTAAAACGCACCTCATTTCTCATCTCCTTGTGCCCGGGTTCGCCATTCCAGCCGCTTTACTAGCAATCTCCCTACTTGGAGCATCAGCACCTTTAACCTCCTGTTCCGTACAGGTTGCAATTTGTCCTGAGGTTGAACGGGAAGACGGGGAACCAGGGAGAGACTAGCTCTTGGTGTTGGGACAGGCACAGGTCACTCTATTTTCCCATCAGGAAGAAGAATTAACCACAGGCTCATCCTGCCCCCCTGAACCAGAACAGGGCCTGAAGCCATCCTGCGCTTTTGCGGCCAGCTCCCAAAAACGCGAGTTGTAAATTGGAGGTTCAGGGCACTGCAATTCACAAACATGCAGAGTTATAAATGATAACTCTCGTCCACAAATATATTGAGGGAAGGCAAAGAAGAGGATTTGAAATCAAGGTAAAATTGCAGGGAACAGATTTCAGGAGGTAGATTCGAATCGCCTTTAAAGCACATGAAAAGCGGCAAAACGTTGACAATGATGCCCTTGGCCAAAAAGGGCGTATGCGTTTTTTCCTGAATATATTCAGGAAAAAACGCATACGCCCTTTTTGGCCAACCAAGCAACCTGGAAAGGCAAATCAGCGCTACAAAGAAGTCTCACTTCCCATCGGTCAAAAGGGCCATGCTGAAAAAAGTGTCAAAACCAGAAATGCAGGACAGGCCATGGAGAAATGGGAGCCTTGCTACACTGATGGGCGGGATGTAAATTGCCAACAGCCCCTCTGGAGAAGTGTACGGTGTGTCCTGAAACATCTAAAAAACACAGCTTAGAGAGCATAGGGCACTTCCACTCATGGGGGTATAAATTGGGAAAATGAAAAATCAGCAAGACACAAGCACCCCAAAGTTTAGGGCTGCTCTCTTGACAAGGACCTCCACTTCATTCCACCTTCAATATCCCAGGAAAGAAAAATGGATAAAGAAGTTGTGGCCCTTATGTACAATGGAATATCACTCAGCCATGAAATCAATGTCCTAAGGCTAGTAGGAGCATGATGAGTGGATTTAGGTACGACGATTCTAAGTGAAATAAGTCACACAGAAAAGGACACTTCTCATAAGGTATCACTGATAGAGGGAATGTAAAAACCGTTACGCTTGAACTGAATTACAAAACAGAACAGAGTCACACATGCAGAAAACACACTATGGCTGCTTAACGGGAAAGGTGAGGTGGGGTGATACATAAAACAAGGGTTTCAAATTAGCTCAGATACTGTTCGATAAACCCAATATGTAATAGACAAGACCTACTCCTTGCTCAGAGAACTGGACTCAACACGCCCTATTCACCGCACAAGAATATATCTGACTAGTAATAATCTTAAAACCTATGTATTGATATCTCTCTGTTAGTGTGTCAAGTGGGTGTAAAGCGGCATAAACACAGTAGTGAAAAGCAGCTAAACCCCATTATAAAAATAAATTACTTTTACAAACCCATGAAACAAAGACAGTAAAAGAGAGAGAAATTCTTACACAATGCGTTCAGGGGCTGTGATGCAACCTGGATTGACCATATCTAGACCCACAGCTGGATGAGACATAAGGGTGGACACTCTTGGGGCTGAGAGGTTTGGTGAGGGTGGGTGAGCAAACGCAGACCCTTTTAAGTAATACTGCGTGGTACCCATCGCATGGGTCCCAAATCTCCAGGTTCAAGGGCATCTTCCTACATCGAAAACATGCATGAGAAACCCAGAAGATGGTACACCGTGTGATGGGGAAAGGTTTCTAAAACGCACCTCATTTCTCATCTCCCTGTGCCCGGGTTCGCCATTCCAGCCGCTTTACTAGCAATCTCCCTACTTGGAGCATCAGCACCTTTAACCTCCTGTTCCGTACAGGTTGCAATTTGTCCTGAGGATGAACGGGTAGATGGGGAACCAATGAGAGACTAGCTCTTGGTGTTGGGACAGGCACAGGTCACTCTATTGTCCCATCAGGAAGAAGAATTTACCACAGACTCAGCCTGCCCCCCGGAACCAGAACAGGGCCTGAAGCCATCCTGCGCTTTTGCGGCCAGCTCCCAAAAAAGCGAGTTGTAAAATGGAGCTACAGGGCACTGCAATTCACAAACCTGCAGAGTTATAAATGATAACTCTCGTCCACAAATATATTGAGGGAAGGCAAAGAAGAGGATTTGAAATCAAGGCAGAATTGCAGGAAACAAATTTCAGGAGATATATTCGAATCGCTTTAAAGCACATGAAAAGCGGCAAAACGTTGACAATGATGCCCTTGGCCAAAAAGGGCGTATGCGTTTTTTCCTGAATATATTCAGGAAAAAACGCATACGCCCTTTTTGGCCAACCAAGCAACCTGGAAATGCAAATCAGTGCTACAAAAAAGACTCGCTACCCATCGGTCAAAATGGCCATGCTGAAAAAAGTGTCAAAACCAGAAATGCAGGACAGGCCATGGAGAAATGGGAGCCTTGCTACACTGATGGGCGGGATGTAAATTGCCAAGAGCCACTCTCGAGAAGTGTACGGCGTGTCCTGAAACATCTAAAAAACACAGCTTAGAGAGCATAGGGCACTTCCACTCATGGGGGTATAAATTGGGAAAATGAAAAATCAGCAAGACACAAGCACCCCAAAGTTTAGGGCTGCTCTCTTGACAAGGACCTCCACTTCATTCCACCTTCAATATCCCAGGAAAGAGAAAAATGGATAAAGAAGTTGTGGTCCTTATGTACAATGGAATATCACTCAGCCATGAAATCAATGTCCTAAGGCTAGTAGGAGCATGATGAGTGGATTTAGGTACAACGATTCTAAGTGAAATAAGTCACACAGAAAAGGACACTTCTCATAAGGTATCACTTATAGAGGGAATGTAAAAACCGTTACACTTGAACTGAATTACAAAACAGAACAGAGTCACACATGCAGAAAACACACTATGGCTGCTTAACGGGAAAGGTGAGGTGGGGTGATACATAAAACAAGGGTTTCAAATTAGCTCAGATACCGTTCCATAAACCCAATATGTAATAGACAAGACCTACTCCTTGCTCAGAGAACTGGACTCGACACGCCCTATTCACCGCACAAGAATATATCTGACTAGTAATAATCTTAAAACCTATGTATTGATATCTCTCTGTTAGTGTGTCAAGCGGGTGTAAAGTGGCATAAACACAGCAGTGAATAGCAGCTAAACCCCATTATAAAAATAAATTACTTTGAAAAACCCAAGCAGCAAAGACAGTGAAAGAGAGAGAAATTCTTACACAATGCGTTCAGGGGCTGTGATGCAACCTGGATTGACCATATCTAGACCCACAGCTGGATGAGACATAAGGGTGGACACTCTTGGGGCTGAGAGGTTTGGTGAGGTTGGGTGAGCAAACGCAGACCCTTTAAAGTAATACTGCGTGGTACCCATCGCATGGGTCCCAAATCTCCAGGTTCAAGGGCATCTTCCTATATCGAAAACATGCATGAGAAACCCAGAAGATGGTACACCGTGTGATGGGGAAAGGTTTCTAAAACGCACCTCATTTCTCATCTCCTTGTGCCCGGGTTCGCCATTCCAGCCGCTTTACTAGCAATCTCCCTACTTGGAGCATCAGCACCTTTAACCTCCTGTTCCGTACAGGTTGCAATTTGTCCTGAGGTTGAACGGGAAGACGGGGAACCAGGGAGAGACTAGCTCTTGGTGTTGGGACAGGCACAGGTCACTCTATTTTCCCATCAGGAAGAAGAATTAACCACAGGCTCATCCTGCCCCCCTGAACCAGAACAGGGCCTGAAGCCATCCTGCGCTTTTGCGGCCAGCTCCCAAAAACGCGAGTTGTAAATTGGAGGTTCAGGGCACTGCAATTCACAAACATGCAGAGTTATAAATGATAACTCTCGTCCACAAATATATTGAGGGAAGGCAAAGAAGAGGATTTGAAATCAAGGTAAAATTGCAGGGAACAGATTTCAGGAGGTAGATTCGAATCGCCTTTAAAGCACATGAAAAGCGGCAAAACGTTGACAATGATGCCCTTGGCCAAAAAGGGCGTATGCGTTTTTTCCTGAATATATTCAGGAAAAAACGCATACGCCCTTTTTGGCCAACCAAGCAACCTGGAAAGGCAAATCAGCGCTACAAAGAAGTCTCACTTCCCATCGGTCAAAAGGGCCATGCTGAAAAAAGTGTCAAAACCAGAAATGCAGGACAGGCCATGGAGAAATGGGAGCCTTGCTACACTGATGGGCGGGATGTAAATTGCCAACAGCCCCTCTGGAGAAGTGTACGGTGTGTCCTGAAACATCTAAAAAACACAGCTTAGAGAGCATAGGGCACTTCCACTCATGGGGGTATAAATTGGGAAAATGAAAAATCAGCAAGACACAAGCACCCCAAAGTTTAGGGCTGCTCTCTTGACAAGGACCTCCACTTCATTCCACCTTCAATATCCCAGGAAAGAAAAATGGATAAAGAAGTTGTGGCCCTTATGTACAATGGAATATCACTCAGCCATGAAATCAATGTCCTAAGGCTAGTAGGAGCATGATGAGTGGATTTAGGTACGACGATTCTAAGTGAAATAAGTCACACAGAAAAGGACACTTCTCATAAGGTATCACTGATAGAGGGAATGTAAAAACCGTTACGCTTGAACTGAATTACAAAACAGAACAGAGTCACACATGCAGAAAACACACTATGGCTGCTTAACGGGAAAGGTGAGGTGGGGTGATACATAAAACAAGGGTTTCAAATTAGCTCAGATACTGTTCGATAAACCCAATATGTAATAGACAAGACCTACTCCTTGCTCAGAGAACTGGACTCAACACGCCCTATTCACCGCACAAGAATATATCTGACTAGTAATAATCTTAAAACCTATGTATTGATATCTCTCTGTTAGTGTGTCAAGTGGGTGTAAAGCGGCATAAACACAGTAGTGAAAAGCAGCTAAACCCCATTATAAAAATAAATTACTTTTACAAACCCATGAAACAAAGACAGTAAAAGAGAGAGAAATTCTTACACAATGCGTTCAGGGGCTGTGATGCAACCTGGATTGACCATATCTAGACCCACAGCTGGATGAGACATAAGGGTGGACACTCTTGGGGCTGAGAGGTTTGGTGAGGGTGGGTGAGCAAACGCAGACCCTTTTAAGTAATACTGCGTGGTACCCATCGCATGGGTCCCAAATCTCCAGGTTCAAGGGCATCTTCCTACATCGAAAACATGCATGAGAAACCCAGAAGATGGTACACCGTGTGATGGGGAAAGGTTTCTAAAACGCACCTCATTTCTCATCTCCCTGTGCCCGGGTTCGCCATTCCAGCCGCTTTACTAGCAATCTCCCTACTTGGAGCATCAGCACCTTTAACCTCCTGTTCCGTACAGGTTGCAATTTGTCCTGAGGATGAACGGGTAGATGGGGAACCAATGAGAGACTAGCTCTTGGTGTTGGGACAGGCACAGGTCACTCTATTGTCCCATCAGGAAGAAGAATTTACCACAGACTCAGCCTGCCCCCCGGAACCAGAACAGGGCCTGAAGCCATCCTGCGCTTTTGCGGCCAGCTCCCAAAAAAGCGAGTTGTAAAATGGAGCTACAGGGCACTGCAATTCACAAACCTGCAGAGTTATAAATGATAACTCTCGTCCACAAATATATTGAGGGAAGGCAAAGAAGAGGATTTGAAATCAAGGCAGAATTGCAGGAAACAAATTTCAGGAGATATATTCGAATCGCTTTAAAGCACATGAAAAGCGGCAAAACGTTGACAATGATGCCCTTGGCCAAAAAGGGCGTATGCGTTTTTTCCTGAATATATTCAGGAAAAAACGCATACGCCCTTTTTGGCCAACCAAGCAACCTGGAAATGCAAATCAGTGCTACAAAAAAGACTCGCTACCCATCGGTCAAAATGGCCATGCTGAAAAAAGTGTCAAAACCAGAAATGCAGGACAGGCCATGGAGAAATGGGAGCCTTGCTACACTGATGGGCGGGATGTAAATTGCCAAGAGCCACTCTCGAGAAGTGTACGGCGTGTCCTGAAACATCTAAAAAACACAGCTTAGAGAGCATAGGGCACTTCCACTCATGGGGGTATAAATTGGGAAAATGAAAAATCAGCAAGACACAAGCACCCCAAAGTTTAGGGCTGCTCTCTTGACAAGGACCTCCACTTCATTCCACCTTCAATATCCCAGGAAAGAGAAAAATGGATAAAGAAGTTGTGGTCCTTATGTACAATGGAATATCACTCAGCCATGAAATCAATGTCCTAAGGCTAGTAGGAGCATGATGAGTGGATTTAGGTACAACGATTCTAAGTGAAATAAGTCACACAGAAAAGGACACTTCTCATAAGGTATCACTTATAGAGGGAATGTAAAAACCGTTACACTTGAACTGAATTACAAAACAGAACAGAGTCACACATGCAGAAAACACACTATGGCTGCTTAACGGGAAAGGTGAGGTGGGGTGATACATAAAACAAGGGTTTCAAATTAGCTCAGATACCGTTCCATAAACCCAATATGTAATAGACAAGACCTACTCCTTGCTCAGAGAACTGGACTCGACACGCACTATTCACCGCACAAGAATATATCTGACTAGTAATAATCTTAAAACCTATGTATTGATATCTCTCTGTTAGTGTGTCAAGCGGGTGTAAAGTGGCATAAACACAGCAGTGAATAGCAGCTAAACCCCATTATAAAAATAAATTACTTTGAAAAACCCAAGCAGCAAAGACAGTGAAAGAGAGAGAAATTCTTACACAATGCGTTCAGGGGCTGTGATGCAACCTGGATTGACCATATCTAGACCCACAGCTGGATGAGACATAAGGGTGGACACTCTTGGGGCTGAGAGGTTTGGTGAGGTTGGGTGAGCAAACGCAGACCCTTTAAAGTAATACTGCGTGGTACCCATCGCATGGGTCCCAAATCTCCAGGTTCAAGGGCATCTTCCTATATCGAAAACATGCATGAGAAACCCAGAAGATGGTACACCGTGTGATGGGGAAAGGTTTCTAAAACGCACCTCATTTCTCATCTCCTTGTGCCCGGGTTCGCCATTCCAGCCGCTTTACTAGCAATCTCCCTACTTGGAGCATCAGCACCTTTAACCTCCTCTTCCGTACAGGTTGCAATTTGTCCTGAGGTTGAACGGGAAGACGGGGAACCAGGGAGAGACTAGCTCTTGGTGTTGGGACAGGCACAGGTCACTCTATTTTCCCATCAGGAAGAAGAATTAACCACAGGCTCATCCTGCCCCCCTGAACCAGAACAGGGCCTGAAGCCATCCTGCGCTTTTGCGGCCAGCTCCCAAAAACGCGAGTTGTAAATTGGAGGTTCAGGGCACTGCAATTCACAAACATGCAGAGTTATAAATGATAACTCTCGTCCACAAATATATTGAGGGAAGGCAAAGAAGAGGATTTGAAATCAAGGTAAAATTGCAGGGAACAGATTTCAGGAGGTAGATTCGAATCGCCTTTAAAGCACATGAAAAGCGGCAAAACGTTGACAATGATGCCCTTGGCCAAAAAGGGCGTATGCGTTTTTTCCTGAATATATTCAGGAAAAAACGCATACGCCCTTTTTGGCCAACCAAGCAACCTGGAAAGGCAAATCAGCGCTACAAAGAAGTCTCACTTCCCATCGGTCAAAAGGGCCATGCTGAAAAAAGTGTCAAAACCAGAAATGCAGGACAGGCCATGGAGAAATGGGAGCCTTGCTACACTGATGGGCGGGATGTAAATTGCCAACAGCCACTCTGGAGAAGTGTACGGTGTGTCCTGAAACATCTAAAAAACACAGCTTAGAGAGCATAGGGCACTTCCACTCATGGGGGTATAAATTGGGAAAATGAAAAATCAGCAAGACACAAGCACCCCAAAGTTTAGGGCTGCTCTCTTGACAAGGACCTCCACTTCATTCCACCTTCAATATCCCAGGAAATAAAAATGGATAAAGAAGTTGTGGCCCTTATGTACAATGGAATATCACTCAGCCATGAAATCAATGTCCTAAGGCTAGTAGGAGCATGATGAGTGGATTTAGGTACAACGATTCTAAGTGAAATAAGTCACACAGAAAAGGACACTTCTCATAAGGTCTCACTGATAGAGGGAATGTAAAAACCGTTACGCTTGAACTGAATTACAAAACAGAACAGAGTCACACATGCAGAAAACACACTATGGCTGCTTAACGGGAAAGGTGAGGTGGGGTGATACATAAAACAAGGGTTTCAAATTAGCTCAGATACTGTTCGATAAACCCAATATGTAATAGACAAGACCTACTCCTTGCTCAGAGAACTGGACTCAACACGCCCTATTCACCGCACAAGAATATATCTGACTAGTAATAATCTTAAAACCTATGTATTGATATCTCTCTGTTAGTGTGTCAAGTGGGTGTAAAGCGGCATAAACACAGCAGTGAAAAGCAGCTAAACCCCATTATAAAAATAAATTACTTTTACAAACCCATGAAACAAAGACAGTGAAAGAGAGAGAAATTCTTACACAATGCGTTCAGGGGCTGTGATGCAACCTGGATTGACCATATCTAGACCCACAGCTGGATGAGACATAAGGGTGGACACTCTTGGGGCTGAGAGGTTTGGTGAGGGTGGGTGAGCAAACGCAGACCCTTTTAAGTAATACTGCGTGGTACCCATCGCATGGGTCCCAAATCTCCAGGTTCAAGGGCATCTTCCTACATCGAAAACATGCATGAGAAACCCAGAAGATGGTACACCGTGTGAAGGGGAAAGGTTTCTAAAACGCACCTCATTTCTCATCTCCCTGTGCCCGGGTTCGCCATTCCAGCCGCTTTACTAGCAATCTCCCTACTTGGAGCATCAGCACCTTTAACCTCCTGTTCCGTACAGGTTGCAATTTGTCCTGAGGATGAACGGGTAGATGGGGAACCAATGAGAGACTAGCTCTTGGTGTTGGGACAGGCACAGGTCACTCTATTGTCCCATCAGGAAGAAGAATTTACCACAGACTCAGCCTGCCCCCCGGAACCAGAACAGGGCCTGAAGCCATCCTGCGCTTTTGCGGCCAGCTCCCAAAAAAGCGAGTTGTAAAATGGAGCTACAGGGCACTGCAATTCACAAACCTGCAGAGTTATAAATGATAACTCTCGTCCACAAATATATTGAGGGAAGGCAAAGAAGAGGATTTGAAATCAAGGCAGAATTGCAGGAAACAAATTTCAGGAGATATATTCGAATCGCTTTAAAGCACATGAAAAGCGGCAAAACGTTGACAATGATGCCCTTGGCCAAAAAGGGCGTATGCGTTTTTTCCTGAATATATTCAGGAAAAAACGCATACGCCCTTTTTGGCCAACCAAGCAACCTGGAAATGCAAATCAGTGCTACAAAAAAGACTCGCTACCCATCGGTCAAAATGGCCATGCTGAAAAAAGTGTCAAAACCAGAAATGCAGGACAGGCCATGGAGAAATGGGAGCCTTGCTACACTGATGGGCGGGATGTAAATTGCCAAGAGC
Source organism: Balaenoptera ricei (assembly GCF_028023285.1). Taxonomy (NCBI): domain Eukaryota; kingdom Metazoa; phylum Chordata; class Mammalia; order Artiodactyla; family Balaenopteridae; genus Balaenoptera; species Balaenoptera ricei. The sequence goes on along the minus strand of NC_082642.1, from coordinate 42,477,649 downwards.
CACTCTCGAGAAGTGTACGGCGTGTCCTGAAACATCTAAAAAACACAGCTTAGAGAGCATAGGGCACTTCCACTCATGGGGGTATAAATTGGGAAAATGAAAAATCAGCAAGACACAAGCACCCCAAAGTTTAGGGCTGCTCTCTTGACAAGGACCTCCACTTCATTCCACCTTCAATATCCCAGGAAAGAGAAAAATGGATAAAGAAGTTGTGGTCCTTATGTACAATGGAATATCACTCAGCCATGAAATCAATGTCCTAAGGCTAGTAGCAGCATGATGAGTGGATTTAGGTACGACGATTCTAAGTGAAATAAGTCACACAGAAAAGGACACTTCTCATAAGGTATCACTGATAGAGGGAATGTAAAAACCGTTACACTTGAACTGAATTACAAAACAGAACAGAGTCACACATGCAGAAAACACACTATGGCTGCTTAACGGGAAAGGTGAGGTGGGGTGATACATAAAACAAGGGTTTCAAATTAGCTCAGATACCGTTCCATAAACCCAATATGTAATAGACAAGACCTACTCCTTGCTCAGAGAACTGGACTCGACACGCCCTATTCACCGCACAAGAATATATCTGACTAGTAATAATCTTAAAACCTATGTATTGATATCTCTCTGTTAGTGTGTCAAGCGGGTGTAAAGCGGCATAAACACAGCAGTGAATAGCAGCTAAACCCCATTATAAAAATAAATTACTTTGAAAAACCCAAGAAGCAAAGACAGTGAAAGAGAGAGAAATTCTTACACAATGCGTTCAGGGGCTGTGATGCAACCTGGATTGACCATATCTAGACCCACAGCTGGATGAGACATAAGGGTGGACACTCTTGGGGCTGAGAGGTTTGGTGAGGGTGGGTGATCAAACACAGACCCTTTAAAGTAATACTGCGTGGTACCCATCGCATGGGTCCCAAATCTCCAGGTTCAAGGGCATCTTCCTACATCGAAAACATGCATGAGAAACCCAGAAGATGGTACACCGTGTGATGGGGAAAGGTTTCTAAAACGCACCTCATTTCTCATCTCCTTGTGCCCGGGTTCGCCATTCCAGCCGCTTTACTAGCAATCTCCCTACTTGGAGCATCAGCACCTTTAACCTCCTGTTCCGTACAGGTTGCAATTTGTCCTGAGGATGAACGGGTAGATGGGGAACCAATGAGAGACTAGCTCTTGGTGTTGGGACAGGCACAGGTCACTCTATTGTCCCATCAGGAAGAAGAATTTACCACAGACTCAGCCTGCCCCCCGGAACCAGAACAGGGCCTGAAGCCATCCTGCGCTTTTGCGGCCAGCTCCCAAAAAAGCGAGTTGTAAAATGGAGCTACAGGGCACTGCAATTCACAAACCTGCAGAGTTATAAATGATAACTCTCGTCCACAAATATATTGAGGGAAGGCAAAGAAGAGGATTTGAAATCAAGGCAGAATTGCAGGAAACAAATTTCAGGAGATATATTCGAATCGCTTTAAAGCACATGAAAAGCGGCAAAACGTTGACAATGATGCCCTTGGCCAAAAAGGGCGTATGCGTTTTTTCCTGAATATATTCAGGAAAAAACGCATACGCCCTTTTTGGCCAACCAAGCAACCTGGAAATGCAAATCAGTGCTACAAAAAAGACTCGCTACCCATCGGTCAAAATGGCCATGCTGAAAAAAGTGTCAAAACCAGAAATGCAGGACAGGCCATGGAGAAATGGGAGCCTTGCTACACTGATGGGCGGGATGTAAATTGCCAAGAGCCACTCTCGAGAAGTGTACGGCGTGTCCTGAAACATCTAAAAAACACAGCTTAGAGAGCATAGGGCACTTCCACTCATGGGGGTATAAATTGGGAAAATGAAAAATCAGCAAGACACAAGCACCCCAAAGTTTAGGGCTGCTCTCTTGACAAGGACCTCCACTTCATTCCACCTTCAATATCCCAGGAAAGAGAAAAATGGATAAAGAAGTTGTGGTCCTTATGTACAATGGAATATCACTCAGCCATGAAATCAATGTCCTAAGGCTAGTAGCAGCATGATGAGTGGATTTAGGTACGACGATTCTAAGTGAAATAAGTCACACAGAAAAGGACACTTCTCATAAGGTATCACTGATAGAGGGAATGTAAAAACCGTTACACTTGAACTGAATTACAAAACAGAACAGAGTCACACATGCAGAAAACACACTATGGCTGCTTAACGGGAAAGGTGAGGTGGGGTGATACATAAAACAAGGGTTTCAAATTAGCTCAGATACCGTTCCATAAACCCAATATGTAATAGACAAGACCTACTCCTTGCTCAGAGAACTGGACTTGACACGCCCTATTCACCGCACAAGAATATATCTGACTAGTAATAATCTTAAAACCTATGTATTGATATCTCTCTGTTAGTGTGTCAAGCGGGTGTAAAGCGGCATAAACACAGCAGTGAATAGCAGCTAAACCCCATTATAAAAATAAATTACTTTGAAAAACCCAAGAAGCAAAGACAGTGAAAGAGAGAGAAATTCTTACACAATGCGTTCAGGGGCTGTGATGCAACCTGGATTGACCATATCTAGACCCACAGCTGGATGAGACATAAGGGTGGACACTCTTGGGGCTGAGAGGTTTGGTGAGGTTGGGTGAGCAAACGCAGACCCTTTAAAGTAATACTGCGTGGTACCCATCGCATGGGTCCCAAATCTCCAGGTTCAAGGGCATCTTCCTATATCGAAAACATGCATGAGAAACCCAGAAGATGGTACACCGTGTGATGGGGAAAGGTTTCTAAAACGCACCTCATTTCTCATCTCCTTGTGCCCGGGTTCGCCATTCCAGCCGCTTTACTAGCAATCTCCCTACTTGGAGCATCAGCACCTTTAACCTCCTCTTCCGTACAGGTTGCAATTTGTCCTGAGGTTGAACGGGAAGACGGGGAACCAGGGAGAGACTAGCTCTTGGTGTTGGGACAGGCACAGGTCACTCTATTTTCCCATCAGGAAGAAGAATTAACCACAGGCTCATCCTGCCCCCCTGAACCAGAACAGGGCCTGAAGCCATCCTGCGCTTTTGCGGCCAGCTCCCAAAAACGCGAGTTGTAAATTGGAGGTTCAGGGCACTGCAATTCACAAACATGCAGAGTTATAAATGATAACTCTCGTCCACAAATATATTGAGGGAAGGCAAAGAAGAGGATTTGAAATCAAGGTAAAATTGCAGGGAACAGATTTCAGGAGGTAGATTCGAATCGCCTTTAAAGCACATGAAAAGCGGCAAAACGTTGACAATGATGCCCTTGGCCAAAAAGGGCGTATGCGTTTTTTCCTGAATATATTCAGGAAAAAACGCATACGCCCTTTTTGGCCAACCAAGCAACCTGGAAAGGCAAATCAGCGCTACAAAGAAGTCTCACTTCCCATCGGTCAAAAGGGCCATGCTGAAAAAAGTGTCAAAACCAGAAATGCAGGACAGGCCATGGAGAAATGGGAGCCTTGCTACACTGATGGGCGGGATGTAAATTGCCAACAGCCACTCTGGAGAAGTGTACGGTGTGTCCTGAAACATCTAAAAAACACAGCTTAGAGAGCATAGGGCACTTCCACTCATGGGGGTATAAATTGGGAAAATGAAAAATCAGCAAGACACAAGCACCCCAAAGTTTAGGGCTGCTCTCTTGACAAGGACCTCCACTTCATTCCACCTTCAATATCCCAGGAAATAAAAATGGATAAAGAAGTTGTGGCCCTTATGTACAATGGAATATCACTCAGCCATGAAATCAATGTCCTAAGGCTAGTAGGAGCATGATGAGTGGATTTAGGTACAACGATTCTAAGTGAAATAAGTCACACAGAAAAGGACACTTCTCATAAGGTCTCACTGATAGAGGGAATGTAAAAACCGTTACGCTTGAACTGAATTACAAAACAGAACAGAGTCACACATGCAGAAAACACACTATGGCTGCTTAACGGGAAAGGTGAGGTGGGGTGATACATAAAACAAGGGTTTCAAATTAGCTCAGATACTGTTCGATAAACCCAATATGTAATAGACAAGACCTACTCCTTGCTCAGAGAACTGGACTCAACACGCCCTATTCACCGCACAAGAATATATCTGACTAGTAATAATCTTAAAACCTATGTATTGATATCTCTCTGTTAGTGTGTCAAGTGGGTGTAAAGCGGCATAAACACAGCAGTGAAAAGCAGCTAAACCCCATTATAAAAATAAATTACTTTTACAAACCCATGAAACAAAGACAGTGAAAGAGAGAGAAATTCTTACACAATGCGTTCAGGGGCTGTGATGCAACCTGGATTGACCATATCTAGACCCACAGCTGGATGAGACATAAGGGTGGACACTCTTGGGGCTGAGAGGTTTGGTGAGGGTGGGTGAGCAAACGCAGACCCTTTTAAGTAATACTGCGTGGTACCCATCGCATGGGTCCCAAATCTCCAGGTTCAAGGGCATCTTCCTACATCGAAAACATGCATGAGAAACCCAGAAGATGGTACACCGTGTGAAGGGGAAAGGTTTCTAAAACGCACCTCATTTCTCATCTCCCTGTGCCCGGGTTCGCCATTCCAGCCGCTTTACTAGCAATCTCCCTACTTGGAGCATCAGCACCTTTAACCTCCTGTTCCGTACAGGTTGCAATTTGTCCTGAGGATGAACGGGTAGATGGGGAACCAATGAGAGACTAGCTCTTGGTGTTGGGACAGGCACAGGTCACTCTATTGTCCCATCAGGAAGAAGAATTTACCACAGACTCAGCCTGCCCCCCGGAACCAGAACAGGGCCTGAAGCCATCCTGCGCTTTTGCGGCCAGCTCCCAAAAAAGCGAGTTGTAAAATGGAGCTACAGGGCACTGCAATTCACAAACCTGCAGAGTTATAAATGATAACTCTCGTCCACAAATATATTGAGGGAAGGCAAAGAAGAGGATTTGAAATCAAGGCAGAATTGCAGGAAACAAATTTCAGGAGATATATTCGAATCGCTTTAAAGCACATGAAAAGCGGCAAAACGTTGACAATGATGCCCTTGGCCAAAAAGGGCGTATGCGTTTTTTCCTGAATATATTCAGGAAAAAACGCATACGCCCTTTTTGGCCAACCAAGCAACCTGGAAATGCAAATCAGTGCTACAAAAAAGACTCGCTACCCATCGGTCAAAATGGCCATGCTGAAAAAAGTGTCAAAACCAGAAATGCAGGACAGGCCATGGAGAAATGGGAGCCTTGCTACACTGATGGGCGGGATGTAAATTGCCAAGAGCCACTCTCGAGAAGTGTACGGCGTGTCCTGAAACATCTAAAAAACACAGCTTAGAGAGCATAGGGCACTTCCACTCATGGGGGTATAAATTGGGAAAATGAAAAATCAGCAAGACACAAGCACCCCAAAGTTTAGGGCTGCTCTCTTGACAAGGACCTCCACTTCATTCCACCTTCAATATCCCAGGAAAGAGAAAAATGGATAAAGAAGTTGTGGTCCTTATGTACAATGGAATATCACTCAGCCATGAAATCAATGTCCTAAGGCTAGTAGCAGCATGATGAGTGGATTTAGGTACGACGATTCTAAGTGAAATAAGTCACACAGAAAAGGACACTTCTCATAAGGTATCACTGATAGAGGGAATGTAAAAACCGTTACACTTGAACTGAATTACAAAACAGAACAGAGTCACACATGCAGAAAACACACTATGGCTGCTTAACGGGAAAGGTGAGGTGGGGTGATACATAAAACAAGGGTTTCAAATTAGCTCAGATACCGTTCCATAAACCCAATATGTAATAGACAAGACCTACTCCTTGCTCAGAGAACTGGACTCGACACGCCCTATTCACCGCACAAGAATATATCTGACTAGTAATAATCTTAAAACCTATGTATTGATATCTCTCTGTTAGTGTGTCAAGCGGGTGTAAAGCGGCATAAACACAGCAGTGAATAGCAGCTAAACCCCATTATAAAAATAAATTACTTTGAAAAACCCAAGAAGCAAAGACAGTGAAAGAGAGAGAAATTCTTACACAATGCGTTCAGGGGCTGTGATGCAACCTGGATTGACCATATCTAGACCCACAGCTGGATGAGACATAAGGGTGGACACTCTTGGGGCTGAGAGGTTTGGTGAGGGTGGGTGATCAAACACAGACCCTTTAAAGTAATACTGCGTGGTACCCATCGCATGGGTCCCAAATCTCCAGGTTCAAGGGCATCTTCCTACATCGAAAACATGCATGAGAAACCCAGAAGATGGTACACCGTGTGATGGGGAAAGGTTTCTAAAACGCACCTCATTTCTCATCTCCTTGTGCCCGGGTTCGCCATTCCAGCCGCTTTACTAGCAATCTCCCTACTTGGAGCATCAGCACCTTTAACCTCCTGTTCCGTACAGGTTGCAATTTGTCCTGAGGATGAACGGGTAGATGGGGAACCAATGAGAGACTAGCTCTTGGTGTTGGGACAGGCACAGGTCACTCTATTGTCCCATCAGGAAGAAGAATTTACCACAGACTCAGCCTGCCCCCCGGAACCAGAACAGGGCCTGAAGCCATCCTGCGCTTTTGCGGCCAGCTCCCAAAAAAGCGAGTTGTAAAATGGAGCTACAGGGCACTGCAATTCACAAACCTGCAGAGTTATAAATGATAACTCTCGTCCACAAATATATTGAGGGAAGGCAAAGAAGAGGATTTGAAATCAAGGCAGAATTGCAGGAAACAAATTTCAGGAGATATATTCGAATCGCTTTAAAGCACATGAAAAGCGGCAAAACGTTGACAATGATGCCCTTGGCCAAAAAGGGCGTATGCGTTTTTTCCTGAATATATTCAGGAAAAAACGCATACGCCCTTTTTGGCCAACCAAGCAACCTGGAAATGCAAATCAGTGCTACAAAAAAGACTCGCTACCCATCGGTCAAAATGGCCATGCTGAAAAAAGTGTCAAAACCAGAAATGCAGGACAGGCCATGGAGAAATGGGAGCCTTGCTACACTGATGGGCGGGATGTAAATTGCCAAGAGCCACTCTCGAGAAGTGTACGGCGTGTCCTGAAACATCTAAAAAACACAGCTTAGAGAGCATAGGGCACTTCCACTCATGGGGGTATAAATTGGGAAAATGAAAAATCAGCAAGACACAAGCACCCCAAAGTTTAGGGCTGCTCTCTTGACAAGGACCTCCACTTCATTCCACCTTCAATATCCCAGGAAAGAGAAAAATGGATAAAGAAGTTGTGGTCCTTATGTACAATGGAATATCACTCAGCCATGAAATCAATGTCCTAAGGCTAGTAGCAGCATGATGAGTGGATTTAGGTACGACGATTCTAAGTGAAATAAGTCACACAGAAAAGGACACTTCTCATAAGATATCACTGATAGAGGGAATGTAAAAACCGTTACACTTGAACTGAATTACAAAACAGAACAGAGTCACACATGCAGAAAACACACTATGGCTGCTTAACGGGAAAGGTGAGGTGGGGTGATACATAAAACAAGGGTTTCAAATTAGCTCAGATACCGTTCCATAAACCCAATATGTAATAGACAAGACCTACTCCTTGCTCAGAGAACTGGACTTGACACGCCCTATTCACCGCACAAGAATATATCTGACTAGTAATAATCTTAAAACCTATGTATTGATATCTCTCTGTTAGTGTGTCAAGCGGGTGTAAAGCGGCATAAACACAGCAGTGAATAGCAGCTAAACCCCATTATAAAAATAAATTACTTTGAAAAACCCAAGAAGCAAAGACAGTGAAAGAGAGAGAAATTCTTACACAATGCGTTCAGGGGCTGTGATGCAACCTGGATTGACCATATCTAGACCCACAGCTGGATGAGACATAAGGGTGGACACTCTTGGGGCTGAGAGGTTTGGTGAGGGTGGGTGATCAAACACAGACCCTTTAAAGTAATACTGCGTGGTACCCATCGCATGGGTCCCAAATCTCCAGGTTCAAGGGCATCTTCCTACATCGAAAACATGCATGAGAAACCCAGAAGATGGTACACCGTGTGATGGGGAAAGGTTTCTAAAACGCACCTCATTTCTCATCTCCTTGTGCCCGGGTTCGCCATTCCAGCCGCTTTACTAGCAATCTCCCTACTTGGAGCATCAGCACCTTTAACCTCCTGTTCCGTACAGGTTGCAATTTGTCCTGAGGTTGAACGGGAAGACGGGGAACCAGGGAGAGACTAGCTCTTGGTGTTGGGACAGGCACAGGTCACTCTATTTTCCCATCAGGAAGAAGAATTAACCACAGGCTCATCCTGCCCCCCTGAACCAGAACAGGGCCTGAAGCCATCCTGCGCTTTTGCGGCCAGCTCCCAAAAACGCGAGTTGTAAATTGGAGGTTCAGGGCACTGCAATTCACAAACATGCAGAGTTATAAATGATAACTCTCGTCCACAAATATATTGAGGGAAGGCAAAGAAGAGGATTTGAAATCAAGGTAAAATTGCAGGGAACAGATTTCAGGAGGTAGATTCGAATCGCCTTTAAAGCACATGAAAAGCGGCAAAACGTTGACAATGATGCCCTTGGCCAAAAAGGGCGTATGCGTTTTTTCCTGAATATATTCAGGAAAAAACGCATACGCCCTTTTTGGCCAACCAAGCAACCTGGAAAGGCAAATCAGCGCTACAAAGAAGTCTCACTTCCCATCGGTCAAAAGGGCCATGCTGAAAAAAGTGTCAAAACCAGAAATGCAGGACAGGCCATGGAGAAATGGGAGCCTTGCTACACTGATGGGCGGGATGTAAATTGCCAACAGCCCCTCTGGAGAAGTGTACGGTGTGTCCTGAAACATCTAAAAAACACAGCTTAGAGAGCATAGGGCACTTCCACTCATGGGGGTATAAATTGGGAAAATGAAAAATCAGCAAGACACAAGCACCCCAAAGTTTAGGGCTGCTCTCTTGACAAGGACCTCCACTTCATTCCACCTTCAATATCCCAGGAAAGAAAAATGGATAAAGAAGTTGTGGCCCTTATGTACAATGGAATATCACTCAGCCATGAAATCAATGTCCTAAGGCTAGTAGGAGCATGATGAGTGGATTTAGGTACGACGATTCTAAGTGAAATAAGTCACACAGAAAAGGACACTTCTCATAAGGTATCACTGATAGAGGGAATGTAAAAACCGTTACGCTTGAACTGAATTACAAAACAGAACAGAGTCACACATGCAGAAAACACACTATGGCTGCTTAACGGGAAAGGTGAGGTGGGGTGATACATAAAACAAGGGTTTCAAATTAGCTCAGATACTGTTCGATAAACCCAATATGTAATAGACAAGACCTACTCCTTGCTCAGAGAACTGGACTCGACACGCCCTATTCACCGCACAAGAATATATCTGACTAGTAATAATCTTAAAACCTATGTATTGATATCTCTCTGTTAGTGTGTCAAGCGGGTGTAAAGCGGCATAAACACAGCAGTGAATAGCAGCTAAACCCCATTATAAAAATAAATTACTTTGAAAAACCCAAGAAGCAAAGACAGTGAAAGAGAGAGAAATTCTTACACAATGCGTTCAGGGGTTGTGATGCAACCTGGATTGACCATATCTAGACCCACAGCTGGATGAGACATAAGGGTGGACACTCTTGGGGCTGAGAGGTTTGGTGAGGGTGGGTGATCAAACACAGACCCTTTAAAGTAATACTGCGTGGTACCCATCGCATGGGTCCCAAATCTCCAGGTTCAAGGGCATCTTCCTACATCGAAAACATGCATGAGAAACCCAGAAGATGGTACACCGTGTGATGGGGAAAGGTTTCTAAAACGCACCTCATTTCTCATCTCCCTGTGCCCGGGTTCGCCATTCCAGCCGCTTTACTAGCAATCTCCCTACTTGGAGCATCAGCACCTTTAACCTCCTGTTCCGTACAGGTTGCAATTTGTCCTGAGGATGAACGGGTAGATGGGGAACCAATGAGAGACTAGCTCTTGGTGTTGGGACAGGCACAGGTCACTCTATTGTCCCATCAGGAAGAAGAATTTACCACAGACTCAGCCTGCCCCCCGGAACCAGAACAGGGCCTGAAGCCATCCTGCGCTTTTGCGGCCAGCTCCCAAAAAAGCGAGTTGTAAAATGGAGCTACAGGGCACTGCAATTCACAAACCTGCAGAGTTATAAATGATAACTCTCGTCCACAAATATATTGAGGGAAGGCAAAGAAGAGGATTTGAAATCAAGGCAGAATTGCAGGAAACAAATTTCAGGAGATATATTCGAATCGCTTTAAAGCACATGAAAAGCGGCAAAACGTTGACAATGATGCCCTTGGCCAAAAAGGGCGTATGCGTTTTTTCCTGAATATATTCAGGAAAAAACGCATACGCCCTTTTTGGCCAACCAAGCAACCTGGAAATGCAAATCAGTGCTACAAAAAAGACTCGCTACCCATCGGTCAAAATGGCCATGCTGAAAAAAGTGTCAAAACCAGAAATGCAGGACAGGCCATGGAGAAATGGGAGCCTTGCTACACTGATGGGCGGGATGTAAATTGCCAAGAGCCACTCTCGAGAAGTGTACGGCGTGTCCTGAAACATCTAAAAAACACAGCTTAGAGAGCATAGGGCACTTCCACTCATGGGGGTATAAATTGGGAAAATGAAAAATCAGCAAGACACAAGCACCCCAAAGTTTAGGGCTGCTCTCTTGACAAGGACCTCCACTTCATTCCACCTTCAATATCCCAGGAAAGAGAAAAATGGATAAAGAAGTTGTGGTCCTTATGTACAATGGAATATCACTCAGCCATGAAATCAATGTCCTAAGGCTAGTAGCAGCATGATGAGTGGATTTAGGTACGACGATTCTAAGTGAAATAAGTCACACAGAAAAGGACACTTCTCATAAGGTATCACTGATAGAGGGAATGTAAAAACCGTTACACTTGAACTGAATTACAAAACAGAACAGAGTCACACATGCAGAAAACACACTATGGCTGCTTAACGGGAAAGGTGAGGTGGGGTGATACATAAAACAAGGGTTTCAAATTAGCTCAGATACCGTTCCATAAACCCAATATGTAATAGACAAGACCTACTCCTTGCTCAGAGAACTGGACTCGACACGCCCTATTCACCGCACAAGAATATATCTGACTAGTAATAATCTTAAAACCTATGTATTGATATCTCTCTGTTAGTGTGTCAAGCGGGTGTAAAGCGGCATAAACACAGCAGTGAATAGCAGCTAAACCCCATGATAAAAATAAATTACTTTGAAAAACCCAAGAAGCAAAGACAGTGAAAGAGAGAGAAATTCTTACACAATGCGTTCAGGGGCTGTGATGCAACCTGGATTGACCATATCTAGACCCACAGCTGGATGAGACATAAGGGTGGACACTCTTGGGGCTGAGAGGTTTGGTGAGGGTGGGTGATCAAACACAGACCCTTTAAAGTAATACTGCGTGGTACCCATCGCATGGGTCCCAAATCTCCAGGTTCAAGGGCATCTTCCTACATCGAAAACATGCATGAGAAACCCAGAAGATGGTACACCGTGTGATGGGGAAAGGTTTCTAAAACGCACCTCATTTCTCATCTCCTTGTGCCCGGGTTCGCCATTCCAGCCGCTTTACTAGCAATCTCCCTACTTGGAGCATCAGCACCTTTAACCTCCTGTTCCGTACAGGTTGCAATTTGTCCTGAGGTTGAACGGGAAGACGGGGAACCAGGGAGAGACTAGCTCTTGGTGTTGGGACAGGCACAGGTCACTCTATTTTCCCATCAGGAAGAAGAATTAACCACAGGCTCATCCTGCCCCCCTGAACCAGAACAGGGCCTGAAGCCATCCTGCGCTTTTGCGGCCAGCTCCCAAAAACGCGAGTTGTAAATTGGAGGTTCAGGGCACTGCAATTCACAAACATGCAGAGTTATAAATGATAACTCTCGTCCACAAATATATTGAGGGAAGGCAAAGAAGAGGATTTGAAATCAAGGTAAAATTGCAGGGAACAGATTTCAGGAGGTAGATTCGAATCGCCTTTAAAGCACATGAAAAGCGGCAAAACGTTGACAATGATGCCCTTGGCCAAAAAGGGCGTATGCGTTTTTTCCTGAATATATTCAGGAAAAAACGCATACGCCCTTTTTGGCCAACCAAGCAACCTGGAAAGGCAAATCAGCGCTACAAAGAAGTCTCACTTCCCATCGGTCAAAAGGGCCATGCTGAAAAAAGTGTCAAAACCAGAAATGCAGGACAGGCCATGGAGAAATGGGAGCCTTGCTACACTGATGGGCGGGATGTAAATTGCCAACAGCCCCTCTGGAGAAGTGTACGGTGTGTCCTGAAACATCTAAAAAACACAGCTTAGAGAGCATAGGGCACTTCCACTCATGGGGGTATAAATTGGGAAAATGAAAAATCAGCAAGACACAAGCACCCCAAAGTTTAGGGCTGCTCTCTTGACAAGGACCTCCACTTCATTCCACCTTCAATATCCCAGGAAAGAAAAATGGATAAAGAAGTTGTGGCCCTTATGTACAATGGAATATCACTCAGCCATGAAATCAATGTCCTAAGGCTAGTAGGAGCATGATGAGTGGATTTAGGTACGACGATTCTAAGTGAAATAAGTCACACAGAAAAGGACACTTCTCATAAGGTATCACTGATAGAGGGAATGTAAAAACCGTTACGCTTGAACTGAATTACAAAACAGAACAGAGTCACACATGCAGAAAACACACTATGGCTGCTTAACGGGAAAGGTGAGGTGGGGTGATACATAAAACAAGGGTTTCAAATTAGCTCAGATACTGTTCGATAAACCCAATATGTAATAGACAAGACCTACTCCTTGCTCAGAGAACTGGACTCAACACGCCCTATTCACCGCACAAGAATATATCTGACTAGTAATAATCTTAAAACCTATGTATTGATATCTCTCTGTTAGTGTGTCAAGTGGGTGTAAAGCGGCATAAACACAGTAGTGAAAAGCAGCTAAACCCCATTATAAAAATAAATTACTTTTACAAACCCATGAAACAAAGACAGTAAAAGAGAGAGAAATTCTTACACAATGCGTTCAGGGGCTGTGATGCAACCTGGATTGACCATATCTAGACCCACAGCTGGATGAGACATAAGGGTGGACACTCTTGGGGCTGAGAGGTTTGGTGAGGGTGGGTGAGCAAACGCAGACCCTTTTAAGTAATACTGCGTGGTACCCATCGCATGGGTCCCAAATCTCCAGGTTCAAGGGCATCTTCCTACATCGAAAACATGCATGAGAAACCCAGAAGATGGTACACCGTGTGATGGGGAAAGGTTTCTAAAACGCACCTCATTTCTCATCTCCCTGTGCCCGGGTTCGCCATTCCAGCTGCTTTACTAGCAATCTCCCTACTTGGAGCATCAGCACCTTTAACCTCCTGTTCCGTACAGGTTGCAATTTGTCCTGAGGATGAACGGGTAGATGGGGAACCAATGAGAGACTAGCTCTTGGTGTTGGGACAGGCACAGGTCACTCTATTGTCCCATCAGGAAGAAGAATTTACCACAGACTCAGCCTGCCCCCCGGAACCAGAACAGGGCCTGAAGCCATCCTGCGCTTTTGCGGCCAGCTCCCAAAAAAGCGAGTTGTAAAATGGAGCTACAGGGCACTGCAATTCACAAACCTGCAGAGTTATAAATGATAACTCTCGTCCACAAATATATTGAGGGAAGGCAAAGAAGAGGATTTGAAATCAAGGCAGAATTGCAGGAAACAAATTTCAGGAGATATATTCGAATCGCTTTAAAGCACATGAAAAGCGGCAAAACGTTGACAATGATGCCCTTGGCCAAAAAGGGCGTATGCGTTTTTTCCTGAATATATTCAGGAAAAAACGCATACGCCCTTTTTGGCCAACCAAGCAACCTGGAAATGCAAATCAGTGCTACAAAAAAGACTCGCTACCCATCGGTCAAAATGGCCATGCTGAAAAAAGTGTCAAAACCAGAAATGCAGGACAGGCCATGGAGAAATGGGAGCCTTGCTACACTGATGGGCGGGATGTAAATTGCCAAGAGCCACTCTCGAGAAGTGTACGGCGTGTCCTGAAACATCTAAAAAACACAGCTTAGAGAGCATAGGGCACTTCCACTCATGGGGGTATAAATTGGGAAAATGAAAAATCAGCAAGACACAAGCACCCCAAAGTTTAGGGCTGCTCTCTTGACAAGGACCTCCACTTCATTCCACCTTCAATATCCCAGGAAAGAGAAAAATGGATAAAGAAGTTGTGGTCCTTATGTACAATGGAATATCACTCAGCCATGAAATCAATGTCCTAAGGCTAGTAGGAGCATGATGAGTGGATTTAGGTACAACGATTCTAAGTGAAATAAGTCACACAGAAAGGGACACTTCTCATAAGGTATCACTTATAGAGGGAATGTAAAAACCGTTACACTTGAACTGAATTACAAAACAGAACAGAGTCACACATGCAGAAAACACACTATGGCTGCTTAACGGGAAAGGTGAGGTGGGGTGATACATAAAACAAGGGTTTCAAATTAGCTCAGATACCGTTCCATAAACCCAATATGTAATAGACAAGACCTACTCCTTGCTCAGAGAACTGGACTCGACACGCACTATTCACCGCACAAGAATATATCTGACTAGTAATAATCTTAAAACCTATGTATTGATATCTCTCTGTTAGTGTGTCAAGCGGGTGTAAAGTGGCATAAACACAGCAGTGAATAGCAGCTAAACCCCATTATAAAAATAAATTACTTTGAAAAACCCAAGCAGCAAAGACAGTGAAAGAGAGAGAAATTCTTACACAATGCGTTCAGGGGCTGTGATGCAACCTGGATTGACCATATCTAGACCCACAGCTGGATGAGACATAAGGGTGGACACTCTTGGGGCTGAGAGGTTTGGTGAGGTTGGGTGAGCAAACGCAGACCCTTTAAAGTAATACTGCGTGGTACCCATCGCATGGGTCCCAAATCTCCAGGTTCAAGGGCATCTTCCTATATCGAAAACATGCATGAGAAACCCAGAAGATGGTACACCGTGTGATGGGGAAAGGTTTCTAAAACGCACCTCATTTCTCATCTCCTTGTGCCCGGGTTCGCCATTCCAGCCGCTTTACTAGCAATCTCCCTACTTGGAGCATCAGCACCTTTAACCTCCTGTTCCGTACAGGTTGCAATTTGTCCTGAGGTTGAACGGGAAGACGGGGAACCAGGGAGAGACTAGCTCTTGGTGTTGGGACAGGCACAGGTCACTCTATTTTCCCATCAGGAAGAAGAATTAACCACAGGCTCATCCTGCCCCCCTGAACCAGAACAGGGCCTGAAGCCATCCTGCGCTTTTGCGGCCAGCTCCCAAAAACGCGAGTTGTAAATTGGAGGTTCAGGGCACTGCAATTCACAAACATGCAGAGTTATAAATGATAACTCTCGTCCACAAATATATTGAGGGAAGGCAAAGAAGAGGATTTGAAATCAAGGTAAAATTGCAGGGAACAGATTTCAGGAGGTAGATTCGAATCGCCTTTAAAGCACATGAAAAGCGGCAAAACGTTGACAATGATGCCCTTGGCCAAAAAGGGCGTATGCGTTTTTTCCTGAATATATTCAGGAAAAAACGCATACGCCCTTTTTGGCCAACCAAGCAACCTGGAAAGGCAAATCAGCGCTACAAAGAAGTCTCACTTCCCATCGGTCAAAAGGGCCATGCTGAAAAAAGTGTCAAAACCAGAAATGCAGGACAGGCCATGGAGAAATGGGAGCCTTGCTACACTGATGGGCGGGATGTAAATTGCCAACAGCCCCTCTGGAGAAGTGTACGGTGTGTCCTGAAACATCTAAAAAACACAGCTTAGAGAGCATAGGGCACTTCCACTCATGGGGGTATAAATTGGGAAAATGAAAAATCAGCAAGACACAAGCACCCCAAAGTTTAGGGCTGCTCTCTTGACAAGGACCTCCACTTCATTCCACCTTCAATATCCCAGGAAAGAAAAATGGATAAAGAAGTTGTGGCCCTTATGTACAATGGAATATCACTCAGCCATGAAATCAATGTCCTAAGGCTAGTAGGAGCATGATGAGTGGATTTAGGTACGACGATTCTAAGTGAAATAAGTCACACAGAAAAGGACACTTCTCATAAGGTCTCACTGATAGAGGGAATGTAAAAACCGTTACGCTTGAACTGAATTACAAAACAGAACAGAGTCACACATGCAGAAAACACACTATGGCTGCTTAACGGGAAAGGTGAGGTGGGGTGATACATAAAACAAGGGTTTCAAATTAGCTCAGATACTGTTCGATAAACCCAATATGTAATAGACAAGACCTACTCCTTGCTCAGAGAACTGGACTCAACACGCCCTATTCACCGCACAAGAATATATCTGACTAGTAATAATCTTAAAACCTATGTATTGATATCTCTCTGTTAGTGTGTCAAGTGGGTGTAAAGCGGCATAAACACAGCAGTGAAAAGCAGCTAAACCCCATTATAAAAATAAATTACTTTTACAAACCCATGAAACAAAGACAGTGAAAGAGAGAGAAATTCTTACACAATGCGTTCAGGGGCTGTGATGCAACCTGGATTGACCATATCTAGACCCACAGCTGGATGAGACATAAGGGTGGACACTCTTGGGGCTGAGAGGTTTGGTGAGGGTGGGTGAGCAAACGCAGACCCTTTTAAGTAATACTGCGTGGTACCCATCGCATGGGTCCCAAATCTCCAGGTTCAAGGGCATCTTCCTACATCGAAAACATGCATGAGAAACCCAGAAGATGGTACACCGTGTGAAGGGGAAAGGTTTCTAAAACGCACCTCATTTCTCATCTCCCTGTGCCCGGGTTCGCCATTCCAGCCGCTTTACTAGCAATCTCCCTACTTGTAGCATCAGCACCTTTAACCTCCTGTTCCGTACAGGTTGCAATTTGTCCTGAGGATGAACGGGTAGATGGGGAACCAATGAGAGACTAGCTCTTGGTGTTGGGACAGGCACAGGTCACTCTATTGTCCCATCAGGAAGAAGAATTTACCACAGACTCAGCCTGCCCCCCGGAACCAGAACAGGGCCTGAAGCCATCCTGCGCTTTTGCGGCCAGCTCCCAAAAAAGCGAGTTGTAAAATGGAGCTACAGGGCACTGCAATTCACAAACCTGCAGAGTTATAAATGATAACTCTCGTCCACAAATATATTGAGAGAAGGCAAAGAAGAGGATTTGAAATCAAGGCAGAATTGCAGGAAACAAATTTCAGGAGGTATATTCGAATCGCTTTAAAGCACATGAAAAGCGGCAAAACGTTGACAATGATGCCCTTGGCCAAAAAGGGCGTATGCGTTTTTTCCTGAATATATTCAGGAAAAAACGCATACGCCCTTTTTGGCCAACCAAGCAACCTGGAAATGCAAATCAGTGCTACAAAAAAGACTCGCTACCCATCGGTCAAAATGGCCATGCTGAAAAAAGTGTCAAAACCAGAAATGCAGGACAGGCCATGGAGAAATGGGAGCCTTGCTACACTGATGGGCGGGATGTAAATTGCCAAGAGCCACTCTCGAGAAGTGTACGGCGTGTCCTGAAACATCTAAAAAACACAGCTTAGAGAGCATAGGGCACTTCCACTCATGGGGGTATAAATTGGGAAAATGAAAAATCAGCAAGACACAAGCACCCCAAAGTTTAGGGCTGCTCTCTTGACAAGGACCTCCACTTCATTCCACCTTCAATATCCCAGGAAAGAGAAAAATGGATAAAGAAGTTGTGGTCCTTATGTACAATGGAATATCACTCAGCCATGAAATCAATGTCCTAAGGCTAGTAGCAGCATGATGAGTGGATTTAGGTACAACGATTCTAAGTGAAATAAGTCACACAGAAAAGGACACTTCTCATAAGGTATCACTTATAGAGGGAATGTAAAAACCGTTACACTTGAACTGAATTACAAAACAGAACAGAGTCACACATGCAGAAAACACACTATGGCTGCTTAACGGGAAAGGTGAGGTGGGGTGATACATAAAACAAGGGTTTCAAATTAGCTCAGATACCGTTCCATAAACCCAATATGTAATAGACAAGACCTACTCCTTGCTCAGAGAACTGGACTCGACACGCACTATTCACCGCACAAGAATATATCTGACTAGTAATAATCTTAAAACCTATGTATTGATATCTCTCTGTTAGTGTGTCAAGCGGGTGTAAAGTGGCATAAACACAGCAGTGAATAGCAGCTAAACCCCATTATAAAAATAAATTACTTTGAAAAACCCAAGCAGCAAAGACAGTGAAAGAGAGAGAAATTCTTACACAATGCGTTCAGGGGCTGTGATGCAACCTGGATTGACCATATCTAGACCCACAGCTGGATGAGACATAAGGGTGGACACTCTTGGGGCTGAGAGGTTTGGTGAGGTTGGGTGAGCAAACGCAGACCCTTTAAAGTAATACTGCGTGGTACCCATCGCATGGGTCCCAAATCTCCAGGTTCAAGGGCATCTTCCTATATCGAAAACATGCATGAGAAACCCAGAAGATGGTACACCGTGTGATGGGGAAAGGTTTCTAAAACGCACCTCATTTCTCATCTCCTTGTGCCCGGGTTTCGCCATTCCAGCCGCTTTACTAGCAATCTCCCTACTTGGAGCATCAGCACCTTTAACCTCCTCTTCCGTACAGGTTGCAATTTGTCCTGAGGTTGAACGGGAAGACGGGGAACCAGGGAGAGACTAGCTCTTGGTGTTGGGACAGGCACAGGTCACTCTATTTTCCCATCAGGAAGAAGAATTAACCACAGGCTCATCCTGCCCCCCTGAACCAGAACAGGGCCTGAAGCCATCCTGCGCTTTTGCGGCCAGCTCCCAAAAACGCGAGTTGTAAATTGGAGGTTCAGGGCACTGCAATTCACAAACATGCAGAGTTATAAATGATAACTCTCGTCCACAAATATATTGAGGGAAGGCAAAGAAGAGGATTTGAAATCAAGGTAAAATTGCAGGGAACAGATTTCAGGAGGTAGATTCGAATCGCCTTTAAAGCACATGAAAAGCGGCAAAACGTTGACAATGATGCCCTTGGCCAAAAAGGGCGTATGCGTTTTTTCCTGAATATATTCAGGAAAAAACGCATACGCCCTTTTTGGCCAACCAAGCAACCTGGAAAGGCAAATCAGCGCTACAAAGAAGTCTCACTTCCCATCGGTCAAAAGGGCCATGCTGAAAAAAGTGTCAAAACCAGAAATGCAGGACAGGCCATGGAGAAATGGGAGCCTTGCTACACTGATGGGCGGGATGTAAATTGCCAACAGCCACTCTGGAGAAGTGTACGGTGTGTCCTGAAACATCTAAAAAACACAGCTTAGAGAGCATAGGGCACTTCCACTCATGGGGGTATAAATTGGGAAAATGAAAAATCAGCAAGACACAAGCACCCCAAAGTTTAGGGCTGCTCTCTTGACAAGGACCTCCACTTCATTCCACCTTCAATATCCCAGGAAAGAAAAATGGATAAAGAAGTTGTGGCCCTTATGTACAATGGAATATCACTCAGCCATGAAATCAATGTCCTAAGGCTAGTAGGAGCATGATGAGTGGATTTAGGTATGACGATTCTAAGTGAAATAAGTCACACAGAAAAGGACACTTCTCATAAGGTATCACTGATAGAGGGAATGTAAAAACCGTTACGCTTGAACTGAATTACAAAACAGAACAGAGTCACACATGCAGAAAACACACTATGGCTGCTTAACGGGAAAGGTGAGGTGGGGTGATACATAAAACAAGGGTTTCAAATTAGCTCAGATACTGTTCGATAAACCCAATATGTAATAGACAAGACCTACTCCTTGCTCAGAGAACTGGACTCAACACGCCCTATTCACCGCACAAGAATATATCTGACTAGTAATAATCTTAAAACCTATGTATTGATATCTCTCTGTTAGTGTGTCAAGTGGGTGTAAAGCGGCATAAACACAGCAGTGAAAAGCAGCTAAACCCCATTATAAAAATAAATTACTTTTACAAACCCATGAAACAAAGACAGTGAAAGAGAGAGAAATTCTTACACAATGCGTTCAGGGGCTGTGATGCAACCTGGATTGACCATATCTAGACCCACAGCTGGATGAGACATAAGGGTGGACACTCTTGGGGCTGAGAGGTTTGGTGAGGGTGGGTGAGCAAACACAGACCCTTTTAAGTAATACTGCGTGGTACCCATCGCATGGGTCCCAAATCTCCAGGTTCAAGGGCATCTTCCTACATCGAAAACATGCATGAGAAACCCAGAAGATGGTACACCGTGTGATGGGGAAAGGTTTCTAAAACGCACCTCATTTCTCATCTCCCTGTGCCCGGGTTCGCCATTCCAGCCGCTTTACTAGCAATCTCCCTACTTGGAGCATCAGCACCTTTAACCTCCTGTTCCGTACAGGTTGCAATTTGTCCTGAGGATGAACGGGTAGATGGGGAACCAATGAGAGACTAGCTCTTGGTGTTGGGACAGGCACAGGTCACTCTATTGTCCCATCAGGAAGAAGAATTTACCACAGACTCAGCCTGCCCCCCGGAACCAGAACAGGGCCTGAAGCCATCCTGCGCTTTTGTGGCCAGCTCCCAAAAAAGCGAGTTGTAAAATGGAGCTACAGGGCACTGCAATTCACAAACCTGCAGAGTTATAAATGATAACTCTCGTCCACAAATATATTGAGGGAAGGCAAAGAAGAGGATTTGAAATCAAGGCAGAATTGCAGGAAACAAATTTCAGGAGATATATTCGAATCGCTTTAAAGCACATGAAAAGCGGCAAAACGTTGACAATGATGCCCTTGGCCAAAAAGGGCGTATGCGTTTTTTCCTGAATATATTCAGGAAAAAACGCATACGCCCTTTTTGGCCAACCAAGCAACCTGGAAATGCAAATCAGTGCTACAAAAAAGACTCGCTACCCATCGGTCAAAATGGCCATGCTGAAAAAAGTGTCAAAACCAGAAATGCAGGACAGGCCATGGAGAAATGGGAGCCTTGCTACACTGATGGGCGGGATGTAAATTGCCAAGAGCCACTCTCGAGAAGTGTACGGCGTGTCCTGAAACATCTAAAAAACACAGCTTAGAGAGCATAGGGCACTTCCACTCATGGGGGTATAAATTGGGAAAATGAAAAATCAGCAAGACACAAGCACCCCAAAGTTTAGGGCTGCTCTCTTGACAAGGACCTCCACTTCATTCCACCTTCAATATCCCAGGAAAGAGAAAAATGGATAAAGAAGTTGTGGTCCTTATGTACAATGGAATATCACTCAGCCATGAAATCAATGTTCTAAGGCTAGTAGCAGCATGATGAGTGGATTTAGGTACAACGATTCTAAGTGAAATAAGTCACACAGAAAAGGACACTTCTCATAAGGTATCACTTATAGAGGGAATGTAAAAACCGTTACACTTGAACTGAATTACAAAACAGAACAGAGTCACACATGCAGAAAACACACTATGGCTGCTTAACGGGAAAGGTGAGGTGGGGTGATACATAAAACAAGGGTTTCAAATTAGCTCAGATACCGTTCCATAAACCCAATATGTAATAGACAAGACCTACTCCTTGCTCAGAGAACTGGACTCGACACGCACTATTCACCGCACAAGAATATATCTGACTAGTAATAATCTTAAAACCTATGTATTGATATCTCTCTGTTAGTGTGTCAAGCGGGTGTAAAGTGGCATAAACACAGCAGTGAATAGCAGCTAAACCCCATTATAAAAATAAATTACTTTGTAAAACCCAAGCAGCAAAGACAGTGAAAGAGAGAGAAATTCTTACACAATGCGTTCAGGGGCTGTGATGCAACCTGGATTGACCATATCTAGACCCACAGCTGGATGAGACATAAGGGTGGACACTCTTGGGGCTGAGAGGTTTGGTGAGGTTGGGTGAGCAAACGCAGACCCTTTAAAGTAATACTGCGTGGTACCCATCGCATGGGTCCCAAATCTCCAGGTTCAAGGGCATCTTCCTATATCGAAAACATGCATGAGAAACCCAGAAGATGGTACACCGTGTGATGGGGAAAGGTTTCTAAAACGCACCTCATTTCTCATCTCCTTGTGCCCGGGTTCGCCATTCCAGCCGCTTTACTAGCAATCTCCCTACTTGGAGCATCAGCACCTTTAACCTCCTGTTCCGTACAGGTTGCAATTTGTCCTGAGGTTGAACGGGAAGACGGGGAACCAGGGAGAGACTAGCTCTTGGTGTTGGGACAGGCACAGGTCACTCTATTTTCCCATCAGGAAGAAGAATTAACCACAGGCTCATCCTGCCCCCCTGAACCAGAACAGGGCCTGAAGCCATCCTGCGCTTTTGCGGCCAGCTCCCAAAAACGCGAGTTGTAAATTGGAGGTTCAGGGCACTGCAATTCACAAACATGCAGAGTTATAAATGATAACTCTCGTCCACAAATATATTGAGGGAAGGCAAAGAAGAGGATTTGAAATCAAGGTAAAATTGCAGGGAACAGATTTCAGGAGGTAGATTCGAATCGCCTTTAAAGCACATGAAAAGCGGCAAAACGTTGACAATGATGCCCTTGGCCAAAAAGGGCGTATGCGTTTTTTCCTGAATATATTCAGGAAAAAACGCATACGCCCTTTTTGGCCAACCAAGCAACCTGGAAAGGCAAATCAGCGCTACAAAGAAGTCTCACTTCCCATCGGTCAAAAGGGCCATGCTGAAAAAAGTGTCAAAACCAGAAATGCAGGACAGGCCATGGAGAAATGGGAGCCTTGCTACACTGATGGGCGGGATGTAAATTGCCAACAGCCACTCTGGAGAAGTGTACGGTGTGTCCTGAAACATCTAAAAAACACAGCTTAGAGAGCATAGGGCACTTCCACTCATGGGGGTATAAATTGGGAAAATGAAAAATCAGCAAGACACAAGCACCCCAAAGTTTAGGGCTGCTCTCTTGACAAGGACCTCCACTTCATTCCACCTTCAATATCCCAGGAAAGAAAAATGGATAAAGAAGTTGTGGCCCTTATGTACAATGGAATATCACTCAGCCATGAAATCAATGTCCTAAGGCTAGTAGGAGCATGATGAGTGGATTTAGGTACAACGATTCTAAGTGAAATAAGTCACACAGAAAAGGACACTTCTCATAAGGTCTCACTGATAGAGGGAATGTAAAAACCGTTACGCTTGAACTGAATTACAAAACAGAACAGAGTCACACATGCAGAAAACACACTATGGCTGCTTAACGGGAAAGGTGAGGTGGGGTGATACATAAAACAAGGGTTTCAAATTAGCTCAGATACTGTTCGATAAACCCAATATGTAATAGACAAGACCTACTCCTTGCTCAGAGAACTGGACTCAACACGCCCTATTCACCGCACAAGAATATATCTGACTAGTAATAATCTTAAAACCTATGTATTGATATCTCTCTGTTAGTGTGTCAAGTGGGTGTAAAGCGGCATAAACACAGCAGTGAAAAGCAGCTAAACCCCATTATAAAAATAAATTACTTTTACAAACCCATGAAACAAAGACAGTGAAAGAGAGAGAAATTCTTACACAATGCGTTCAGGGGCTGTGATGCAACCTGGATTGACCATATCTAGACCCACAGCTGGATGAGACATAAGGGTGGACACTCTTGGGGCTGAGAGGTTTGGTGAGGGTGGGTGAGCAAACGCAGACCCTTTTAAGTAATACTGCGTGGTACCCATCGCATGGGTCCCAAATCTCCAGGTTCAAGGGCATCTTCCTACATCGAAAACATGCATGAGAAACCCAGAAGATGGTACACCGTGTGATGGGGAAAGGTTTCTAAAACGCACCTCATTTCTCATCTCCCTGTGCCCGGGTTCGCCATTCCAGCCGCTTTACTAGCAATCTCCCTACTTGGAGCATCAGCACCTTTAACCTTCTGTTCCGTACAGGTTGCAATTTGTCCTGAGGATGAACGGGTAGATGGGGAACCAATGAGAGACTAGCTCTTGGTGTTGGGACAGGCACAGGTCACTCTATTGTCCCATCAGGAAGAAGAATTTACCACAGACTCAGCCTGCCCCCCGGAACCAGAACAGGGCCTGAAGCCATCCTGCGCTTTTGCGGCCAGCTCCCAAAAAAGCGAGTTGTAAAATGGAGCTACAGGGCACTGCAATTCACAAACCTGCAGAGTTATAAATGATAACTCTCGTCCACAAATATATTGAGGGAAGGCAAAGAAGAGGATTTGAAATCAAGGTAAAATTGCAGGGAACAGATTTCAGGAGGTAGATTCGAATCGCCTTTAAAGCACATGAAAAGCGGCAAAACGTTGACAATGATGCCCTTGGCCAAAAAGGGCGTATGCGTTTTTTCCTGAATATATTCAGGAAAAAACGCATACGCCCTTTTTGGCCAACCAAGCAACCTGGAAAGGCAAATCAGCGCTACAAAGAAGTCTCACTTCCCATCGGTCAAAAGGGCCATGCTGAAAAAAGTGTCAAAACCAGAAATGCAGGACAGGCCATGGAGAAATGGGAGCCTTGCTACACTGATGGGCGGGATGTAAATTGCCAACAGCCACTCTGGAGAAGTGTACGGTGTGTCCTGAAACATCTAAAAAACACAGCTTAGAGAGCATAGGGCACTTCCACTCATGGGGGTATAAATTGGGAAAATGAAAAATCAGCAAGACACAAGCACCCCAAAGTTTAGGGCTGCTCTCTTGACAAGGACCTCCACTTCATTCCACCTTCAATATCCCAGGAAAGAAAAATGGATAAAGAAGTTGTGGCCCTTATGTACAATGGAATATCACTCAGCCATGAAATCAATGTCCTAAGGCTAGTAGGAGCATGATGAGTGGATTTAGGTACGACGATTCTAAGTGAAATAAGTCACACAGAAAAGGACACTTCTCATAAGGTATCACTGATAGAGGGAATGTAAAAACCGTTACGCTTGAACTGAATTACAAAACAGAACAGAGTCACACATGCAGAAAACACACTATGGTTGCTTAACGGGAAAGGTGAGGTGGGGTGATACATAAAACAAGGGTTTCAAATTAGCTCAGATACTGTTCGATAAACCCAATATGTAATAGACAAGACCTACTCCTTGCTCAGAGAACTGGACTCAACACGCCCTATTCACCGCACAAGAATATATCTGACTAGTAATAATCTTAAAACCTATGTATTGATATCTCTCTGTTAGTGTGTCAAGTGGGTGTAAAGCGGCATAAACACAGCAGTGAAAAGCAGCTAAACCCCATTATAAAAATAAATTACTTTTACAAACCCATGAAACAAAGACAGTGAAAGAGAGAGAAATTCTTACACAATGCGTTCAGGGGCTGTGATGCAACCTGGATTGACCATATCTAGACCCACAGCTGGATGAGACATAAGGGTGGACACTCTTGGGGCTGAGAGGTTTGGTGAGGGTGGGTGAGCAAACGCAGACCCTTTTAAGTAATACTGCGTGGTACCCATCGCATGGGTCCCAAATCTCCAGGTTCAAGGGCATCTTCCTACATCGAAAACATGCATGAGAAACCCAGAAGATGGTACACCGTGTGATGGGGAAAGGTTTCTAAAACGCACCTCATTTCTCATCTCGCTGTGCCCGGGTTCGCCATTCCAGCCGCTTTACTAGCAATCTCCCTACTTGGAGCATCAGCACCTTTAACCTCCTGTTCCGTACAGGTTGCAATTTGTCCTGAGGATGAACGGGTAGATGGGGAACCAATGAGAGACTAGCTCTTGGTGTTGGGACAGGCACAGGTCACTCTATTGTCCCATCAGGAAGAAGAATTTACCACAGACTCAGCCTGCCCCCCGGAACCAGAACAGGGCCTGAAGCCATCCTGCGCTTTTGCGGCCAGCTCCCAAAAAAGCGAGTTGTAAAATGGAGCTACAGGGCACTGCAATTCACAAACCTGCAGAGTTATAAATGATAACTCTCGTCCACAAATATATTGAGGGAAGGCAAAGAAGAGGATTTGAAATCAAGGCAGAATTGCAGGAAACAAATTTCAGGAGATATATTCGAATCGCTTTAAAGCACATGAAAAGCGGCAAAACGTTGACAATGATGCCCTTGGCCAAAAAGGGCGTATGCGTTTTTTCCTGAATATATTCAGGAAAAAACGCATACGCCCTTTTTGGCCAACCAAGCAACCTGTAAATGCAAATCAGTGCTACAAAGAAGACTCGCTACCCATCGGTCAAAATGGCCATGCTGAAAAAAGTGTCAAAACCAGAAATGCAGGACAGGCCATGGAGAAATGGGAGCCTTGCTACACTGATGGGCGGGATGTAAATTGCCAAGAGCCACTCTCGAGAAGTGTACGGCGTGTCCTGAAACATCTAAAAAACACAGCTTAGAGAGCATAGGGCACTTCCACTCATGGGGGTATACATTGGGAAAATGAAAAATCAGCAAGACACAAGCACCCCAAAGTTTAGGGCTGCTCTGTTGACAAGGACCTCCACTTCATTCCACCTTCAATATCCCAGGAAAGAAAAATGGATAAAGAAGTTGTGGCCCTTATGTACAATGGAATATCACTCAGCCATGAAATCAATGTCATAAGGCTAGTAGCAGCATGATGAGTGGATTTAGGTACGACGATTCTAAGTGAAATAAGTCACACAGAAAAGGACACTTCTCATAAGGTATCACTGATAGAGGGAATGTAAAAACCGTTACGCTTGAACTGAATTACAAAACAGAACAGAGTCACACATGCAGAAAACACACTATGGCTGCTTAACGGGAAAGGTGAGGTGGGGTGATACATAAAACAAGGGTTTCAAATTAGCTTAGATACTGTTCGATAAACCCAATATGTAATAGAGAAGACCTACTCCTTGCTCAGAGAACTGGACTCAACACGCCCTATTCACCGCACAAGAATATATCTGACTAGTAATAATCTTAAAACCTATGTATTGATATCTCTCTGTTAGTGTGTCAAGTGGGTGTAAAGCGGCATAAACACAGCAGTGAAAAGCAGCTAAACCCCATTATAAAAATAAATTACTTTTACAAACCCATGAAACAAAGACAGTGAAAGAGAGAGAAATTTTTACACAATGCGTTCAGGGGCTGTGATGCAACCTGGATTGACCATATCTAGACCCACAGCTGGATGAGACATAAGCGTGGACACTCTTGGGGCTGAGAGGTTTGGTGAGGTTGGGTGAGCAAACGCAGACCCTTTAAAGTAATACTGCGTGGTACCCATCGCATGGGTCCCAAATCTCCAGGTTCAAGGGCATCTTCCTACATCGAAAACATGCATGAGAAACCCAGAAGATGGTACACCGTGTGATGGGGAAAGGTTTCTAAAACGCACCTCATTTCTCATCTCCTTGTGCCTGGGTTCGCCATTCCAGCCGCTTTACTAGCAATCTCCCTACTTGGAGCATCAGCACCTTTAACCTCCTGTTCCGTACAGGTTGCAATTTGTCCTGAGGATGAACGGGTAGATGGGGAACCAATGAGAGACTAGCTCTTGGTGTTGGGACAGGCACAGGTCACTCTATTGTCCCATCAGGAAGAAGAATTTACCACAGACTCAGCCTGCCCCCCGGAACCAGAACAGGGCCTGAAGCCATCCTGCGCTTTTGCGGCCAGCTCCCAAAAAAGCGAGTTGTAAAATGGAGCTACAGGGCACTGCAATTCACAAACCTGCAGAGTTATAAATGATAACTCTCGTCCACAAATATATTGAGGGAAGGCAAAGAAGAGGATTTGTAATCAAGGCAGAATTGCAGGAAACAAATTTCAGGAGGTATATTCGAATCGCTTTAAAGCACATGAAAAGCGGCAAAACGTTGACAATGATGCCCTTGGCCAAAAAGGGCGTATGCGTTTTTTCCTGAATATATTCAGGAAAAAACGCATACGCCCTTTTTGGCCAACCAAGCAACCTGGAAATGCAAATCAGTGCTACAAAGAAGACTCGCTACCCATCGGTCAAAATGGCCATGCTGAAAAAAGTGTCAAAACCAGAAATGCAGGACAGGCCATGGAGAAATGGGAGCCTTGCTACACTGATGGGCGGGATGTAAATTGCCAAGAGCCACTCTCGAGAAGTGTACGGCGTGTCCTGAAACATCTAAAAAACACAGCTTAGAGAGCATAGGGCACTTCCACTCATGGGGGTATAAATTGGGAAAATGAAAAATCAGCAAGACACAAGCACCCCAAAGTTTAGGGCTGCTCTCTTGACAAGGACCTCCACTTCATTCCACCTTCAATATCCCAGGAAAGAGAAAAATGGATAAAGAAGTTGTGGCCCTTATGTACAATGGAATATCACTCAGCCATGAAATCAATGTCCTAAGGCTAGTAGGAGCATGATGAGTGGATTTAGGTACGACGATTCTAAGTGAAATAAGTCACACAGAAAAGGACACTTCTCATAAGGTATCACTGATAGAGGGAATGTAAAAACCGTTACGCTTGAACTGAATTACAAAACAGAACAGAGTCACACATGCAGAAAACACACTATGGCTGCTTAACGGGAAAGGTGAGGTGGGGTGATACATAAAACAAGGGTTTCAAATTAGCTCAGATACTGTTCGATAAACCCAATATGTAATAGACAAGACCTACTCCTTGCTCAGAGAACTGGACTCGACACGCCCTATTCACCGCACAAGAATATATCTGACTAGTAATAATCTTAAAACCTATGTATTGATATCTCTCTGTTAGTGTGTCAAGTGGGTGTAAAGCGGCATAAACACAGCAGTGAAAAGCAGCTAAACCCCATTATAAAAATAAATTACTTTTACAAACCCATGAAACAAAGACAGTGAAAGAGAGAGAAATTCTTACACAATGCGTTCAGGGGCTGTGATGCAACCTGGATTGACCATATCTAGACCCACAGCTGGATGAGACATAAGGGTGGACACTCTTGGGGCTGAGAGGTTTGGTGAGGGTGGGTGAGCAAACACAGACCCTTTTAAGTAATACTGCGTGGTACCCATCGCATGGGTCCCAAATCTCCAGGTTCAAGGGCATCTTCCTACATCGAAAACATGCATGAGAAACCCAGAAGATGGTACACCGTGTGATGGGGAAAGGTTTCTAAAACGCACCTCATTTCTCATCTCCCTGTGCCCGGGTTCGCCATTCCAGCCGCTTTACTAGCAATCTCCCTACTTGGAGCATCAGCACCTTTAACCTCCTGTTCCGTACAGGTTGCAATTTGTCCTGAGGATGAACGGGTAGATGGGGAACCAATGAGAGACTAGCTCTTGGTGTTGGGACAGGCACAGGTCACTCTATTGTCCCATCAGGAAGAAGAATTTACCACAGACTCAGCCTGCCCCCCGGAACCAGAACAGGGCCTGAAGCCATCCTGCGCTTTTGCGGCCAGCTCCCAAAAAAGCGAGTTGTAAAATGGAGCTACAGGGCACTGCAATTCACAAACCTGCAGAGTTATAAATGATAACTCTCGTCCACAAATATATTGAGGGAAGGCAAAGAAGAGGATTTGAAATCAAGGCAGAATTGCAGGAAACAAATTTCAGGAGATATATTCGAATCGCTTTAAAGCACATGAAAAGCGGCAAAACGTTGACAATGATGCCCTTGGCCAAAAAGGGCGTATGCGTTTTTTCCTGAATATATTCAGGAAAAAACGCATACGCCCTTTTTGGCCAACCAAGCAACCTGGAAATGCAAATCAGTGCTACAAAAAAGACTCGCTACCCATCGGTCAAAATGGCCATGCTGAAAAAAGTGTCAAAACCAGAAATGCAGGACAGGCCATGGAGAAATGGGAGCCTTGCTACACTGATGGGCGGGATGTAAATTGGCAAGAGCCACTCTCGAGAAGTGTACGGCGTGTCCTGAAACATCTAAAAAACACAGCTTAGAGAGCATAGGGCACTTCCACTCATGGGGGTATAAATTGGGAAAATGAAAAATCAGCAAGACACAAGCACCCCAAAGTTTAGGGCTGCTCTCTTGACAAGGACCTCCACTTCATTCCACCTTCAATATCCCAGGAAAGAGAAAAATGGATAAAGAAGTTGTGGTCCTTATGTACAATGGAATATCACTCAGCCATGAAATCAATGTTCTAAGGCTAGTAGCAGCATGATGAGTGGATTTAGGTACAACGATTCTAAGTGAAATAAGTCACACAGAAAAGGACACTTCTCATAAGGTATCACTTATAGAGGGAATGTAAAAACCGTTACACTTGAACTGAATTACAAAACAGAACAGAGTCACACATGCAGAAAACACACTATGGCTGCTTAACGGGAAAGGTGAGGCGGGGTGATACATAAAACAAGGGTTTCAAATTAGCTCAGATACCGTTCCATAAACCCAATATGTAATAGACAACACCTACTCCTTGCTCAGAGAACTGGACTCGACACGCCCTATTCACCGCACAAGAATATATCTGACTAGTAATAATCTTAAAACCTATGTATTGATATCTCTCTGTTAGTGTGTCAAGCGGGTGTAAAGCGGCATAAACACAGCAGTGAATAGCAGCTAAACCCCATTATAAAAATAAATTACTTTGAAAAACCCAAGAAGCAAAGACAGTGAAAGAGAGAGAAATTCTTACACAATGCGTTCAGGGGATGTGATGCAACCTGGATTGACCATATCTAGACCCACAGCTGGATGAGACATAAGGGTGGACACTCTTGGGGCTGAGAGGTTTGGTGAGGTTGGGTGAGCAAACGCAGACCCTTTAAAGTAATACTGCGTGGTACCCATCGCATGGGTCCCAAATCTCCAGGTTCAAGGGCATCTTCCTACATCGAAAACATGCATGAGAAACCCAGAAGATGGTACACCGTGTGATGGGGAAAGGTTTCTAAAACGCACCTCATTTCTCATCTCCTTGTGCCCGGGTTCGCCATTCCAGCCGCTTTACTAGCAATCTCCCTACTTGGAGCATCAGCACCTTTAACCTCCTGTTCCGTACAGGTTGCAATTTGTCCTGAGGATGAACGGGTAGATGGGGAACCAATGAGAGACTAGCTCTTGGTGTTGGGACAGGCACAGGTCACTCTATTGTCCCATCAGGAAGAAGAATTTACCACAGACTCAGCCTGCCCCCCGGAACCAGAACAGGGCCTGAAGCCATCCTGTGCTTTTGCGGCCAGCTCCCAAAAAAGCGAGTTGTAAAATGGAGCTACAGGGCACTGCAATTCACAAACCTGCAGAGTTATAAATGATAACTCTCGTCCACAAATATATTGAGGGAAGGCAAAGAAGAGGATTTGTAATCAAGGCAGAATTGCAGGAAACAAATTTCAGGAGGTATATTCGAATCGCTTTAAAGCACATGAAAAGCGGCAAAACGTTGACAATGATGCCCTTGGCCAAAAAGGGCGTATGCGTTTTTTCCTGAATATATTCAGGAAAAAACGCATACGCCCTTTTTGGCCAACCAAGCAACCTGGAAATGCAAATCAGTGCTACAAAGAAGACTCGCTACCCATCGGTCAAAATGGCCATGCTGAAAAAAGTGTCAAAACCAGAAATGCAGGACAGGCCATGGAGAAATGGGAGCCTTGCTACACTGATGGGCGGGATGTAAATTGGCAAGAGCCACTCTCGAGAAGTGTACGGCGTGTCCTGAAACATCTAAAAAACACAGCTTAGAGAGCATAGGGCACTTCCACTCATGGGGGTATAAATTGGGAAAATGAAAAATCAGCAAGACACAAGCACCCCAAAGTTTAGGGCTGCTCTCTTGACAAGGACCTCCACTTCATTCCACCTTCAATATCCCAGGAAAGAGAAAAATGGATAAAGAAGTTGTGGTCCTTATGTACAATGGAATATCACTCAGCCATGAAATCAATGTCCTAAGGCTAGTAGCAGCATGATGAGTGGATTTAGGTACGACGATTCTAAGTGAAATAAGTCACACAGAAAAGGACACTTCTCATAAGGTATCACTTATAGAGGGAATGTAAAAACCGTTACACTTGAACTGAATTACAAAACAGAACAGAGTCACACATGCAGAAAACACACTATGGCTGCTTAACGGGAAAGGTGAGGTGGGGTGATACATAAAACAAGGGTTTCAAATTAGCTCAGATACCGTTCCATAAACCCAATATGTAATAGACAACACCTACTCCTTGCTCAGAGAACTGGACTCGACACGCCCTATTCACCGCACAAGAATATATCTGACTAGTAATAATCTTAAAACCTATGTATTGATATCTCTCTGTTAGTGTGTCAAGCGGGTGTAAAGCGGCATAAACACAGCAGTGAATAGCAGCTAAACCCCATTATAAAAATAAATTACTTTGAAAAACCCAAGAAGCAAAGACAGTGAAAGAGAGAGAAATTCTTACACAATGCGTTCAGGGGCTGTGATGCAACCTGGATTGACCATATCTAGACCCACAGCTGGATGAGACATAAGGGTGGACACTCTTGGGGCTGAGAGGTTTGGTGAGGTTGGGTGAGCAAACGCAGACCCTTTAAAGTAATACTGCGTGGTACCCATCGCATGGGTCCCAAATCTCCAGGTTCAAGGGCATCTTCCTACATCGAAAACATGCATGAGAAACCCAGAAGATGGTACACCGTGTGATGGGGAAAGGTTTCTAAAACGCACCTCATTTCTCATCTCCCTGTGCCCGGGTTCGCCATTCCAGCCACTTTACTAGCAATCTCCCTACTTGGAGCATCAGCACCTTTAACCTCCTGTTCCGTACAGGTTGCAATTTGTCCTGAGGATGAACGGGTAGATGGGGGACCAATGAGAGACTAGCTCTTGGTGTTGGGACAGGCACAGGTCACTCTATTGTCCCATCAGGAAGAAGAATTTACCACAGACTCAGCCTGCCCCCCGGAACCAGAACAGGGCCTGAAGCCATCCTGCGCTTTTGCGGCCAGCTCCCAAAAAAGCGAGTTGTAAAATGGAGCTACAGGGCACTGCAATTCACAAACCTGCAGAGTTATAAATGATAACTCTCGTCCACAAATATATTGAGGGAAGGCAAAGAAGAGGATTTGTAATCAAGGCAGAATTGCAGGAAACAAATTTCAGGAGGTATATTCGAATCGCTTTAAAGCACATGAAAAGCGGCAAAACGTTGACAATGATGCCCTTGGCCAAAAAGGGCGTATGCGTTTTTTCCTGAATATATTCAGGAAAAAACGCATACGCCCTTTTTGGCCAACCAAGCAACCTGGAAATGCAAATCAGTGCTACAAAGAAGACTCGCTACCCATCGGTCAAAATGGCCATGCTGAAAAAAGTGTCAAAACCAGAAATGCAGGACAGGCCATGGAGAAATGGGAGCCTTGCTACACTGATGGGCGGGATGTAAATTGGCAAGAGCCACTCTCGAGAAGTGCACGGCGTGTCCTGAAACATCTAAAAAACACAGCTTAGAGAGCATAGGGCACTTCCACTCATGGGGGTATAAATTGGGAAAATGAAAAATCAGCAAGACACAAGCACCCCAAAGTTTAGGGCTGCTCTCTTGACAAGGACCTCCACTTCATTCCACCTTCAATATCCCAGGAAAGAAAAATGGATAAAGAAGTTGTGGCCCTTATGTACAATGGAATATCACTCAGCCATGAAATCAATGTCCTAAGGCTAGTAGCAGCATGATGAGTGGATTTAGGTACGACGATTCTAAGTGAAATAAGTCACACAGAAAAGGACACTTCTCATAAGGTATCACTGATAGAGGGAATGTAAAAACCGTTACACTTGAACTGAATTACAAAACAGAACAGAGTCACACATGCAGAAAACACACTATGGCTGCTTAACGGGAAAGGTGAGGTGGGGTGATACATAAAACAAGGGTTTCAAATTAGCTCAGATACCGTTCCATAAACCCAATATGTAATAGACAAGACCTACTCCTTGCTCAGAGAACTGGACTCGACACGCACTATTCACCGCACAAGAATATATCTGACTAGTAATAATCTTAAAACCTATGTATTGATATCTCTCTGTTAGTGTGTCAAGCGGGTGTAAAGTGGCATAAACACAGCAGTGAATAGCAGCTAAACCCCATTATAAAAATAAATTACTTTGAAAAACCCAAGCAGCAAAGACAGTGAAAGAGAGAGAAATTCTTACACAATGCGTTCAGGGGCTGTGATGCAACCTGGATTGACCATATCTAGACCCACAGCTGGATGAGACATAAGGGTGGACACTCTTGGGGCTGAGAGGTTTGGTGAGGTTGGGTGAGCAAACGCAGACCCTTTAAAGTAATACTGCGTGGTACCCATCGCATGGGTCCCAAATCTCCAGGTTCAAGGGCATCTTCCTACATCGAAAACATGCATGAGAAACCCAGAAGATGGTACACCGTGTGATGGGGAAAGGTTTCTAAAACGCACCTCATTTCTCATCTCCCTGTGCCCGGGTTCGCCATTCCAGCCGCTTTACTAGCAATCTCCCTACTTGGAGCATCAGCACCTTTAACCTCCTGTTCCGTACAGGTTGCAATTTGTCCTGAGGATGAACGGGTAGATGGGGAACCAATGAGAGACTAGCTCTTGGTGTTGGGACAGGCACAGGTCACTCTATTGTCCCATCAGGAAGAAGAATTTACCACAGACTCAGCCTGCCCCCCGGAACCAGAACAGGGCCTGAAGCCATCCTGCGCTTTTGCGGCCAGCTCCCAAAAAAGCGAGTTGTAAAATGGAGCTACAGGGCACTGCAATTCACAAACCTGCAGAGTTATAAATGATAACTCTCGTCCACAAATATATTGAGGGAAGGCAAAGAAGAGGATTTGTAATCAAGGCAGAATTGCAGGAAACAAATTTCAGGAGGTATATTCGAATCGCTTTAAAGCACATGAAAAGCGGCAAAACGTTGACAATGATGCCCTTGGCCAAAAAGGGCGTATGCGTTTTTTCCTGAATATATTCAGGAAAAAACGCATACGCCCTTTTTGGCCAACCAAGCAACCTGGAAATGCAAATCAGTGCTACAAAGAAGACTCGCTACCCATCGGTCAAAATGGCCATGCTGAAAAAAGTGTCAAAACCAGAAATGCAGGACAGGCCATGGAGAAATGGGAGCCTTGCTACACTGATGGGCGGGATGTAAATTGGCAAGAGCCACTCTCGAGAAGTGTACGGCGTGTCCTGAAACATCTAAAAAACACAGCTTAGAGAGCATAGGGCACTTCCACTCATGGGGGTATAAATTGGGAAAATGAAAAATCAGCAAGACACAAGCACCCCAAAGTTTAGGGCTGCTCTCTTGACAAGGACCTCCACTTCATTCCACCTTCAATATCCCAGGAAAGAGAAAAATGGATAAAGAAGTTGTGGTCCTTATGTACAATGGAATATCACTCAGCCATGAAATCAATGTCCTAAGGCTAGTAGCAGCATGATGAGTGGATTTAGGTACGACGATTCTAAGTGAAATAAGTCACACAGAAAAGGACACTTCTCATAAGGTATCACTTATAGAGGGAATGTAAAAACCGTTACGCTTGAACTGAATTACAAAACAGAACAGAGTCACACATGCAGAAAACACACTATGGCTGCTTAACGGGAAAGGTGAGGTGGGGTGATACATAAAACAAGGGTTTCAAATTAGCTCAGATACTGTTCCATAAACCCAATATGTAATAGAGAAGACCTACTCCTTGCTCAGAGAACTGGACTCAACACGCCCTATTCACCGCACAAGAATATATCTGACTAGTAATAATCTTAAAACCTATGTATTGATATCTCTCTGTTAGTGTGTCAAGTGGGTGTAAAGCGGCATAAACACAGCAGTGAAAAGCACCTAAACCCCATTATAAAAATAAATTACTTTGAAAAACCCGTGAAACAAAGACAGTGAAAGAGAGCGAAATTCTTACACAATGCGTTCAGGGGCTGTGATGCAACCTGGATTGACCATATCTAGACCCACAGCTGGATGAGACATAAGGGTGGACACTCTTGGGGCTGAGAGGTTTGGTGAGGTTGGGTGAGCAAACGCAGACCCTTTAAAGTAATACTGCGTGGTACCCATCGCATGGGTCCCAAATCTCCAGGTTCAAGGGCATCTTCCTACATCGAAAACATGCATGAGAAACCCAGAAGATGGTACACCGTGTGATGGGGAAAGGTTTCTAAAACGCACCTCATTTCTCATCTCCTTGTGCCCGGGTTCGCCATTCCAGCCGCTTTACTAGCAATCTCCCTACTTGGAGCATCAGCACCTTTAACCTCCTGTTCCGTACAGGTTGCAATTTGTCCTGAGGTTGAACGGGAAGACGGGGAACCAGGGAGAGACTAGCTCTTGGTGTTGGGACAGGCACAGGTCACTCTATTTTCCCATCAGGAAGAAGAATTAACCACAGGCTCATCCTGCCCCCCTGAACCAGAACAGGGCCTGAAGCCATCCTGCGCTTTTGCGGCCAGCTCCCAAAAACGCGAGTTGTAAATTGGAGGTTCAGGGCACTGCAATTCACAAACATGCAGAGTTATAAATGATAACTCTCGTCCACAAATATATTGAGGGAAGGCAAAGAAGAGGATTTGAAATCAAGGTAAAATTGCAGGGAACAGATTTCAGGAGGTAGATTCGAATCGCCTTTAAAGCACATGAAAAGCGGCAAAACGTTGACAATGATGCCCTTGGCCAAAAAGGGCGTATGCGTTTTTTCCTGAATATATTCAGGAAAAAACGCATACGCCCTTTTTGGCCAACCAAGCAACCTGGAAAGGCAAATCAGCGCTACAAAGAAGTCTCACTTCCATTCGGTCAAAAGGGCCATGCTGAAAAAAGTGTCAAAACCAGAAATGCAGGACAGGCCATGGAGAAATGGGAGCCTTGCTACACTGATGAGCAGGATGTAAATTGCCAACAGCCACTCTGGAGAAGTGTACGGTGTGTCCTGAAACATCTAAAAAACACAGCTTAGAGAGCATAGGGCACTTCCACTCATGGGGGTATACATTGGGAAAATGAAAAATCAGCAAGACACAAGCACCCCAAAGTTTAGGGCTGCTCTGTTGACAAGGACCTCCACTTCATTCCACCTTCAATATCCCAGGAAAGAAAAATGGATAAAGAAGTGGTGGCCCTTATGTACAATGGAATATCACTCAGCCATGAAATCAATGTCATAAGGCTAGTAGCAGCATGATGAGTGGATTTAGGTACGACGATTCTAAGTGAAATAAGTCACACAGAAAAGGACACTTCTCATAAGGTATCACTGATAGAGGGAATGTAAAAACCGTTACGCTTGAACTGAATTACAAAACAGAACAGAGTCACACATGCAGAAAACACACTATGGCTGCTTAACGGGAAAGGTGAGGTGGGGTGATACATAAAACAAGGGTTTCAAATTAGCTTAGATACTGTTCGATAAACCCAATATGTAATAGAGAAGACCTACTCCTTGCTCAGAGAACTGGACTTGACACGGCCTATTCACCGCACAAGAATATATCTGACTAGTAATAATCTTAAAACCTATGTATTGATATCTCTCTGTTAGTGTGTCAAGTGGGTGTAAAGCGGCATAAACACAGAAGTGAAAAGCAGCTAAACCCCATTATAAAAATAAATTACTTTTACAAACCCATGAAACAAAGACAGTGAAAGAGAGAGAAATTTTTACACAATGCGTTCAGGGGCTGTGATGCAACCTGGATTGACCATATATAGACCCACACCTGGATGAGACATAAGCGTGGACACTCTTGGGGCTGAGAGGTTTGGTGAGGTTGGGTGAGCAAACGCAGACCCTTTAAAGTAATACTGCGTGGTACCCATCGCATGGGTCCCAAATCTCCAGGTTCAAGGGCATCTTCCTACATCGAAAACATGCATGAGAAACCCAGAAGATGGTACACCGTGTGATGGGGAAAGGTTTCTAAAACGCACCTCATTTCTCATCTCCTTGTGCCTGGGTTCGCCATTCCAGCCGCTTTACTAGCAATCTCCCTACTTGGAGCATCAGCACCTTTAACCTCCTGTTCCGTACAGGTTGCAATTTGTCCTGAGGATGAACGGGTAGATGGGGAACCAATGAGAGACTAGCTCTTGGTGTTGGGACAGGCACAGGTCACTCTATTGTCCCATCAGGAAGAAGAATTTACCACAGACTCAGCCTGCCCCCCGGAACCAGAACAGGGCCTGAAGCCATCCTGCGCTTTTGCGGCCAGCTCCCAAAAAAGCGAGTTGTAAAATGGAGCTACAGGGCACTGCAATTCACAAACCTGCAGAGTTATAAATGATAACTCTCGTCCACAAATATATTGAGGGAAGGCAAAGAAGAGGATTTGTAATCAAGGCAGAATTGCAGGAAACAAATTTCAGGAGGTATATTCGAATCGCTTTAAAGCACATGAAAAGCGGCAAAACGTTGACAATGATGCCCTTGGCCAAAAAGGGCGTATGCGTTTTTTCCTGAATATATTCAGGAAAAAACGCATACGCCCTTTTTGGCCAACCAAGCAACCTGGAAATGCAAATCAGTGCTACAAAAAAGACTCGCTACCCATCGGTCAAAATGGCCATGCTGAAAAAAGTGTCAAAACCAGAAATGCAGGACAGGCCATGGAGAAATGGGAGCCTTGCTACACTGATGGGCGGGATGTAAATTGGCAAGAGCCACTCTCGAGAAGTGTACGGCGTGTCCTGAAACATCTAAAAAACACAGCTTAGAGAGCATAGGGCACTTCCACTCATGGGGGTATAAATTGGGAAAATGAAAAATCAGCAAGACACAAGCACCCCAAAGTTTAGGGCTGCTCTCTTGACAAGGACCTCCACTTCATTCCACCTTCAATATCCCAGGAAAGAGAAAAATGGATAAAGAAGTTGTGGTCCTTATGTACAATGGAATATCACTCAGCCATGAAATCAATGTCCTAAGGCTAGTAGCAGCATGATGAGTGGATTTAGGTACGACGATTCTAAGTGAAATAAGTCACACAGAAAAGGACACTTCTCATAAGGTATCACTGATAGAGGGAATGTAAAAACCGTTACACTTGAACTGAATTACAAAACAGAACAGAGTCACACATGCAGAAAACACACTATGGCTGCTTAACGGGAAAGGTGAGGTGGGGTGATACATAAAACAAGGGTTTCAAATTAGCTCAGATACCGTTCCATAAACCCAATATGTAATAGACAAGACCTACTCCTTGCTCAGAGAACTGGACTCGACACGCCCTATTCACCGCACAAGAATATATCTGACTAGTAATAATCTTAAAACCTATGTATTGATATCTCTCTGTTAGTGTGTCAAGCGGGTGTAAAGCGGCATAAACACAGCAGTGAATAGCAGCTAAACACCATTATAAAAATAAATTACTTTTAAAACCCAAGAAGCAAAGACAGTGAAAGAGAGAGAAATTCTTACACAATGCATTCAGGGGCTGTGATGCAACCTGGATTGACCATATCTAGACCCACAGCTGGATGAGACATAAGGGTGGACACTCTTGGGGCTGAGAGGTTTGGTGAGGTTGGGTGAGCAAACGCAGACCCTTTAAAGTAATACTGCGTGGTACCCATCGCATGGGTCCCAAATCTCCAGGTTCAAGGGCATCTTCCTACATCGAAAACATGCATGAGAAACCCAGAAGATGGTACACCGTGTGATGGGGAAAGGTTTCTAAAACGCACCTCATTTCTCATCTCCTTGTGCCCGGGTTCGCCATTCCAGCCGCTTTACTAGCAATCTCCCTACTTGGAGCATCAGCACCTTTAACCTCCTGTTCCGTACAGGTTGCAATTTGTCCTGAGGATGAACGGGTAGATGGGGAACCAATGAGAGACTAGCTCTTGGTGTTGGGACAGGCACAGGTCACTCTATTGTCCCATCAGGAAGAAGAATTTACCACAGACTCAGCCTGCCCCCCGGAACCAGAACAGGGCCTGAAGCCATCCTGCGCTTTTGCGGCCAGCTCCCAAAAAAGCGAGTTGTAAAATGGAGCTACAGGGCACTGCAATTCACAAACCTGCAGAGTTATAAATGATAACTCTCGTCCACAAATATATTGAGGGAAGGCAAAGAAGAGGATTTGTAATCAAGGCAGAATTGCAGGAAACAAATTTCAGGAGGTATATTCGAATCGCTTTAAAGCACATGAAAAGCGGCAAAACGTTGACAATGATGCCCTTGGCCAAAAAGGGCGTATGCGTTTTTTCCTGAATATATTCAGGAAAAAACGCATACGCCCTTTTTGGCCAACCAAGCAACCTGGAAATGCAAATCAGTGCTACAAAGAAGACTCGCTACCCATCGGTCAAAATGGCCATGCTGAAAAAAGTGTCAAAACCAGAAATGCAGGACAGGCCATGGAGAAATGGGAGCCTTGCTACACTGATGGGCGGGATGTAAATTGGCAAGAGCCACTCTCGAGAAGTGTACGGCGTGTCCTGAAACATCTAAAAAACACAGCTTAGAGAGCATAGGGCACTTCCACTCATGGGGGTATAAATTGGGAAAATGAAAAATCAGCAAGACACAAGCACCCCAAAGTTTAGGGCTGCTCTCTTGACAAGGACCTCCACTTCATTCCACCTTCAATATCCCAGGAAAGAGAAAAATGGATAAAGAAGTTGTGGTCCTTATGTACAATGGAATATCACTCAGCCATGAAATCAATGTCCTAAGGCTAGTAGCAGCATGATGAGTGGATTTAGGTACGACGATTCTAAGTGAAATAAGTCACACAGAAAAGGACACTTCTCATAAGGTATCACTTATAGAGGGAATGTAAAAACCGTTACACTTGAACTGAATTACAAAACAGAACAGAGTCACACATGCAGAAAACACACTATGGCTGCTTAACGGGAAAGGTGAGGCGGGGTGATACATAAAACAAGGGTTTCAAATTAGCTCAGATACCGTTCCATAAACCCAATATGTAATAGACAAGACCTACTCCTTGCTCAGAGAACTGGACTCGACACGCCCTATTCACCGCACAAGAATATATCTGACTAGTAATAATCTTAAAACCTATGTATTGATATCTCTCTGTTAGTGTGTCAAGCGGGTGTAAAGCGGCATAAACACAGCAGTGAATAGCAGCTAAACCCCATTATAAAAATAAATTACTTTGAAAAACCCAAGAAGCAAAGACAGTGAAAGAGAGAGAAATTCTTACACAATGCGTTCAGGGGCTGTGATGCAACCTGGATTGACCATATCTAGACCCACAGCTGGATGAGACATAAGGGTGGACACTCTTGGGGCTGAGAGGTTTGGTGAGGTTGGGTGAGCAAACGCAGACCCTTTAAAGTAATACTGCGTGGTACCCATCGCATGGGTCCCAAATCTCCAGGTTCAAGGGCATCTTCCTACATCGAAAACATGCATGAGAAACCCAGAAGATGGTACACCGTGTGATGGGGAAAGGTTTCTAAAACGCACCTCATTTCTCATCTCCTTGTGCCCGGGTTCGCCATTCCAGCCGCTTTACTAGCAATCTCCCTACTTGGAGCATCAGCACCTTTAACCTCCTGTTCCGTACAGGTTGCAATTTGTCCTGAGGATGAACGGGTAGATGGGGAACCAATGAGAGACTAGCTCTTGGTGTTGGGACAGGCACAGGTCACTCTATTGTCCCATCAGGAAGAAGAATTTACCACAGACTCAGCCTGCCCCCCGGAACCAGAACAGGGCCTGAAGCCATCCTGCGCTTTTGCGGCCAGCTCCCAAAAAAGCGAGTTGTAAAATGGAGCTACAGGGCACTGCAATTCACAAACCTGCAGAGTTATAAATGATAACTCTCGTCCACAAATATATTGAGGGAAGGCAAAGAAGAGGATTTGTAATCAAGGCAGAATTGCAGGAAACAAATTTCAGGAGGTATATTCGAATCGCTTTAAAGCACATGAAAAGCGGCAAAACGTTGACAATGATGCCCTTGGCCAAAAAGGGCGTATGCGTTTTTTCCTGAATATATTCAGGAAAAAACGCATACGCCCTTTTTGGCCAACCAAGCAACCTGGAAATGCAAATCAGTGCTACAAAGAA
Source organism: Balaenoptera ricei (assembly GCF_028023285.1). Lineage (NCBI taxonomy): Eukaryota > Metazoa > Chordata > Mammalia > Artiodactyla > Balaenopteridae > Balaenoptera > Balaenoptera ricei. The sequence continues at coordinate 42,435,569 of NC_082642.1, read as the reverse complement.
GACTCGCTACCCATCGGTCAAAATGGCCATGCTGAAAAAAGTGTCAAAACCAGAAATGCAGGACAGGCCATGGAGAAATGGGAGCCTTGCTACACTGATGGGCGGGATGTAAATTGGCAAGAGCCACTCTCGAGAAGTGCACGGCGTGTCCTGAAACATCTAAAAAACACAGCTTAGAGAGCATAGGGCACTTCCACTCATGGGGGTATAAATTGGGAAAATGAAAAATCAGCAAGACACAAGCACCCCAAAGTTTAGGGCTGCTCTCTTGACAAGGACCTCCACTTCATTCCACCTTCAATATCCCAGGAAAGAGAAAAATGGATAAAGAAGTTGTGGTCCTTATGTACAATGGAATATCACTCAGCCATGAAATCAATGTCCTAAGGCTAGTAGCAGCATGATGAGTGGATTTAGGTACGACGATTCTAAGTGAAATAAGTCACACAGAAAAGGACACTTCTCATAAGGTATCACTGATAGAGGGAATGTAAAAACCGTTACACTTGAACTGAATTACAAAACAGAACAGAGTCACACATGCAGAAAACACACTATGGCTGCTTAACGGGAAAGGTGAGGCGGGGTGATACATAAAACAAGGGTTTCAAATTAGCTCAGATACCGTTCCATAAACCCAATATGTAATAGACAAGACCTACTCCTTGCTCAGAGAACTGGACTCGACACGCCCTATTCACCGCACAAGAATATATCTGACTAGTAATAATCTTAAAACCTATGTATTGATATCTCTCTGTTAGTGTGTCAAGCGGGTGTAAAGCGGCATAAACACAGCAGTGAATAGCAGCTAAACACCATTATAAAAATAAATTACTTTTAAAACCCAAGAAGCAAAGACAGTGAAAGAGAGAGAAATTCTTACACAATGCATTCAGGGGCTGTGATGCAACCTGGATTGACCATATCTAGACCCACAGCTGGATGAGACATAAGGGTGGACACTCTTGGGGCTGAGAGGTTTGGTGAGGTTGGGTGAGCAAACGCAGACCCTTTAAAGTAATACTGCGTGGTACCCATCGCATGGGTCCCAAATCTCCAGGTTCAAGGGCATCTTCCTACATCGAAAACATGCATGAGAAACCCAGAAGATGGTACACCGTGTGATGGGGAAAGGTTTCTAAAACGCACCTCATTTCTCATCTCCTTGTGCCCGGGTTCGCCATTCCAGCCGCTTTACTAGCAATCTCCCTACTTGGAGCATCAGCACCTTTAACCTCCTGTTCCGTACAGGTTGCAATTTGTCCTGAGGATGAACGGGTAGATGGGGAACCAATGAGAGACTAGCTCTTGGTGTTGGGACAGGCACAGGTCACTCTATTGTCCCATCAGGAAGAAGAATTTACCACAGACTCAGCCTGCCCCCCGGAACCAGAACAGGGCCTGAAGCCATCCTGCGCTTTTGCGGCCAGCTCCCAAAAAAGCGAGTTGTAAAATGGAGCTACAGGGCACTGCAATTCACAAACCTGCAGAGTTATAAATGATAACTCTCGTCCACAAATATATTGAGGGAAGGCAAAGAAGAGGATTTGTAATCAAGGCAGAATTGCAGGAAACAAATTTCAGGAGGTATATTCGAATCGCTTTAAAGCACATGAAAAGCGGCAAAACGTTGACAATGATGCCCTTGGCCAAAAAGGGCGTATGCGTTTTTTCCTGAATATATTCAGGAAAAAACGCATACGCCCTTTTTGGCCAACCAAGCAACCTGGAAATGCAAATCAGTGCTACAAAAAAGACTCGCTACCCATCGGTCAAAATGGCCATGCTGAAAAAAGTGTCAAAACCAGAAATGCAGGACAGGCCATGGAGAAATGGGAGCCTTGCTACACTGATGGGCGGGATGTAAATTGGCAAGAGCCACTCTCGAGAAGTGTACGGCGTGTCCTGAAACATCTAAAAAACACAGCTTAGAGAGCATAGGGCACTTCCACTCATGGGGGTATAAATTGGGAAAATGAAAAATCAGCAAGACACAAGCACCCCAAAGTTTAGGGCTGCTCTCTTGACAAGGACCTCCACTTCATTCCACCTTCAATATCCCAGGAAAGAGAAAAATGGATAAAGAAGTTGTGGTCCTTATGTACAATGGAATATCACTCAGCCATGAAATCAATGTCCTAAGGCTAGTAGCAGCATGATGAGTGGATTTAGGTACGACGATTCTAAGTGAAATAAGTCACACAGAAAAGGACACTTCTCATAAGGTATCACTTATAGAGGGAATGTAAAAACCGTTACACTTGAACTGAATTACAAAACAGAACAGAGTCACACATGCAGAAAACACACTATGGCTGCTTAACGGGAAAGGTGAGGCGGGGTGATACATAAAACAAGGGTTTCAAATTAGCTCAGATACCGTTCCATAAACCCAATATGTAATAGACAAGACCTACTCCTTGCTCAGAGAACTGGACTCGACACGCCCTATTCACCGCACAAGAATATATCTGACTAGTAATAATCTTAAAACCTATGTATTGATATCTCTCTGTTAGTGTGTCAAGCGGGTGTAAAGCGGCATAAACACAGCAGTGAATAGCAGCTAAACCCCATTATAAAAATAAATTACTTTGAAAAACCCAAGAAGCAAAGACAGTGAAAGAGAGAGAAATTCTTACACAATGCGTTCAGGGGCTGTGATGCAACCTGGATTGACCATATCTAGACCCACAGCTGGATGAGACATAAGGGTGGACACTCTTGGGGCTGAGAGGTTTGGTGAGGTTGGGTGAGCAAACGCAGACCCTTTAAAGTAATACTGCGTGGTACCCATCGCATGGGTCCCAAATCTCCAGGTTCAAGGGCATCTTCCTACATCGAAAACATGCATGAGAAACCCAGAAGATGGTACACCGTGTGATGGGGAAAGGTTTCTAAAACGCACCTCATTTCTCATCTCCTTGTGCCCGGGTTCGCCATTCCAGCCGCTTTACTAGCAATCTCCCTACTTGGAGCATCAGCACCTTTAACCTCCTGTTCCGTACAGGTTGCAATTTGTCCTGAGGATGAACGGGTAGATGGGGAACCAATGAGAGACTAGCTCTTGGTGTTGGGACAGGCACAGGTCACTCTATTGTCCCATCAGGAAGAAGAATTTACCACAGACTCAGCCTGCCCCCCGGAACCAGAACAGGGCCTGAAGCCATCCTGTGCTTTTGCGGCCAGCTCCCAAAAAAGCGAGTTGTAAAATGGAGCTACAGGGCACTGCAATTCACAAACCTGCAGAGTTATAAATGATAACTCTCGTCCACAAATATATTGAGGGAAGGCAAAGAAGAGGATTTGTAATCAAGGCAGAATTGCAGGAAACAAATTTCAGGAGGTATATTCGAATCGCTTTAAAGCACATGAAAAGCGGCAAAACGTTGACAATGATGCCCTTGGCCAAAAAGGGCGTATGCGTTTTTTCCTGAATATATTCAGGAAAAAACGCATACGCCCTTTTTGGCCAACCAAGCAACCTGGAAATGCAAATCAGTGCTACAAAGAAGACTCGCTACCCATCGGTCAAAATGGCCATGCTGAAAAAAGTGTCAAAACCAGAAATGCAGGACAGGCCATGGAGAAATGGGAGCCTTGCTACACTGATGGGCGGGATGTAAATTGGCAAGAGCCACTCTCGAGAAGTGTACGGCGTGTCCTGAAACATCTAAAAAACACAGCTTAGAGAGCATAGGGCACTTCCACTCATGGGGGTATAAATTGGGAAAATGAAAAATCAGCAAGACACAAGCACCCCAAAGTTTAGGGCTGCTCTCTTGACAAGGACCTCCACTTCATTCCACCTTCAATATCCCAGGAAAGAGAAAAATGGATAAAGAAGTTGTGGTCCTTATGTACAATGGAATATCACTCAGCCATGAAATCAATGTCCTAAGGCTAGTAGCAGCATGATGAGTGGATTTAGGTACGACGATTCTAAGTGAAATAAGTCACACAGAAAAGGACACTTCTCATAAGGTATCACTGATAGAGGGAATGTAAAAACCGTTACACTTGAACTGAATTACAAAACAGAACAGAGTCACACATGCAGAAAACACACTATGGCTGCTTAACGGGAAAGGTGAGGTGGGGTGATACATAAAACAAGGGTTTCAAATTAGCTCAGATACCGTTCCATAAACCCAATATGTAATAGACAAGACCTACTCCTTGCTCAGAGAACTGGACTCGACACGCCCTATTCACCGCACAAGAATATATCTGACTAGTAATAATCTTAAAACCTATGTATTGATATCTCTCTGTTAGTGTGTCAAGCGGGTGTAAAGCGGCATAAACACAGCAGTGAATAGCAGCTAAACCCCATTATAAAAATAAATTACTTTGAAAAACCCAAGAAGCAAAGACAGTGAAAGAGAGAGAAATTCTTACACAATGCGTTCAGGGGCTGTGATGCAACCTGGATTGACCATATCTAGACCCACAGCTGGATGAGACATAAGGGTGGACACTCTTGGGGCTGAGAGGTTTGGTGAGGTTGGGTGAGCAAACGCAGACCCTTTAAAGTAATACTGCGTGGTACCCATCGCATGGGTCCCAAATCTCCAGGTTCAAGGGCATCTTCCTACATCGAAAACATGCATGAGAAACCCAGAAGATGGTACACCGTGTGATGGGGAAAGGTTTCTAAAACGCACCTCATTTCTCATCTCCTTGTGCCCGGGTTCGCCATTCCAGCCGCTTTACTAGCAATCTCCCTACTTGGAGCATCAGCACCTTTAACCTCCTGTTCCGTACAGGTTGCAATTTGTCCTGAGGATGAACGGGTAGATGGGGAACCAATGAGAGACTAGCTCTTGGTGTTGGGACAGGCACAGGTCACTCTATTGTCCCATCAGGAAGAAGAATTTACCACAGACTCAGCCTGCCCCCCGGAACCAGAACAGGGCCTGAAGCCATCCTGCGCTTTTGCGGCCAGCTCCCAAAAAAGCGAGTTGTAAAATGGAGCTACAGGGCACTGCAATTCACAAACCTGCAGAGTTATAAATGATAACTCTCGTCCACAAATATATTGAGGGAAGGCAAAGAAGAGGATTTGTAATCAAGGCAGAATTGCAGGAAACAAATTTCAGGAGGTATATTCGAATCGCTTTAAAGCACATGAAAAGCGGCAAAACGTTGACAATGATGCCCTTGGCCAAAAAGGGCGTATGCGTTTTTTCCTGAATATATTCAGGAAAAAACGCATACGCCCTTTTTGGCCAACCAAGCAACCTGGAAATGCAAATCAGTGCTACAAAGAAGACTCGCTACCCATCGGTCAAAATGGCCATGCTGAAAAAAGTGTCAAAACCAGAAATGCAGGACAGGCCATGGAGAAATGGGAGCCTTGCTACACTGATGGGCGGGATGTAAATTGGCAAGAGCCACTCTCGAGAAGTGCACGGCGTGTCCTGAAACATCTAAAAAACACAGCTTAGAGAGCATAGGGCACTTCCACTCATGGGGGTATAAATTGGGAAAATGAAAAATCAGCAAGACACAAGCACCCCAAAGTTTAGGGCTGCTCTCTTGACAAGGACCTCCACTTCATTCCACCTTCAATATCCCAGGAAAGAGAAAAATGGATAAAGAAGTTGTGGTCCTTATGTACAATGGAATATCACTCAGCCATGAAATCAATGTCCTAAGGCTAGTAGCAGCATGATGAGTGGATTTAGGTACGACGATTCTAAGTGAAATAAGTCACACAGAAAAGGACACTTCTCATAAGGTATCACTGATAGAGGGAATGTAAAAACCGTTACACTTGAACTGAATTACAAAACAGAACAGAGTCACACATGCAGAAAACACACTATGGCTGCTTAACGGGAAAGGTGAGGTGGGGTGATACATAAAACAAGGGTTTCAAATTAGCTCAGATACCGTTCCATAAACCCAATATGTAATAGACAAGACCTACTCCTTGCTCAGAGAACTGGACTCGACACGCCCTATTCACCGCACAAGAATATATCTGACTAGTAATAATCTTAAAACCTATGTATTGATATCTCTCTGTTAGTGTGTCAAGCGGGTGTAAAGCGGCATAAACACAGCAGTGAATAGCAGCTAAACACCATTATAAAAATAAATTACTTTTAAAACCCAAGAAGCAAAGACAGTGAAAGAGAGAGAAATTCTTACACAATGCATTCAGGGGCTGTGATGCAACCTGGATTGACCATATCTAGACCCACAGCTGGATGAGACATAAGGGTGGACACTCTTGGGGCTGAGAGGTTTGGTGAGGTTGGGTGAGCAAACGCAGACCCTTTAAAGTAATACTGCGTGGTACCCATCGCATGGGTCCCAAATCTCCAGGTTCAAGGGCATCTTCCTACATCGAAAACATGCATGAGAAACCCAGAAGATGGTACACCGTGTGATGGGGAAAGGTTTCTAAAACGCACCTCATTTCTCATCTCCTTGTGCCCGGGTTCGCCATTCCAGCCGCTTTACTAGCAATCTCCCTACTTGGAGCATCAGCACCTTTAACCTCCTGTTCCGTACAGGTTGCAATTTGTCCTGAGGATGAACGGGTAGATGGGGAACCAATGAGAGACTAGCTCTTGGTGTTGGGACAGGCACAGGTCACTCTATTGTCCCATCAGGAAGAAGAATTTACCACAGACTCAGCCTGCCCCCCGGAACCAGAACAGGGCCTGAAGCCATCCTGCGCTTTTGCGGCCAGCTCCCAAAAAAGCGAGTTGTAAAATGGAGCTACAGGGCACTGCAATTCACAAACCTGCAGAGTTATAAATGATAACTCTCGTCCACAAATATATTGAGGGAAGGCAAAGAAGAGGATTTGTAATCAAGGCAGAATTGCAGGAAACAAATTTCAGGAGGTATATTCGAATCGCTTTAAAGCACATGAAAAGCGGCAAAACGTTGACAATGATGCCCTTGGCCAAAAAGGGCGTATGCGTTTTTTCCTGAATATATTCAGGAAAAAACGCATACGCCCTTTTTGGCCAACCAAGCAACCTGGAAATGCAAATCAGTGCTACAAAGAAGACTCGCTACCCATCGGTCAAAATGGCCATGCTGAAAAAAGTGTCAAAACCAGAAATGCAGGACAGGCCATGGAGAAATGGGAGCCTTGCTACACTGATGGGCGGGATGTAAATTGGCAAGAGCCACTCTCGAGAAGTGTACGGCGTGTCCTGAAACATCTAAAAAACACAGCTTAGAGAGCATAGGGCACTTCCACTCATGGGGGTATAAATTGGGAAAATGAAAAATCAGCAAGACACAAGCACCCCAAAGTTTAGGGCTGCTCTCTTGACAAGGACCTCCACTTCATTCCACCTTCAATATCCCAGGAAAGAGAAAAATGGATAAAGAAGTTGTGGTCCTTATGTACAATGGAATATCACTCAGCCATGAAATCAATGTCCTAAGGCTAGTAGCAGCATGATGAGTGGATTTAGGTACGACGATTCTAAGTGAAATAAGTCACACAGAAAAGGACACTTCTCATAAGGTATCACTTATAGAGGGAATGTAAAAACCGTTACACTTGAACTGAATTACAAAACAGAACAGAGTCACACATGCAGAAAACACACTATGGCTGCTTAACGGGAAAGGTGAGGTGGGGTGATACATAAAACAAGGGTTTCAAATTAGCTCAGATACCGTTCCATAAACCCAATATGTAATAGACAAGACCTACTCCTTGCTCAGAGAACTGGACTCGACACGCCCTATTCACCGCACAAGAATATATCTGACTAGTAATAATCTTAAAACCTATGTATTGATATCTCTCTGTTAGTGTGTCAAGCGGGTGTAAAGCGGCATAAACACAGCAGTGAATAGCAGCTAAACCCCATTATAAAAATAAATTACTTTGAAAAACCCAAGAAGCAAAGACAGTGAAAGAGAGAGAAATTCTTACACAATGCGTTCAGGGGCTGTGATGCAACCTGGATTGACCATATCTAGACCCACAGCTGGATGAGACATAAGGGTGGACACTCTTGGGGCTGAGAGGTTTGGTGAGGTTGGGTGAGCAAACGCAGACCCTTTAAAGTAATACTGCGTGGTACCCATCGCATGGGTCCCAAATCTCCAGGTTCAAGGGCATCTTCCTACATCGAAAACATGCATGAGAAACCCAGAAGATGGTACACCGTGTGATGGGGAAAGGTTTCTAAAACGCACCTCATTTCTCATCTCCTTGTGCCCGGGTTCGCCATTCCAGCCGCTTTACTAGCAATCTCCCTACTTGGAGCATCAGCACCTTTAACCTCCTGTTCCGTACAGGTTGCAATTTGTCCTGAGGATGAACGGGTAGATGGGGAACCAATGAGAGACTAGCTCTTGGTGTTGGGACAGGCACAGGTCACTCTATTGTCCCATCAGGAAGAAGAATTTACCACAGACTCAGCCTGCCCCCCGGAACCAGAACAGGGCCTGAAGCCATCCTGCGCTTTTGCGGCCAGCTCCCAAAAAAGCGAGTTGTAAAATGGAGCTACAGGGCACTGCAATTCACAAACCTGCAGAGTTATAAATGATAACTCTCGTCCACAAATATATTGAGGGAAGGCAAAGAAGAGGATTTGTAATCAAGGCAGAATTGCAGGAAACAAATTTCAGGAGGTATATTCGAATCGCTTTAAAGCACATGAAAAGCGGCAAAACGTTGACAATGATGCCCTTGGCCAAAAAGGGCGTATGCGTTTTTTCCTGAATATATTCAGGAAAAAATGCATACGCCCTTTTTGGCCAACCAAGCAACCTGGAAATGCAAATCAGTGCTACAAAGAAGACTCGCTACCCATCGGTCAAAATGGCCATGCTGAAAAAAGTGTCAAAACCAGAAATGCAGGACAGGCCATGGAGAAATGGGAGCCTTGCTACACTGATGGGCGGGATGTAAATTGGCAAGAGCCACTCTCGAGAAGTGTACGGCGTGTCCTGAAACATCTAAAAAACACAGCTTAGAGAGCATAGGGCACTTCCACTCATGGGGGTATAAATTGGGAAAATGAAAAATCAGCAAGACACAAGCACCCCAAAGTTTAGGGCTGCTCTCTTGACAAGGACCTCCACTTCATTCCACCTTCAATATCCCAGGAAAGAGAAAAATGGATAAAGAAGTTGTGGTCCTTATGTACAATGGAATATCACTCAGCCATGAAATCAATGTCCTAAGGCTAGTAGCAGCATGATGAGTGGATTTAGGTACGACGATTCTAAGTGCAATAAGTCACACAGAAAAGGACACTTCTCATAAGGTATCACTGATAGAGGGAATGTAAAAACCGTTACACTTGAACTGAATTACAAAACAGAACAGAGTCACACATGCAGAAAACACACTATGGCTGCTTAACGGGAAAGGTGAGGTGGGGTGATACATAAAACAAGGGTTTCAAATTAGCTCAGATACCGTTCCATAAACCCAATATGTAATAGACAAGACCTACTCCTTGCTCAGAGAACTGGACTCGACACGCCCTATTCACCGCACAAGAATATATCTGACTAGTAATAATCTTAAAACCTATGTATTGATATCTCTCTGTTAGTGTGTCAAGCGGGTGTAAAGCGGCATAAACACAGCAGTGAATAGCAGCTAAACACCATTATAAAAATAAATTACTTTGAAAAACCCAAGAAGCAAAGACAGTGAAAGAGAGAGAAATTCTTACACAATGCGTTCAGGGGCTGTGATGCAACCTGGATTGACCATATCTAGACCCACAGCTGGATGAGACATAAGGGTGGACACTCTTGGGGCTGAGAGGTTTGGTGAGGTTGGGTGAGCAAACGCAGACCCTTTAAAGTAATACTGCGTGGTACCCATCGCATGGGTCCCAAATCTCCAGGTTCAAGGGCATCTTCCTACATCGAAAACATGCATGAGAAACCCAGAAGATGGTACACCGTGTGATGGGGAAAGGTTTCTAAAACGCACCTCATTTCTCATCTCCTTGTGCCCGGGTTCGCCATTCCAGCCGCTTTACTAGCAATCTCCCTACTTGGAGCATCAGCACCTTTAACCTCCTGTTCCGTACAGGTTGCAATTTGTCCTGAGGATGAACGGGTAGATGGGGAACCAATGAGAGACTAGCTCTTGGTGTTGGGACAGGCACAGGTCACTCTATTGTCCCATCAGGAAGAAGAATTTACCACAGACTCAGCCTGCCCCCCGGAACCAGAACAGGGCCTGAAGCCATCCTGCGCTTTTGCGGCCAGCTCCCAAAAAAGCGAGTTGTAAAATGGAGCTACAGGGCACTGCAATTCACAAACCTGCAGAGTTATAAATGATAACTCTCGTCCACAAATATATTGAGGGAAGGCAAAGAAGAGGATTTGTAATCAAGGCAGAATTGCAGGAAACAAATTTCAGGAGGTATATTCGAATCGCTTTAAAGCACATGAAAAGCGGCAAAACGTTGACAATGATGCCCTTGGCCAAAAAGGGCGTATGCGTTTTTTCCTGAATATATTCAGGAAAAAACGCATACGCCCTTTTTGGCCAACCAAGCAACCTGGAAATGCAAATCAGTGCTACAAAGAAGACTCGCTACCCATCGGTCAAAATGGCCATGCTGAAAAAAGTGTCAAAACCAGAAATGCAGGACAGGCCATGGAGAAATGGGAGCCTTGCTACACTGATGGGCGGGATGTAAATTGGCAAGAGCCACTCTCGAGAAGTGTACGGCGTGTCCTGAAACATCTAAAAAACACAGCTTAGAGAGCATAGGGCACTTCCACTCATGGGGGTATAAATTGGGAAAATGAAAAATCAGCAAGACACAAGCACCCCAAAGTTTAGGGCTGCTCTCTTGACAAGGACCTCCACTTCATTCCACCTTCAATATCCCAGGAAAGAGAAAAATGGATAAAGAAGTTGTGGTCCTTATGTACAATGGAATATCACTCAGCCATGAAATCAATGTCCTAAGGCTAGTAGCAGCATGATGAGTGGATTTAGGTACGACGATTCTAAGTGCAATAAGTCACACAGAAAAGGACACTTCTCATAAGGTATCACTGATAGAGGGAATGTAAAAACCGTTACACTTGAACTGAATTACAAAACAGAACAGAGTCACACATGCAGAAAACACACTATGGCTGCTTAACGGGAAAGGTGAGGTGGGGTGATACATAAAACAAGGGTTTCAAATTAGCTCAGATACCGTTCCATAAACCCAATATGTAATAGACAAGACCTACTCCTTGCTCAGAGAACTGGACTCGACACGCCCTATTCACCGCACAAGAATATATCTGACTAGTAATAATCTTAAAACCTATGTATTGATATCTCTCTGTTAGTGTGTCAAGCGGGTGTAAAGCGGCATAAACACAGCAGTGAATAGCAGCTAAACCCCATTATAAAAATAAATTACTTTGAAAAACCCAAGAAGCAAAGACAGTGAAAGAGAGAGAAATTCTTACACAATGCGTTCAGGGGCTGTGATGCAACCTGGATTGACCATATCTAGACCCACAGCTGGATGAGACATAAGGGTGGACACTCTTGGGGCTGAGAGGTTTGGTGAGGTTGGGTGAGCAAACGCAGACCCTTTAAAGTAATACTGCGTGGTACCCATCGCATGGGTCCCAAATCTCCAGGTTCAAGGGCATCTTCCTACATCGAAAACATGCATGAGAAACCCAGAAGATGGTACACCGTGTGATGGGGAAAGGTTTCTAAAACGCACCTCATTTCTCATCTCCTTGTGCCCGGGTTCGCCATTCCAGCCGCTTTACTAGCAATCTCCCTACTTGGAGCATCAGCACCTTTAACCTCCTGTTCCGTACAGGTTGCAATTTGTCCTGAGGATGAACGGGTAGATGGGGAACCAATGAGAGACTAGCTCTTGGTGTTGGGACAGGCACAGGTCACTCTATTGTCCCATCAGGAAGAAGAATTTACCACAGACTCAGCCTGCCCCCCGGAACCAGAACAGGGCCTGAAGCCATCCTGCGCTTTTGCGGCCAGCTCCCAAAAAAGCGAGTTGTAAAATGGAGCTACAGGGCACTGCAATTCACAAACCTGCAGAGTTATAAATGATAACTCTCGTCCACAAATATATTGAGGGAAGGCAAAGAAGAGGATTTGTAATCAAGGCAGAATTGCAGGAAACAAATTTCAGGAGGTATATTCGAATCGCTTTAAAGCACATGAAAAGCGGCAAAACGTTGACAATGATGCCCTTGGCCAAAAAGGGCGTATGCGTTTTTTCCTGAATATATTCAGGAAAAAACGCATACGCCCTTTTTGGCCAACCAAGCAACCTGGAAATGCAAATCAGTGCTACAAAGAAGACTCGCTACCCATCGGTCAAAATGGCCATGCTGAAAAAAGTGTCAAAACCAGAAATGCAGGACAGGCCATGGAGAAATGGGAGCCTTGCTACACTGATGGGCGGGATGTAAATTGGCAAGAGCCACTCTCGAGAAGTGTACGGCGTGTCCTGAAACATCTAAAAAACACAGCTTAGAGAGCATAGGGCACTTCCACTCATGGGGGTATAAATTGGGAAAATGAAAAATCAGCAAGACACAAGCACCCCAAAGTTTAGGGCTGCTCTCTTGACAAGGACCTCCACTTCATTCCACCTTCAATATCCCAGGAAAGAGAAAAATGGATAAAGAAGTTGTGGTCCTTATGTACAATGGAATATCACTCAGCCATGAAATCAATGTCCTAAGGCTAGTAGCAGCATGATGAGTGGATTTAGGTACGACGATTCTAAGTGCAATAAGTCACACAGAAAAGGACACTTCTCATAAGGTATCACTGATAGAGGGAATGTAAAAACCGTTACACTTGAACTGAATTACAAAACAGAACAGAGTCACACATGCAGAAAACACACTATAGCTGCTTAACGGGAAAGGTGAGGTGGGGTGATACATAAAACAAGGGTTTCAAATTAGCTCAGATACCGTTCCATAAACCCAATATGTAATAGACAAGACCTACTCCTTGCTCAGAGAACTGGACTCGACACGCCCTATTCACCGCACAAGAATATATCTGACTAGTAATAATCTTAAAACCTATGTATTGATATCTCTCTGTTAGTGTGTCAAGCGGGTGTAAAGCGGCATAAACACAGCAGTGAATAGCAGCTAAACCCCATTATAAAAATAAATTACTTTGAAAAACCCAAGAAGCAAAGACAGTGAAAGAGAGAGAAATTCTTACACAATGCGTTCAGGGGCTGTGATGCAACCTGGATTGACCATATCTAGACCCACAGCTGGATGAGACATAAGGGTGGACACTCTTGGGGCTGAGAGGTTTGGTGAGGTTGGGTGAGCAAACGCAGACCCTTTAAAGTAATACTGCGTGGTACCCATCGCATGGGTCCCAAATCTCCAGGTTCAAGGGCATCTTCCTACATCGAAAACATGCATGAGAAACCCAGAAGATGGTACACCGTGTGATGGGGAAAGGTTTCTAAAACGCACCTCATTTCTCATCTCCTTGTGCCCGGGTTCGCCATTCCAGCCGCTTTACTAGCAATCTCCCTACTTGGAGCATCAGCACCTTTAACCTCCTGTTCCGTACAGGTTGCAATTTGTCCTGAGGATGAACGGGTAGATGGGGAACCAATGAGAGACTAGCTCTTGGTGTTGGGACAGGCACAGGTCACTCTATTGTCCCATCAGGAAGAAGAATTTACCACAGACTCAGCCTGCCCCCCGGAACCAGAACAGGGCCTGAAGCCATCCTGCGCTTTTGCGGCCAGCTCCCAAAAAAGCGAGTTGTAAAATGGAGCTACAGGGCACTGCAATTCACAAACCTGCAGAGTTATAAATGATAACTCTCGTCCACAAATATATTGAGGGAAGGCAAAGAAGAGGATTTGTAATCAAGGCAGAATTGCAGGAAACAAATTTCAGGAGGTATATTCGAATCGCTTTAAAGCACATGAAAAGCGGCAAAACGTTGACAATGATGCCCTTGGCCAAAAAGGGCGTATGCGTTTTTTCCTGAATATATTCAGGAAAAAACGCATACGCCCTTTTTGGCCAACCAAGCAACCTGGAAATGCAAATCAGTGCTACAAAGAAGACTCGCTACCCATCGGTCAAAATGGCCATGCTGAAAAAAGTGTCAAAACCAGAAATGCAGGACAGGCCATGGAGAAATGGGAGCCTTGCTACACTGATGGGCGGGATGTAAATTGGCAAGAGCCACTCTCGAGAAGTGTACGGCGTGTCCTGAAACATCTAAAAAACACAGCTTAGAGAGCATAGGGCACTTCCACTCATGGGGGTATAAATTGGGAAAATGAAAAATCAGCAAGACACAAGCACCCCAAAGTTTAGGGCTGCTCTCTTGACAAGGACCTCCACTTCATTCCACCTTCAATATCCCAGGAAAGAGAAAAATGGATAAAGAAGTTGTGGTCCTTATGTACAATGGAATATCACTCAGCCATGAAATCAATGTCCTAAGGCTAGTAGCAGCATGATGAGTGGATTTAGGTACGACGATTCTAAGTGCAATAAGTCACACAGAAATGGACACTTCTCATAAGGTATCACTGATAGAGGGAATGTAAAAACCGTTACACTTGAACTGAATTACAAAACAGAACAGAGTCACACATGCAGAAAACACACTATGGCTGCTTAACGGGAAAGGTGAGGTGGGGTGATACATAAAACAAGGGTTTCAAATTAGCTCAGATACCGTTCCATAAACCCAATATGTAATAGACAAGACCTACTCCTTGCTCAGAGAACTGGACTCGACACGCCCTATTCACCGCACAAGAATATATCTGACTAGTAATAATCTTAAAACCTATGTATTGATATCTCTCTGTTAGTGTGTCAAGCGGGTGTAAAGCGGCATAAACACAGCAGTGAATAGCAGCTAAACCCCATTATAAAAATAAATTACTTTGAAAAACCCAAGAAGCAAAGACAGTGAAAGAGAGAGAAATTCTTACACAATGCGTTCAGGGGCTGTGATGCAACCTGGATTGACCATATCTAGACCCACAGCTGGATGAGACATAAGGGTGGACACTCTTGGGGCTGAGAGGTTTGGTGAGGTTGGGTGAGCAAACGCAGACCCTTTAAAGTAATACTGCGTGGTACCCATCGCATGGGTCCCAAATCTCCAGGTTCAAGGGCATCTTCCTACATCGAAAACATGCATGAGAAACCCAGAAGATGGTACACCGTGTGATGGGGAAAGGTTTCTAAAACGCACCTCATTTCTCATCTCCTTGTGCCCGGGTTCGCCATTCCAGCCGCTTTACTAGCAATCTCCCTACTTGGAGCATCAGCACCTTTAACCTCCTGTTCCGTACAGGTTGCAATTTGTCCTGAGGATGAACGGGTAGATGGGGAACCAATGAGAGACTAGCTCTTGGTGTTGGGACAGGCACAGGTCACTCTATTGTCCCATCAGGAAGAAGAATTTACCACAGACTCAGCCTGCCCCCCGGAACCAGAACAGGGCCTGAAGCCATCCTGCGCTTTTGCGGCCAGCTCCCAAAAAAGCGAGTTGTAAAATGGAGCTACAGGGCACTGCAATTCACAAACCTGCAGAGTTATAAATGATAACTCTCGTCCACAAATATATTGAGGGAAGGCAAAGAAGAGGATTTGTAATCAAGGCAGAATTGCAGGAAACAAATTTCAGGAGGTATATTCGAATCGCTTTAAAGCACATGAAAAGCGGCAAAACGTTGACAATGATGCCCTTGGCCAAAAAGGGCGTATGCGTTTTTTCCTGAATATATTCAGGAAAAAACGCATACGCCCTTTTTGGCCAACCAAGCAACCTGGAAATGCAAATCAGTGCTACAAAGAAGACTCGCTACCCATCGGTCAAAATGGCCATGCTGAAAAAAGTGTCAAAACCAGAAATGCAGGACAGGCCATGGAGAAATGGGAGCCTTGCTACACTGATGGGCGGGATGTAAATTGGCAAGAGCCACTCTCGAGAAGTGTACGGCGTGTCCTGAAACATCTAAAAAACACAGCTTAGAGAGCATAGGGCACTTCCACTCATGGGGGTATAAATTGGGAAAATGAAAAATCAGCAAGACACAAGCACCCCAAAGTTTAGGGCTGCTCTCTTGACAAGGACCTCCACTTCATTCCACCTTCAATATCCCAGGAAAGAGAAAAATGGATAAAGAAGTTGTGGTCCTTATGTACAATGGAATATCACTCAGCCATGAAATCAATGTCCTAAGGCTAGTAGCAGCATGATGAGTGGATTTAGGTACGACGATTCTAAGTGAAATAAGTCACACAGAAAAGGACACTTCTCATAAGGTATCACTGATAGAGGGAATGTAAAAACCGTTACACTTGAACTGAATTACAAAACAGAACAGAGTCACACATGCAGAAAACACACTATGGCTGCTTAACGGGAAAGGTGAGGTGGGGTGATACATAAAACAAGGGTTTCAAATTAGCTCAGATACCGTTCCATAAACCCAATATGTAATAGACAAGACCTACTCCTTGCTCAGAGAACTGGACTCGACACGCCCTATTCACCGCACAAGAATATATCTGACTAGTAATAATCTTAAAACCTATGTATTGATATCTCTCTGTTAGTGTGTCAAGCGGGTGTAAAGCGGCATAAACACAGCAGTGAATAGCAGCTAAACCCCATTATAAAAATAAATTACTTTGAAAAACCCAAGAAGCAAAGACAGTGAAAGAGAGAGAAATTCTTACACAATGCGTTCAGGGGCTGTGATGCAACCTGGATTGACCATATCTAGACCCACAGCTGGATGAGACATAAGGGTGGACACTCTTGGGGCTGAGAGGTTTGGTGAGGTTGGGTGAGCAAACGCAGACCCTTTAAAGTAATACTGCGTGGTACCCATCGCATGGGTCCCAAATCTCCAGGTTCAAGGGCATCTTCCTACATCGAAAACATGCATGAGAAACCCAGAAGATGGTACACCGTGTGATGGGGAAAGGTTTCTAAAACGCACCTCATTTCTCATCTCCTTGTGCCCGGGTTCGCCATTCCAGCCGCTTTACTAGCAATCTCCCTACTTGGAGCATCAGCACCTTTAACCTCCTGTTCCGTACAGGTTGCAATTTGTCCTGAGGATGAACGGGTAGATGGGGAACCAATGAGAGACTAGCTCTTGGTGTTGGGACAGGCACAGGTCACTCTATTGTCCCATCAGGAAGAAGAATTTACCACAGACTCAGCCTGCCCCCCGGAACCAGAACAGGGCCTGAAGCCATCCTGCGCTTTTGCGGCCAGCTCCCAAAAAAGCGAGTTGTAAAATGGAGCTACAGGGCACTGCAATTCACAAACCTGCAGAGTTATAAATGATAACTCTCGTCCACAAATATATTGAGGGAAGGCAAAGAAGAGGATTTGAAATCAAGGCAGAATTGCAGGAAACAAATTTCAGGAGGTATATTCGAATCGCTTTAAAGCACATGAAAAGCGGCAAAACGTTGACAATGATGCCCTTGGCCAAAAAGGGCGTATGCGTTTTTTCCTGAATATATTCAGGAAAAAACGCATACGCCCTTTTTGGCCAACCAAGCAACCTGGAAATGCAAATCAGTGCTACAAAGAAGACTCGCTACCCATCGGTCAAAATGGCCATGGTGAAAAAAGTGTCAAAACCAGAAATGCAGGACAGGCCATGGAGAAATGGGAGCCTTGCTACACTGATGGGCGGGATGTAAATTGGCAAGAGCCACTCTCGAGAAGTGTACGGCGTGTCCTGAAACATCTAAAAAACACAGCTTAGAGAGCATAGGGCACTTCCACTCATGGGGGTATAAATTGGGAAAATGAAAAATCAGCAAGACACAAGCACCCCAAAGTTTAGGGCTGCTCTCTTGACAAGGACCTCCACTTCATTCCACCTTCAATATCCCAGGAAAGAGAAAAATGGATAAAGAAGTTGTGGTCCTTATGTACAATGGAATATCACTCAGCCATGAAATCAATGTCCTAAGGCTAGTAGCAGCATGATGAGTGGATTTAGGTACGACGATTCTAAGTGAAATAAGTCACACAGAAAAGGACACTTCTCATAAGGTATCACTGATAGAGGGAATGTAAAAACCGTTACACTTGAACTGAATTACAAAACAGAACAGAGTCACACATGCAGAAAACACACTATGGCTGCTTAACGGGAAAGGTGAGGTGGGGTGATACATAAAACAAGGGTTTCAAATTAGCTCAGATACCGTTCCATAAACCCAATATGTAATAGACAAGACCTACTCCTTGCTCAGAGAACTGGACTCGACACGCCCTATTCACCGCACAAGAATATATCTGACTAGTAATAATCTTAAAACCTATGTATTGATATCTCTCTGTTAGTGTGTCAAGCGGGTGTAAAGCGGCATAAACACAGCAGTGAATAGCAGCTAAACACCATTATAAAAATAAATTACTTTGAAAAACCCAAGAAGCAAAGACAGTGAAAGAGAGAGAAATTCTTACACAATGCATTCAGGGGCTGTGATGCAACCTGGATTGACCATATCTAGACCCACAGCTGGATGAGACATAAGGGTGGACACTCTTGGGGCTGAGAGGTTTGGTGAGGTTGGGTGAGCAAACGCAGACCCTTTAAAGTAATACTGCGTGGTACCCATCGCATGGGTCCCAAATCTCCAGGTTCAAGGGCATCTTCCTACATCGAAAACATGCATGAGAAACCCAGAAGATGGTACACCGTGTGATGGGGAAAGGTTTCTAAAACGCACCTCATTTCTCATCTCCTTGTGCCCGGGTTCGCCATTCCAGCCGCTTTACTAGCAATCTCCCTACTTGGAGCATCAGCACCTTTAACCTCCTGTTCCGTACAGGTTGCAATTTGTCCTGAGGATGAACGGGTAGATGGGGAACCAATGAGAGACTAGCTCTTGGTGTTGGGACAGGCACAGGTCACTCTATTGTCCCATCAGGAAGAAGAATTTACCACAGACTCAGCCTGCCCCCCGGAACCAGAACAGGGCCTGAAGCCATCCTGCGCTTTTGCGGCCAGCTCCCAAAAAAGCGAGTTGTAAAATGGAGCTACAGGGCACTGCAATTCACAAACCTGCAGAGTTATAAATGATAACTCTCGTCCACAAATATATTGAGGGAAGGCAAAGAAGAGGATTTGTAATCAAGGCAGAATTGCAGGAAACAAATTTCAGGAGGTATATTCGAATCGCTTTAAAGCACATGAAAAGCGGCAAAACGTTGACAATGATGCCCTTGGCCAAAAAGGGCGTATGCGTTTTTTCCTGAATATATTCAGGAAAAAACGCATACGCCCTTTTTGGCCAACCAAGCAACCTGGAAATGCAAATCAGTGCTACAAAGAAGACTCGCTACCCATCGGTCAAAATGGCCATGCTGAAAAAAGTGTCAAAACCAGAAATGCAGGACAGGCCATGGAGAAATGGGAGCCTTGCTACACTGATGGGCGGGATGTAAATTGGCAAGAGCCACTCTCGAGAAGTGTACGGCGTGTCCTGAAACATCTAAAAAACACAGCTTAGAGAGCATAGGGCACTTCCACTCATGGGGGTATAAATTGGGAAAATGAAAAATCAGCAAGACACAAGCACCCCAAAGTTTAGGGCTGCTCTCTTGACAAGGACCTCCACTTCATTCCACCTTCAATATCCCAGGAAAGAGAAAAATGGATAAAGAAGTTGTGGTCCTTATGTACAATGGAATATCACTCAGCCATGAAATCAATGTCCTAAGGCTAGTAGCAGCATGATGAGTGGATTTAGGTACGACGATTCTAAGTGCAATAAGTCACACAGAAAAGGACACTTCTCATAAGGTATCACTGATAGAGGGAATGTAAAAACCGTTACACTTGAACTGAATTACAAAACAGAACAGAGTCACACATGCAGAAAACACACTATGGCTGCTTAACGGGAAAGGTGAGGTGGGGTGATACATAAAACAAGGGTTTCAAATTAGCTCAGATACCGTTCCATAAACCCAATATGTAATAGACAAGACCTACTCCTTGCTCAGAGAACTGGACTCGACATGCCCTATTCACCGCACAAGAATATATCTGACTAGTAATAATCTTAAAACCTATGTATTGATATCTCTCTGTTAGTGTGTCAAGCGGGTGTAAAGCGGCATAAACACAGCAGTGAATAGCAGCTAAACCCCATTATAAAAATAAATTACTTTGAAAAACCCAAGAAGCAAAGACAGTGAAAGAGAGAGAAATTCTTACACAATGCGTTCAGGGGCTGTGATGCAACCTGGATTGACCATATCTAGACCCACAGCTGGATGAGACATAAGGGTGGACACTCTTGGGGCTGAGAGGTTTGGTGAGGTTGGGTGAGCAAACGCAGACCCTTTAAAGTAATACTGCGTGGTACCCATCGCATGGGTCCCAAATCTCCAGGTTCAAGGGCATCTTCCTACATCGAAAACATGCATGAGAAACCCAGAAGATGGTACACCGTGTGATGGGGAAAGGTTTCTAAAACGCACCTCATTTCTCATCTCCTTGTGCCCGGGTTCGCCATTCCAGCCGCTTTACTAGCAATCTCCCTACTTGGAGCATCAGCACCTTTAACCTCCTGTTCCGTACAGGTTGCAATTTGTCCTGAGGATGAACGGGTAGATGGGGAACCAATGAGAGACTAGCTCTTGGTGTTGGGACAGGCACAGGTCACTCTATTGTCCCATCAGGAAGAAGAATTTACCACAGACTCAGCCTGCCCCCCGGAACCAGAACAGGGCCTGAAGCCATCCTGCGCTTTTGCGGCCAGCTCCCAAAAAAGCGAGTTGTAAAATGGAGCTACAGGGCACTGCAATTCACAAACCTGCAGAGTTATAAATGATAACTCTCGTCCACAAATATATTGAGGGAAGGCAAAGAAGAGGATTTGTAATCAAGGCAGAATTGCAGGAAACAAATTTCAGGAGGTATATTCGAATCGCTTTAAAGCACATGAAAAGCGGCAAAACGTTGACAATGATGCCCTTGGCCAAAAAGGGCGTATGCGTTTTTTCCTGAATATATTCAGGAAAAAACGCATACGCCCTTTTTGGCCAACCAAGCAACCTGGAAATGCAAATCAGTGCTACAAAGAAGACTCGCTACCCATCGGTCAAAATGGCCATGCTGAAAAAAGTGTCAAAACCAGAAATGCAGGACAGGCCATGGAGAAATGGGAGCCTTGCTACACTGATGGGCGGGATGTAAATTGGCAAGAGCCACTCTCGAGAAGTGTACGGCGTGTCCTGAAACATCTAAAAAACACAGCTTAGAGAGCATAGGGCACTTCCACTCATGGGGGTATAAATTGGGAAAATGAAAAATCAGCAAGACACAAGCACCCCAAAGTTTAGGGCTGCTCTCTTGACAAGGACCTCCACTTCATTCCACCTTCAATATCCCAGGAAAGAGAAAAATGGATAAAGAAGTTGTGGTCCTTATGTACAATGGAATATCACTCAGCCATGAAATCAATGTCCTAAGGCTAGTAGCAGCATGATGAGTGGATTTAGGTACGACGATTCTAAGTGCAATAAGTCACACAGAAAAGGACACTTCTCATAAGGTATCACTGATAGAGGGAATGTAAAAACCGTTACACTTGAACTGAATTACAAAACAGAACAGAGTCACACATGCAGAAAACACACTATGGCTGCTTAACGGGAAAGGTGAGGTGGGGTGATACATAAAACAAGGGTTTCAAATTAGCTCAGATACCGTTCCATAAACCCAATATGTAATAGACAAGACCTACTCCTTGCTCAGAGAACTGGACTCGACATGCCCTATTCACCGCACAAGAATATATCTGACTAGTAATAATCTTAAAACCTATGTATTGATATCTCTCTGTTAGTGTGTCAAGCGGGTGTAAAGCGGCATAAACACAGCAGTGAATAGCAGCTAAACCCCATTATAAAAATAAATTACTTTGAAAAACCCAAGAAGCAAAGACAGTGAAAGAGAGAGAAATTCTTACACAATGCGTTCAGGGGCTGTGATGCAACCTGGATTGACCATATCTAGACCCACAGCTGGATGAGACATAAGGGTGGACACTCTTGGGGCTGAGAGGTTTGGTGAGGTTGGGTGAGCAAACGCAGACCCTTTAAAGTAATACTGCGTGGTACCCATCGCATGGGTCCCAAATCTCCAGGTTCAAGGGCATCTTCCTACATCGAAAACATGCATGAGAAACCCAGAAGATGGTACACCGTGTGATGGGGAAAGGTTTCTAAAACGCACCTCATTTCTCATCTCCTTGTGCCCGGGTTCGCCATTCCAGCCGCTTTACTAGCAATCTCCCTACTTGGAGCATCAGCACCTTTAACCTCCTGTTCCGTACAGGTTGCAATTTGTCCTGAGGATGAACGGGTAGATGGGGAACCAATGAGAGACTAGCTCTTGGTGTTGGGACAGGCACAGGTCACTCTATTGTCCCATCAGGAAGAAGAATTTACCACAGACTCAGCCTGCCCCCCGGAACCAGAACAGGGCCTGAAGCCATCCTGCGCTTTTGCGGCCAGCTCCCAAAAAAGCGAGTTGTAAAATGGAGCTACAGGGCACTGCAATTCACAAACCTGCAGAGTTATAAATGATAACTCTCGTCCACAAATATATTGAGGGAAGGCAAAGAAGAGGATTTGAAATCAAGGCAGAATTGCAGGAAACAAATTTCAGGAGGTATATTCGAATCGCTTTAAAGCACATGAAAAGCGGCAAAACGTTGACAATGATGCCCTTGGCCAAAAAGGGCGTATGCGTTTTTTCCTGAATATATTCAGGAAAAAACGCATACGCCCTTTTTGGCCAACCAAGCAACCTGGAAATGCAAATCAGTGCTACAAAGAAGACTCGCTACCCATCGGTCAAAATGGCCATGGTGAAAAAAGTGTCAAAACCAGAAATGCAGGACAGGCCATGGAGAAATGGGAGCCTTGCTACACTGATGGGCGGGATGTAAATTGGCAAGAGCCACTCTCGAGAAGTGTACGGCGTGTCCTGAAACATCTAAAAAACACAGCTTAGAGAGCATAGGGCACTTCCACTCATGGGGGTATAAATTGGGAAAATGAAAAATCAGCAAGACACAAGCACCCCAAAGTTTAGGGCTGCTCTCTTGACAAGGACCTCCACTTCATTCCACCTTCAATATCCCAGGAAAGAGAAAAATGGATAAAGAAGTTGTGGTCCTTATGTACAATGGAATATCACTCAGCCATGAAATCAATGTCCTAAGGCTAGTAGCAGCATGATGAGTGGATTTAGGTACGACGATTCTAAGTGAAATAAGTCACACAGAAAAGGACACTTCTCATAAGGTATCACTGATAGAGGGAATGTAAAAACCGTTACACTTGAACTGAATTACAAAACAGAACAGAGTCACACATGCAGAAAACACACTATGGCTGCTTAACGGGAAAGGTGAGGTGGGGTGATACATAAAACAAGGGTTTCAAATTAGCTCAGATACCGTTCCATAAACCCAATATGTAATAGACAAGACCTACTCCTTGCTCAGAGAACTGGACTCGACACGCCCTATTCACCGCACAAGAATATATCTGACTAGTAATAATCTTAAAACCTATGTATTGATATCTCTCTGTTAGTGTGTCAAGCGGGTGTAAAGCGGCATAAACACAGCAGTGAATAGCAGCTAAACACCATTATAAAAATAAATTACTTTGAAAAACCCAAGAAGCAAAGACAGTGAAAGAGAGAGAAATTCTTACACAATGCATTCAGGGGCTGTGATGCAACCTGGATTGACCATATCTAGACCCACAGCTGGATGAGACATAAGGGTGGACACTCTTGGGGCTGAGAGGTTTGGTGAGGTTGGGTGAGCAAACGCAGACCCTTTAAAGTAATACTGCGTGGTACCCATCGCATGGGTCCCAAATCTCCAGGTTCAAGGGCATCTTCCTACATCGAAAACATGCATGAGAAACCCAGAAGATGGTACACCGTGTGATGGGGAAAGGTTTCTAAAACGCACCTCATTTCTCATCTCCTTGTGCCCGGGTTCGCCATTCCAGCCGCTTTACTAGCAATCTCCCTACTTGGAGCATCAGCACCTTTAACCTCCTGTTCCGTACAGGTTGCAATTTGTCCTGAGGATGAACGGGTAGATGGGGAACCAATGAGAGACTAGCTCTTGGTGTTGGGACAGGCACAGGTCACTCTATTGTCCCATCAGGAAGAAGAATTTACCACAGACTCAGCCTGCCCCCCGGAACCAGAACAGGGCCTGAAGCCATCCTGCGCTTTTGCGGCCAGCTCCCAAAAAAGCGAGTTGTAAAATGGAGCTACAGGGCACTGCAATTCACAAACCTGCAGAGTTATAAATGATAACTCTCGTCCACAAATATATTGAGGGAAGGCAAAGAAGAGGATTTGAAATCAAGGCAGAATTGCAGGAAACAAATTTCAGGAGGTATATTCGAATCGCTTTAAAGCACATGAAAAGCGGCAAAACGTTGACAATGATGCCCTTGGCCAAAAAGGGCGTATGCGTTTTTTCCTGAATATATTCAGGAAAAAACGCATACGCCCTTTTTGGCCAACCAAGCAACCTGGAAATGCAAATCAGTGCTACAAAGAAGACTCGCTACCCATCGGTCAAAATGGCCATGCTGAAAAAAGTGTCAAAACCAGAAATGCAGGACAGGCCATGGAGAAATGGGAGCCTTGCTACACTGATGGGCGGGATGTAAATTGGCAAGAGCCACTCTCGAGAAGTGTACGGCGTGTCCTGAAACATCTAAAAAACACAGCTTAGAGAGCATAGGGCACTTCCACTCATGGGGGTATAAATTGGGAAAATGAAAAATCAGCAAGACACAAGCACCCCAAAGTTTAGGGCTGCTCTCTTGACAAGGACCTCCACTTCATTCCACCTTCAATATCCCAGGAAAGAGAAAAATGGATAAAGAAGTTGTGGTCCTTATGTACAATGGAATATCACTCAGCCATGAAATCAATGTCCTAAGGCTAGTAGCAGCATGATGAGTGGATTTAGGTACGACGATTCTAAGTGAAATAAGTCACACAGAAAAGGACACTTCTCATAAGGTATCACTTATAGAGGGAATGTAAAAACCGTTACACTTGAACTGAATTACAAAACAGAACAGAGTCACACATGCAGAAAACACACTATGGCTGCTTAACGGGAAAGGTGAGGTGGGGTGATACATAAAACAAGGGTTTCAAATTAGCTCAGATACCGTTCCATAAACCCAATATGTAATAGACAAGACCTACTCCTTGCTCAGAGAACTGGACTCGACACGCCCTATTCACCGCACAAGAATATATCTGACTAGTAATAATCTTAAAACCTATGTATTGATATCTCTCTGTTAGTGTGTCAAGCGGGTGTAAAGCGGCATAAACACAGCAGTGAATAGCAGCTAAACCCCATTATAAAAATAAATTACTTTTACAAACCCAAGAAGCAAAGACAGTGAAAGAGAGAGAAATTCTTACACAATGCGTTCAGGGGCTGTGATGCAACCTGGATTGACCATATCTAGACCCACAGCTGGATGAGACATAAGGGTGGACACTCTTGGGGCTGAGAGGTTTGGTGAGGTTGGGTGAGCAAACGCAGACCCTTTAAAGTAATACTGCATGGTACCCATCGCATGGGTCCCAAATCTCCAGGTTCAAGGGCATCTTCCTACATCGAAAACATGCATGAGAAACCCAGAAGATGGTACACCGTGTGATGGGGAAAGGTTTCTAAAACGCACCTCATTTCTCATCTCCTTGTGCCCGGGTTCGCCATTCCAGCCGCTTTACTAGCAATCTCCCTACTTGGAGCATCAGCACCTTTAACCTCCTGTTCCGTACAGGTTGCAATTTGTCCTGAGGATGAACGGGTAGATGGGGAACCAATGAGAGACTAGCTCTTGGTGTTGGGACAGGCACAGGTCACTCTATTGTCCCATCAGGAAGAAGAATTTACCACAGACTCAGCCTGCCCCCCGGAACCAGAACAGGGCCTGAAGCCATCCTGCGCTTTTGCGGCCAGCTCCCAAAAAAGCGAGTTGTAAAATGGAGCTACAGGGCACTGCAATTCACAAACCTGCAGAGTTATAAATGATAACTCTCGTCCACAAATATATTGAGGGAAGGCAAAGAAGAGGATTTGAAATCAAGGCAGAATTGCAGGAAACAAATTTCAGGAGGTATATTCGAATCGCTTTAAAGCACATGAAAAGCGGCAAAACGTTGACAATGATGCCCTTGGCCAAAAAGGGCGTATGCGTTTTTTCCTGAACATATTCAGGAAAAAACGCATACGCCCTTTTTGGCCAACCAAGCAACCTGGAAATGCAAATCAGTGCTACAAAGAAGACTCGCTACCCATCGGTCAAAATGGCCATGCTGAAAAAAGTGTCAAAACCAGAAATGCAGGACAGGCCATGGAGAAATGGGAGCCTTGCTACACTGATGGGCGGGATGTAAATTGGCAAGAGCCACTCTCGAGAAGTGTACGGCGTGTCCTGAAACATCTAAAAAACACAGCTTAGAGAGCATAGGGCACTTCCACTCATGGGGGTATAAATTGGGAAAATGAAAAATCAGCAAGACACAAGCACCCCAAAGTTTAGGGCTGCTCTCTTGACAAGGACCTCCACTTCATTCCACCTTCAATATCCCAGGAAAGAGAAAAATGGATAAAGAAGTTGTGGTCCTTATGTACAATGGAATATCACTCAGCCATGAAATCAATGTCCTAAGGCTAGTAGCAGCATGATGAGTGGATTTAGGTACGACGATTCTAAGTGAAATAAGTCACACAGAAAAGGACACTTCTCATAAGGTATCACTGATAGAGGGAATGTAAAAACCGTTACACTTGAACTGAATTACAAAACAGAACAGAGTCACACATGCAGAAAACACACTATGGCTGCTTAACGGGAAAGGTGAGGTGGGGTGATACATAAAACAAGGGTTTCAAATTAGCTCAGATACCGTTCCATAAACCCAATATGTAATAGACAAGACCTACTCCTTGCTCAGAGAACTGGACTCGACACGCCCTATTCACCGCACAAGAATATATCTGACTAGTAATAATCTTAAAACCTATGTATTGATATCTCTCTGTTAGTGTGTCAAGCGGGTGTAAAGCGGCATAAACACAGCAGTGAATAGCAGCTAAACACCATTATAAAAATAAATTACTTTTACAAACCCAAGAAGCAAAGACAGTGAAAGAGAGAGAAATTCTTACACAATGCATTCAGGGGCTGTGATGCAACCTGGATTGACCATATCTAGACCCACAGCTGGATGAGACATAAGGGTGGACACTCTTGGGGCTGAGAGGTTTGGTGAGGTTGGGTGAGCAAACGCAGACCCTTTAAAGTAATACTGCGTGGTACCCATCGCATGGGTCCCAAATCTCCAGGTTCAAGGGCATCTTCCTACATCGAAAACATGCATGAGAAACCCAGAAGATGGTACACCGTGTGATGGGGAAAGGTTTCTAAAACGCACCTCATTTCTCATCTCCTTGTGCCCGGGTTCGCCATTCCAGCCGCTTTACTAGCAATCTCCCTACTTGGAGCATCAGCACCTTTAACCTCCTGTTCCGTACAGGTTGCAATTTGTCCTGAGGATGAACGGGTAGATGGGGAACCAATGAGAGACTAGCTCTTGGTGTTGGGACAGGCACAGGTCACTCTATTGTCCCATCAGGAAGAAGAATTTACCACAGACTCAGCCTGCCCCCCGGAACCAGAACAGGGCCTGAAGCCATCCTGCGCTTTTGCGGCCAGCTCCCAAAAAAGCGAGTTGTAAAATGGAGCTACAGGGCACTGCAATTCACAAACCTGCAGAGTTATAAATGATAACTCTCGTCCACAAATATATTGAGGGAAGGCAAAGAAGAGGATTTGTAATCAAGGCAGAATTGCAGGAAACAAATTTCAGGAGGTATATTCGAATCGCTTTAAAGCACATGAAAAGCGGCAAAACGTTGACAATGATGCCCTTGGCCAAAAAGGGCGTATGCGTTTTTTCCTGAATATATTCAGGAAAAAACGCATACGCCCTTTTTGGCCAACCAAGCAACCTGGAAATGCAAATCAGTGCTACAAAGAAGACTCGCTACCCATCGGTCAAAATGGCCATGCTGAAAAAAGTGTCAAAACCAGAAATGCAGGACAGGCCATGGAGAAATGGGAGCCTTGCTACACTGATGGGCGGGATGTAAATTGGCAAGAGCCACTCTCGAGAAGTGTACGGCGTGTCCTGAAACATCTAAAAAACACAGCTTAGAGAGCATAGGGCACTTCCACTCATGGGGGTATAAATTGGGAAAATGAAAAATCAGCAAGACACAAGCACCCCAAAGTTTAGGGCTGCTCTCTTGACAAGGACCTCCACTTCATTCCACCTTCAATATCCCAGGAAAGAGAAAAATGGATAAAGAAGTTGTGGTCCTTATGTACAATGGAATATCACTCAGCCATGAAATCAATGTCCTAAGGCTAGTAGCAGCATGATGAGTGGATTTAGGTACGACGATTCTAAGTGAAATAAGTCACACAGAAAAGGACACTTCTCATAAGGTATCACTGATAGAGGGAATGTAAAAACCGTTACACTTGAACTGAATTACAAAACAGAACAGAGTCACACATGCAGAAAACACACTATGGCTGCTTAACGGGAAAGGTGAGGTGGGGTGATACATAAAACAAGGGTTTCAAATTAGCTCAGATACCGTTCCATAAACCCAATATGTAATAGACAAGACCTACTCCTTGCTCAGAGAACTGGACTCGACACGCCCTATTCACCGCACAAGAATATATCTGACTAGTAATAATCTTAAAACCTATGTATTGATATCTCTCTGTTAGTGTGTCAAGCGGGTGTAAAGCGGCATAAACACAGCAGTGAATAGCAGCTAAACCCCATTATAAAAATAAATTACTTTGAAAAACCCAAGAAGCAAAGACAGTGAAAGAGAGAGAAATTCTTACACAATGCGTTCAGGGGCTGTGATGCAACCTGGATTGACCATATCTAGACCCACAGCTGGATGAGACATAAGGGTGGACACTCTTGGGGCTGAGAGGTTTGGTGAGGTTGGGTGAGCAAACGCAGACCCTTTAAAGTAATACTGCGTGGTACCCATCGCATGGGTCCCAAATCTCCAGGTTCAAGGGCATCTTCCTACATCGAAAACATGCATGAGAAACCCAGAAGATGGTACACCGTGTGATGGGGAAAGGTTTCTAAAACGCACCTCATTTCTCATCTCCTTGTGCCCGGGTTCGCCATTCCAGCCGCTTTACTAGCAATCTCCCTACTTGGAGCATCAGCACCTTTAACCTCCTGTTCCGTACAGGTTGCAATTTGTCCTGAGGATGAACGGGTAGATGGGGAACCAATGAGAGACTAGCTCTTGGTGTTGGGACAGGCACAGGTCACTCTATTGTCCCATCAGGAAGAAGAATTTACCACAGACTCAGCCTGCCCCCCGGAACCAGAACAGGGCCTGAAGCCATCCTGCGCTTTTGCGGCCAGCTCCCAAAAAAGCGAGTTGTAAAATGGAGCTACAGGGCACTGCAATTCACAAACCTGCAGAGTTATAAATGATAACTCTCGTCCACAAATATATTGAGGGAAGGCAAAGAAGAGGATTTGTAATCAAGGCAGAATTGCAGGAAACAAATTTCAGGAGGTATATTCGAATCGCTTTAAAGCACATGAAAAGCGGCAAAACGTTGACAATGATGCCCTTGGCCAAAAAGGGCGTATGCGTTTTTTCCTGAATATATTCAGGAAAAAACGCATACGCCCTTTTTGGCCAACCAAGCAACCTGGAAATGCAAATCAGTGCTACAAAGAAGACTCGCTACCCATCGGTCAAAATGGCCATGCTGAAAAAAGTGTCAAAACCAGAAATGCAGGACAGGCCATGGAGAAATGGGAGCCTTGCTACACTGATGGGCGGGATGTAAATTGGCAAGAGCCACTCTCGAGAAGTGTACGGCGTGTCCTGAAACATCTAAAAAACACAGCTTAGAGAGCATAGGGCACTTCCACTCATGGGGGTATAAATTGGGAAAATGAAAAATCAGCAAGACACAAGCACCCCAAAGTTTAGGGCTGCTCTCTTGACAAGGACCTCCACTTCATTCCACCTTCAATATCCCAGGAAAGAGAAAAATGGATAAAGAAGTTGTGGTCCTTATGTACAATGGAATATCACTCAGCCATGAAATCAATGTCCTAAGGCTAGTAGCAGCATGATGAGTGGATTTAGGTACAACGATTCTAAGTGAAATAAGTCACACAGAAAAGGACACTTCTCATAAGGTATCACTGATAGAGGGAATGTAAAAACCGTTACACTTGAACTGAATTACAAAACAGAACAGAGTCACACATGCAGAAAACACACTATGGCTGCTTAACGGGAAAGGTGAGGTGGGGTGATACATAAAACAAGGGTTTCAAATTAGCTCAGATACCGTTCCATAAACCCAATATGTAATAGACAAGACCTACTCCTTGCTCAGAGAACTGGACTCGACACGCCCTATTCACCGCACAAGAATATATCTGACTAGTAATAATCTTAAAACCTATGTATTGATATCTCTCTGTTAGTGTGTCAAGCGGGTGTAAAGCGGCATAAACACAGCAGTGAATAGCAGCTAAACCCCATTATAAAAATAAATTACTTTGAAAAACCCAAGAAGCAAAGACAGTGAAAGAGAGAGAAATTCTTACACAATGCGTTCAGGGGCTGTGATGCAACCTGGATTGACCATATCTAGACCCACAGCTGGATGAGACATAAGGGTGGACACTCTTGGGGCTGAGAGGTTTGGTGAGGTTGGGTGAGCAAACGCAGACCCTTTAAAGTAATACTGCGTGGTACCCATCGCATGGGTCCCAAATCTCCAGGTTCAAGGGCATCTTCCTACATCGAAAACATGCATGAGAAACCCAGAAGATGGTACACCGTGTGATGGGGAAAGGTTTCTAAAACGCACCTCATTTCTCATCTCCTTGTGCCCGGGTTCGCCATTCCAGCCGCTTTACTAGCAATCTCCCTACTTGGAGCATCAGCACCTTTAACCTCCTGTTCCGTACAGGTTGCAATTTGTCCTGAGGATGAACGGGTAGATGGGGAACCAATGAGAGACTAGCTCTTGGTGTTGGGACAGGCACAGGTCACTCTATTGTCCCATCAGGAAGAAGAATTTACCACAGACTCAGCCTGCCCCCCGGAACCAGAACAGGGCCTGAAGCCATCCTGCGCTTTTGCGGCCAGCTCCCAAAAAAGCGAGTTGTAAAATGGAGCTACAGGGCACTGCAATTCACAAACCTGCAGAGTTATAAATGATAACTCTCGTCCACAAATATATTGAGGGAAGGCAAAGAAGAGGATTTGTAATCAAGGCAGAATTGCAGGAAACAAATTTCAGGAGGTATATTCGAATCGCTTTAAAGCACATGAAAAGCGGCAAAACGTTGACAATGATGCCCTTGGCCAAAAAGGGCGTATGCGTTTTTTCCTGAATATATTCAGGAAAAAACGCATACGCCCTTTTTGGCCAACCAAGCAACCTGGAAATGCAAATCAGTGCTACAAAGAAGACTCGCTACCCATCGGTCAAAATGGCCATGCTGAAAAAAGTGTCAAAACCAGAAATGCAGGACAGGCCATGGAGAAATGGGAGCCTTGCTACACTGATGGGCGGGATGTAAATTGGCAAGAGCCACTCTCGAGAAGTGTACGGCGTGTCCTGAAACATCTAAAAAACACAGCTTAGAGAGCATAGGGCACTTCCACTCATGGGGGTATAAATTGGGAAAATGAAAAATCAGCAAGACACAAGCACCCCAAAGTTTAGGGCTGCTCTCTTGACAAGGACCTCCACTTCATTCCACCTTCAATATCCCAGGAAAGAGAAAAATGGATAAAGAAGTTGTGGTCCTTATGTACAATGGAATATCACTCAGCCATGAAATCAATGTCCTAAGGCTAGTAGCAGCATGATGAGTGGATTTAGGTACAACGATTCTAAGTGAAATAAGTCACACAGAAAAGGACACTTCTCATAAGGTATCACTGATAGAGGGAATGTAAAAACCGTTACACTTGAACTGAATTACAAAACAGAACAGAGTCACACATGCAGAAAACACACTATGGCTGCTTAACGGGAAAGGTGAGGTGGGGTGATACATAAAACAAGGGTTTCAAATTAGCTCAGATACCGTTCCATAAACCCAATATGTAATAGACAAGACCTACTCCTTGCTCAGAGAACTGGACTCGACACGCCCTATTCACCGCACAAGAATATATCTGACTAGTAATAATCTTAAAACCTATGTATTGATATCTCTCTGTTAGTGTGTCAAGCGGGTGTAAAGCGGCATAAACACAGCAGTGAATAGCAGCTAAACCCCATTATAAAAATAAATTACTTTGAAAAACCCAAGAAGCAAAGACAGTGAAAGAGAGAGAAATTCTTACACAATGCGTTCAGGGGCTGTGATGCAACCTGGATTGACCATATCTAGACCCACAGCTGGATGAGACATAAGGGTGGACACTCTTGGGGCTGAGAGGTTTGGTGAGGGTGGGTGAGCAAACACAGACCCTTTAAAGTAATACTGCGTGGTACCCATCGCATGGGTCCCAAATCTCCAGGTTCAAGGGCATCTTCCTACATCGAAAACATGCATGAGAAACCCAGAAGATGGTACACCGTGTGATGGGGAAAGGTTTCTAAAACGCACCTCATTTCTCATCTCCTTGTGCCCGGGTTCGCCATTCCAGCTGCTTTACTAGCAATCTCCCTACTTGGAGCATCAGCACCTTTAACCTCCTGTTCCGTACAGGTTGCAATTTGTCCTGAGGTTGAACGGGAAGACGGGGAACCAGGGAGAGACTAGCTCTTGGTGTTGGGACAGGCACAGGTCACTCTATTTTCCCATCAGGAAGAAGAATTAACCACAGGCTCATCCTGCCCCCCTGAACCAGAACAGGGCCTGAAGCCATCCTGCGCTTTTGCGGCCAGCTCCCAAAAACGCGAGTTGTAAATTGGAGGTTCAGGGCACTGCAATTCACAAACATGCAGAGTTATAAATGATAACTCTCGTCCACAAATATATTGAGGGAAGGCAAAGAAGAGGATTTGAAATCAAGGTAAAATTGCAGGGAACAGATTTCAGGAGGTAGATTCGAATCGCCTTTAAAGCACATGAAAAGCGGCAAAACGTTGACAATGATGCCCTTGGCCAAAAAGGGCGTATGCGTTTTTTCCTGAATATATTCAGGAAAAAACGCATACGCCCTTTTTGGCCAACCAAGCAACCTGGAAAGGCAAATCAGCGCTACAAAGAAGTCTCACTTCCCATCGGTCAAAAGGGCCATGCTGAAAAAAGTGTCAAAACCAGAAATGCAGGACAGGCCATGGAGAAATGGGAGCCTTGCTACACTGATGGGCGGGATGTAAATTGCCAACAGCCACTCTGGAGAAGTGTACGGTGTGTCCTGAAACATCTAAAAAACACAGCTTAGAGAGCATAGGGCACTTCCACTCATGGGGGTATAAATTGGGAAAATGAAAAATCAGCAAGGCACAAGCACCCCAAAGTTTAGGGCTGCTCTGTTGACAAGGACCTCCACTTCATTCCACCTTCAATATCCCAGGAAAGAAAAATGGATAAAGAAGTTGTGGCCCTTATGTACAATGGAATATCACTCAGCCATGAAATCAATGTCATAAGGCTAGTAGCAGCATGATGAGTGGATTTAGGTACGACGATTCTAAGTGAAATAAGTCACACAGAAAAGGACACTTCTCATAAGGTATCACTGATAGAGGGAATGTAAAAACCGTTACGCTTGAACTGAATTACAAAACAGAACAGAGTCACACATGCAGAAAACACACTATGGCTGCTTAACGGGAAAGGTGAGGTGGGGTGATACATAAAACAAGGGTTTCAAATTAGCTCAGATACTGTTCGATAAACCCAATATGTAATAGACAAGACCTACTCCTTGCTCAGAGAACTGGACTCAACACGCCCTATTCACCGCACAAGAATATATCTGACTAGTAATAATCTTAAAACCTATGTATTGATATCTCTCTGTTAGTGTGTCAAGTGGGTGTAAAGCGGCATAAACACAGCAGTGAAAAGCAGCTAAACCCCATTATAAAAATAAATTACTTTTACAAACCCATGAAACAAAGACAGTGAAAGAGAGAGAAATTCTTACACAATGCGTTCAGGGGCTGTGATGCAACCTGGATTGACCATATCTAGACCCACAGCTGGATGAGACATAAGGGTGGACACTCTTGGGGCTGAGAGGTTTGGTGAGGTTGGGTGAGCAAACGCAGACCCTTTAAAGTAATACTGCGTGGTACCCATCGCATGGGTCCCAAATCTCCAGGTTCAAGGGCATCTTCCTACATCGAAAACATGCATGAGAAACCCAGAAGATGGTACACCGTGTGATGGGGAAAGGTTTCTAAAACGCACCTCATTTCTCATCTCCTTGTGCCCGGGTTCGCCATTCCAGCCGCTTTACTAGCAATCTCCCTACTTGGAGCATCAGCACCTTTAACCTCCTGTTCCGTACAGGTTGCAATTTGTCCTGAGGATGAACGGGTAGATGGGGAACCAATGAGAGACTAGCTCTTGGTGTTGGGACAGGCACAGGTCACTCTATTGTCCCATCAGGAAGAAGAATTTACCACAGACTCAGCCTGCCCCCCGGAACCAGAACAGGGCCTGAAGCCATCCTGCGCTTTTGCGGCCAGCTCCCAAAAAAGCGAGTTGTAAAATGGAGCTACAGGGCACTGCAATTCACAAACCTGCAGAGTTATAAATGATAACTCTCGTCCACAAATATATTGAGGGAAGGCAAAGAAGAGGATTTGTAATCAAGGCAGAATTGCAGGAAACAAATTTCAGGAGGTATATTCGAATCGCTTTAAAGCACATGAAAAGCGGCAAAACGTTGACAATGATGCCCTTGGCCAAAAAGGGCGTATGCGTTTTTTCCTGAATATATTCAGGAAAAAACGCATACGCCCTTTTTGGCCAACCAAGCAACCTGGAAATGCAAATCAGTGCTACAAAGAAGACTCGCTACCCATCGGTCAAAATGGCCATGCTGAAAAAAGTGTCAAAACCAGAAATGCAGGACAGGCCATGGAGAAATGGGAGCCTTGCTACACTGATGGGCGGGATGTAAATTGCCAAGAGCCACTCTCGAGAAGTGTACGGCGTGTCCTGAAACATCTAAAAAACACAGCTTAGAGAGCATAGGGCACTTCCACTCATGGGGGTATAAATTGGGAAAATGAAAAATCAGCAAGAGACAAGCACCCCAAAGTTTAGGGCTGCTCTCTTGACAAGGACCTCCACTTCATTCCACCTTCAATATCCCAGGAAAGAGAAAAATGGATAAAGAAGTTGTGGTCCTTATGTACAATGGAATATCACTCAGCCATGAAATCAATGTCATAAGGCTAGTAGCAGCATGATGAGTGGATTTAGGTACGACGATTCTAAGTGAAATAAGTCACACAGAAAAGGACACTTCTCATAAGGTATCACTTATAGAGGGAATGTAAAAACCGTTACACTTGAACTGAATTACAAAACAGAACAGAGTCACACATGCAGAAAACACACTATGGCTGCTTAACGGGAAAGGTGAGGTGGGGTGATACATAAAACAAGGGTTTCAAATTAGCTCAGATACCGTTCCATAAACCCAATATGTAATAGACAACACCTACTCCTTGCTCAGAGAACTGGACTTGACACGGCCTATTCACCGCACAAGAATATATCTGACTAGTAATAATCTTAAAACCTATGTATTGATATCTCTCTGTTAGTGTGTCAAGCGGGTGTAAAGCGGCATAAACACAGCAGTGAATAGCAGCTAAATCCCATTATAAAAATAAATTACTTTGAAAAACCCAAGAAGCAAAGACAGTGAAAGAGAGAGAAATTCTTACACAATGCGTTCAGGGGCTGTGATGCAACC
This sequence comes from Balaenoptera ricei, assembly GCF_028023285.1. NCBI lineage: Eukaryota > Metazoa > Chordata > Mammalia > Artiodactyla > Balaenopteridae > Balaenoptera > Balaenoptera ricei. Next base: position 42,399,476 of record NC_082642.1, on the reverse strand, counting down.
TGGATTGACCATATCTAGACCCACAGCTGGATGAGACATAAGGGTGGACACTCTTGGGGCTGAGAGGTTTGGTGAGGGTGGGTGAGCAAACACAGACCCTTTAAAGTAATACTGCGTGGTACCCATCGCATGGGTCCCAAATCTCCAGGTTCAAGGGCATCTTCCTACATCGAAAACATGCATGAGAAACCCAGAAGATGGTACACCGTGTGATGGGGAAAGGTTTCTAAAACGCACCTCATTTCTCATCTCCTTGTGCCCGGGTTCGCCATTCCAGCTGCTTTACTAGCAATCTCCCTACTTGGAGCATCAGCACCTTTAACCTCCTGTTCCGTACAGGTTGCAATTTGTCCTGAGGTTGAACGGGAAGACGGGGAACCAGGGAGAGACTAGCTCTTGGTGTTGGGACAGGCACAGGTCACTCTATTTTCCCATCAGGAAGAAGAATTAACCACAGGCTCATCCTGCCCCCCTGAACCAGAACAGGGCCTGAAGCCATCCTGCGCTTTTGCGGCCAGCTCCCAAAAACGCGAGTTGTAAATTGGAGGTTCAGGGCACTGCAATTCACAAACATGCAGAGTTATAAATGATAACTCTCGTCCACAAATATATTGAGGGAAGGCAAAGAAGAGGATTTGAAATCAAGGTAAAATTGCAGGGAACAGATTTCAGGAGGTAGATTCGAATCGCCTTTAAAGCACATGAAAAGCGGCAAAACGTTGACAATGATGCCCTTGGCCAAAAAGGGCGTATGCGTTTTTTCCTGAATATATTCAGGAAAAAACGCATACGCCCTTTTTGGCCAACCAAGCAACCTGGAAATGCAAATCAGTGCTACAAAGAAGACTCGCTACCCATCGGTCAAAATGGCCATGCTGAAAAAAGTGTCAAAACCAGAAATGCAGGACAGGCCATGGAGAAATGGGAGCCTTGCTACACTGATGGGCGGGATGTAAATTGCCAAGAGCCACTCTCGAGAAGTGTACGGCGTGTCCTGAAACATCTAAAAAACACAGCTTAGAGAGCATAGGGCACTTCCACTCATGGGGGTATAAATTGGGAAAATGAAAAATCAGCAAGAGACAAGCACCCCAAAGTTTAGGGCTGCTCTCTTGACAAGGACCTCCACTTCATTCCACCTTCAATATCCCAGGAAAGAGAAAAATGGATAAAGAAGTTGTGGTCCTTATGTACAATGGAATATCACTCAGCCATGAAATCAATGTCATAAGGCTAGTAGCAGCATGATGAGTGGATTTAGGTACGACGATTCTAAGTGAAATAAGTCACACAGAAAAGGACACTTCTCATAAGGTATCACTTATAGAGGGAATGTAAAAACCGTTACACTTGAACTGAATTACAAAACAGAACAGAGTCACACATGCAGAAAACACACTATGGCTGCTTAACGGGAAAGGTGAGGTGGGGTGATACATAAAACAAGGGTTTCAAATTAGCTCAGATACCGTTCCATAAACCCAATATGTAATAGACAACACCTACTCCTTGCTCAGAGAACTGGACTTGACACGGCCTATTCACCGCACAAGAATATATCTGACTAGTAATAATCTTAAAACCTATGTATTGATATCTCTCTGTTAGTGTGTCAAGCGGGTGTAAAGCGGCATAAACACAGCAGTGAATAGCAGCTAAATCCCATTATAAAAATAAATTACTTTGAAAAACCCAAGAAGCAAAGACAGTGAAAGAGAGAGAAATTCTTACACAATGCGTTCAGGGGCTGTGATGCAACCTGGATTGACCATATCTAGACCCACAGCTGGATGAGACATAAGGGTGGACACTCTTGGGGCTGAGAGGTTTGGTGAGGGTGGGTGAGCAAACACAGACCCTTTAAAGTAATACTGCGTGGTACCCATCGCATGGGTCCCAAATCTCCAGGTTCAAGGGCATCTTCCTACATCGAAAACATGCATGAGAAACCCAGAAGATGGTACACCGTGTGATGGGGAAAGGTTTCTAAAACGCACCTCATTTCTCATCTCCTTGTGCCCGGGTTCGCCATTCCAGCTGCTTTACTAGCAATCTCCCTACTTGGAGCATCAGCACCTTTAACCTCCTGTTCCGTACAGGTTGCAATTTGTCCTGAGGTTGAACGGGAAGACGGGGAACCAGGGAGAGACTAGCTCTTGGTGTTGGGACAGGCACAGGTCACTCTATTTTCCCATCAGGAAGAAGAATTAACCACAGGCTCATCCTGCCCCCCTGAACCAGAACAGGGCCTGAAGCCATCCTGCGCTTTTGCGGCCAGCTCCCAAAAACGCGAGTTGTAAATTGGAGGTTCAGGGCACTGCAATTCACAAACATGCAGAGTTATAAATGATAACTCTCGTCCACAAATATATTGAGGGAAGGCAAAGAAGAGGATTTGAAATCAAGGTAAAATTGCAGGGAACAGATTTCAGGAGGTAGATTCGAATCGCCTTTAAAGCACATGAAAAGCGGCAAAACGTTGACAATGATGCCCTTGGCCAAAAAGGGCGTATGCGTTTTTTCCTGAATATATTCAGGAAAAAACGCATACGCCCTTTTTGGCCAACCAAGCAACCTGGAAAGGCAAATCAGCGCTACAAAGAAGTCTCACTTCCCATCGGTCAAAAGGGCCATGGTGAAAAAAGTGTCAAAACCAGAAATGCAGGACAGGCCATGGAGAAATGGGAGCCTTGCTACACTGATGGGCGGGATGTAAATTGCCAACAGCCACTCTGGAGAAGTGTACGGTGTGTCCTGAAACATCTAAAAAACACAGCTTAGAGAGCATAGGGCACTTCCACTCATGGGGGTATAAATTGGGAAAATGAAAAATCAGCAAGGCACAAGCACCCCAAAGTTTAGGGCTGCTCTGTTGACAAGGACCTCCACTTCATTCCACCTTCAATATCCCAGGAAAGAAAAATGGATAAAGAAGTTGTGGCCCTTATGTACAATGGAATATCACTCAGCCATGAAATCAATGTCATAAGGCTAGTAGCAGCATGATGAGTGGATTTAGGTACGACGATTCTAAGTGAAATAAGTCACACAGAAAAGGACACTTCTCATAAGGTATCACTGATAGAGGGAATGTAAAAACCATTACGCTTGAACTGAATTACAAAACAGAACAGAGTCACACATGCAGAAAACACACTATGGCTGCTTAACGGGAAAGGTGAGGTGGGGTGATACATAAAACAAGGGTTTCAAATTAGCTCAGATACCGTTCCATAAACCCAATATGTAATAGACAAGACCTACTCCTTGCTCAGAGAACTGGACTCGACACGCCCTATTCACCGCACAAGAATATATCTGACTAGTAATAATCTTAAAACCTATGTATTGATATCTCTCTGTTAGTGTGTTAAGCGGGTGTAAAGCGGCATAAACACAGCAGTGAATAGCAGCTAAACACCATTATAAAAATAAATTACTTTTACAAACCCAAGAAGCAAAGACAGTGAAAGAGAGAGAAATTCTTACACAATGCATTCAGGGGCTGTGATGCAACCTGGATTGACCATATCTAGACCCACAGCTGGATGAGACATAAGGGTGGACACTCTTGGGGCTGAGAGGTTTGGTGAGGTTGGGTGAGCAAACGCAGACCCTTTAAAGTAATACTGCGTGGTACCCATCGCATGGGTCCCAAATCTCCAGGTTCAAGGGCATCTTCCTACATCGAAAACATGCATGAGAAACCCAGAAGATGGTACACCGTGTGATGGGGAAAGGTTTCTAAAACGCACCTCATTTCTCATCTCCTTGTGCCCGGGTTCGCCATTCCAGCCGCTTTACTAGCAATCTCCCTACTTGGAGCATCAGCACCTTTAACCTCCTGTTCCGTACAGGTTGCAATTTGTCCTGAGGATGAACGGGTAGATGGGGAACCAATGAGAGACTAGCTCTTGGTGTTGGGACAGGCACAGGTCACTCTATTGTCCCATCAGGAAGAAGAATTTACCACAGACTCAGCCTGCCCCCCGGAACCAGAACAGGGCGTGAAGCCATCCTGCGCTTTTGCGGCCAGCTCCCAAAAAAGCGAGTTGTAAAATGGAGCTACAGGGCACTGCAATTCACAAACCTGCAGAGTTATAAATGATAACTCTCGTCCACAAATATATTGAGGGAAGGCAAAGAAGAGGATTTGTAATCAAGGCAGAATTGCAGGAAACAAATTTCAGGAGGTATATTCGAATCGCTTTAAAGCACATGAAAAGCGGCAAAACGTTGACAATGATGCCCTTGGCCAAAAAGGGCGTATGCGTTTTTTCCTGAATATATTCAGGAAAAAACGCATACGCCCTTTTTGGCCAACCAAGCAACCTGGAAATGCAAATCAGTGCTACAAAGAAGACTCGCTACCCATCGGTCAAAATGGCCATGCTGAAAAAAGTGTCAAAACCAGAAATGCAGGACAGGCCATGGAGAAATGGGAGCCTTGCTACACTGATGGGCGGGATGTAAATTGGCAAGAGCCACTCTCGAGAAGTGTACGGCGTGTCCTGAAACATCTAAAAAACACAGCTTAGAGAGCATAGGGCACTTCCACTCATGGGGGTATAAATTGGGAAAATGAAAAATCAGCAAGACACAAGCACCCCAAAGTTTAGGGCTGCTCTCTTGACAAGGACCTCCACTTCATTCCACCTTCAATATCCCAGGAAAGAGAAAAATGGATAAAGAAGTTGTGGTCCTTATGTACAATGGAATATCACTCAGCCATGAAATCAATGTCCTAAGGCTAGTAGCAGCATGATGAGTGGATTTAGGTACAACGATTCTAAGTGAAATAAGTCACACAGAAAAGGACACTTCTCATAAGGTATCACTGATAGAGGGAATGTAAAAACCGTTACACTTGAACTGAATTACAAAACAGAACAGAGTCACACATGCAGAAAACACACTATGGCTGCTTAACGGGAAAGGTGAGGTGGGGTGATACATAAAACAAGGGTTTCAAATTAGCTCAGATACCGTTCCATAAACCCAATATGTAATAGACAAGACCTACTCCTTGCTCAGAGAACTGGACTCGACACGCCCTATTCACCGCACAAGAATATATCTGACTAGTAATAATCTTAAAACCTATGTATTGATATCTCTCTGTTAGTGTGTCAAGCGGGTGTAAAGCGGCATAAACACAGCAGTGAATAGCAGCTAAACCCCATTATAAAAATAAATTACTTTGAAAAACCCAAGAAGCAAAGACAGTGAAAGAGAGAGAAATTCTTACACAATGCGTTCAGGGGCTGTGATGCAACCTGGATTGACCATATCTAGACCCACAGCTGGATGAGACATAAGGGTGGACACTCTTGGGGCTGAGAGGTTTGGTGAGGGTGGGTGAGCAAACACAGACCCTTTAAAGTAATACTGCGTGGTACCCATCGCATGGGTCCCAAATCTCCAGGTTCAAGGGCATCTTCCTACATCGAAAACATGCATGAGAAACCCAGAAGATGGTACACCGTGTGATGGGGAAAGGTTTCTAAAACGCACCTCATTTCTCATCTCCTTGTGCCCGGGTTCGCCATTCCAGCTGCTTTACTAGCAATCTCCCTACTTGGAGCATCAGCACCTTTAACCTCCTGTTCCGTACAGGTTGCAATTTGTCCTGAGGTTGAACGGGAAGACGGGGAACCAGGGAGAGACTAGCTCTTGGTGTTGGGACAGGCACAGGTCACTCTATTTTCCCATCAGGAAGAAGAATTAACCACAGGCTCATCCTGCCCCCCTGAACCAGAACAGGGCCTGAAGCCATCCTGCGCTTTTGCGGCCAGCTCCCAAAAACGCGAGTTGTAAATTGGAGGTTCAGGGCACTGCAATTCACAAACATGCAGAGTTATAAATGATAACTCTCGTCCACAAATATATTGAGGGAAGGCAAAGAAGAGGATTTGAAATCAAGGTAAAATTGCAGGGAACAGATTTCAGGAGGTAGATTCGAATCGCCTTTAAAGCACATGAAAAGCGGCAAAACGTTGACAATGATGCCCTTGGCCAAAAAGGGCGTATGCGTTTTTTCCTGAATATATTCAGGAAAAAACGCATACGCCCTTTTTGGCCAACCAAGCAACCTGGAAAGGCAAATCAGCGCTACAAAGAAGTCTCACTTCCCATCGGTCAAAAGGGCCATGCTGAAAAAAGTGTCAAAACCAGAAATGCAGGACAGGCCATGGAGAAATGGGAGCCTTGCTACACTGATGGGCGGGATGTAAATTGGCAAGAGCCACTCTCGAGAAGTGTACGGCGTGTCCTGAAACATCTAAAAAACACAGCTTAGAGAGCATAGGGCACTTCCACTCATGGGGGTATAAATTGGGAAAATGAAAAATCAGCAAGACACAAGCACCCCAAAGTTTAGGACTGCTCTCTTGACAAGGACCTCCACTTCATTCCACCTTCAATATCCCAGGAAAGAGAAAAATGGATAAAGAAGTTGTGGTCCTTATGTACAATGGAATATCACTCAGCCATGAAATCAATGTCCTAAGGCTAGTAGCAGCATGATGAGTGGATTTAGGTATGACGATTCTAAGTGAAATAAGTCACACAGAAAAGGACACTTCTCATAAGGTATCACTTATAGAGGGAATGTAAAAACCGTTACCCTTGAACTGAATTACAAAACAGAACAGAGTCACACATGCAGAAAACACACTATGGCTGCTTAACGGGAAAGGTGAGGTGGGGTGATACATAAAACAAGGGTTTCAAATTAGCTCAGATACCGTTCCATAAACCCAATATGTAATAGACAAGACCTACTCCTTGCTCAGAGAACTGGACTTGACACGGCCTATTCACCGCACAAGAATATATCTGACTAGTAATAATCTTAAAACCTATGTATTGATATCTCTCTGTTAGTGTGTCAAGCGGGTGTAAAGCGGCATAAACACAGCAGTGAATAGCAGCTAAATCCCATTATAAAAATAAATTACTTTGAAAAACCCAAGAAGCAAAGACAGTGAAAGAGAGAGAAATTCTTACACAATGCGTTCAGGGGCTGTGATGCAACCTGGATTGACCATATCTAGACCCACAGCTGGATGAGACATAAGGGTGGACACTCTTGGGGCTGAGAGGTTTGGTGAGGGTGGGTGAGCAAACGCAGACCCTTTAAAGTAATACTGCGTGGTACCCATCGCATGGGTCCCAAATCTCCAGGTTCAAGGGCATCTTCCTACATCGAAAACATGCATGAGAAACCCAGAAGATGGTACACCGTGTGATGGGGAAAGGTTTCTAAAACGCACCTCATTTCTCATCTCCTTGTGCCCGGGTTCGCCATTCCAGCCGCTTTACTAGCAATCTCCCTACTTGGAGCATCAGCACCTTTAACCTCCTGTTCCGTACAGGTTGCAATTTCTCCTGAGGATGAACGGGTAGATGGGGAACCAATGAGAGACTAGCTCTTGGTGTTGGGACAGGCACAGGTCACTCTATTGTCCCATCAGGAAGAAGAATTTACCACAGACTCAGCCTGCCCCCCGGAACCAGAACAGGGCCTGAAGCCATCCTGCGCTTTTGCGGCCAGCTCCCAAAAAAGCGAGTTGTAAAATGGAGCTACAGGGCACTGCAATTCACAAACCTGCAGAGTTATAAATGATAACTCTCGTCCACAAATATATTGAGGGAAGGCAAAGAAGAGGATTTGTAATCAAGGCAGAATTGCAGGAAACAAATTTCAGGAGGTATATTCGAATCGCTTTAAAGCACATGAAAAGCGGCAAAACGTTGACAATGATGCCCTTGGCCAAAAAGGGCGTATGCGTTTTTTCCTGAATATATTCAGGAAAAAACGCATACGCCCTTTTTGGCCAACCAAGCAACCTGGAAATGCAAATCAGTGCTACAAAGAAGACTCGCTACCCATCGGTCAAAATGGCCATGCTGAAAAAAGTGTCAAAACCAGAAATGCAGGACAGGCCATGGAGAAATGGGAGCCTTGCTACACTGATGGGCGGGATGTAAATTGGCAAGAGCCACTCTCGAGAAGTGTACGGCGTGTCCTGAAACATCTAAAAAACACAGCTTAGAGAGCATAGGGCACTTCCACTCATGGGGGTATAAATTGGGAAAATGAAAAATCAGCAAGACACAAGCACCCCAAAGTTTAGGGCTGCTCTCTTGACAAGGACCTCCACTTCATTCCACCTTCAATATCCCAGGAAAGAGAAAAATGGATAAAGAAGTTGTGGTCCTTATGTACAATGGAATATCACTCAGCCATGAAATCAATGTCCTAAGGCTAGTAGCAGCATGATGAGTGGATTTAGGTACAACGATTCTAAGTGAAATAAGTCACACAGAAAAGGACACTTCTCATAAGGTATCACTGATAGAGGGAATGTAAAAACCGTTACACTTGAACTGAATTACAAAACAGAACAGAGTCACACATGCAGAAAACACACTATGGCTGCTTAACGGGAAAGGTGAGGTGGGGTGATACATAAAACAAGGGTTTCAAATTAGCTCAGATACCGTTCCATAAACCCAATATGTAATAGACAACACCTACTCCTTGCTCAGAGAACTGGACTTGACACGGCCTATTCACCGCACAAGAATATATCTGACTAGTAATAATCTTAAAACCTATGTATTGATATCTCTCTGTTAGTGTGTCAAGCGGGTGTAAAGCGGCATAAACACAGCAGTGAATAGCAGCTAAATCCCATTATAAAAATAAATTACTTTGAAAAACCCAAGAAGCAAAGACAGTGAAAGAGAGAGAAATTCTTACACAATGCGTTCAGGGGCTGTGATGCAACCTGGATTGACCATATCTAGACCCACAGCTGGATGAGACATAAGGGTGGACACTCTTGGGGCTGAGAGGTTTGGTGAGGGTGGGTGAGCAAACACAGACCCTTTAAAGTAATACTGCGTGGTACCCATCGCATGGGTCCCAAATCTCCAGGTTCAAGGGCATCTTCCTACATCGAAAACATGCATGAGAAACCCAGAAGATGGTACACCGTGTGATGGGGAAAGGTTTCTAAAACGCACCTCATTTCTCATCTCCTTGTGCCCGGGTTCGCCATTCCAGCCGCTTTACTAGCAATCTCCCTACTTGGAGCATCAGCACCTTTAACCTCCTGTTCCGTACAGGTTGCAATTTGTCCTGAGGTTGAACGGGAAGACGGGGAACCAGGGAGAGACTAGCTCTTGGTGTTGGGACAGGCACAGGTCACTCTATTTTCCCATCAGGAAGAAGAATTAACCACAGGCTCATCCTGCCCCCCTGAACCAGAACAGGGCCTGAAGCCATCCTGCGCTTTTGCGGCCAGCTCCCAAAAACGCGAGTTGTAAAATGGAGCTACAGGGCACTGCAATTCACAAACATGCAGAGTTATAAATGATAACTCTCGTCCACAAATATATTGAGGGAAGGCAAAGAAGAGGATTTGAAATCAAGGTAAAATTGCAGGGAACAGATTTCAGGAGGTAGATTCGAATCGCCTTTAAAGCACATGAAAAGCGGCAAAACGTTGACAATGATGCCCTTGGCCAAAAAGGGCGTATGCGTTTTTTCCTGAATATATTCATAAAAAAACGCATACGCCCTTTTTGGCCAACCAAGCAACCTGGAAAGGCAAATCAGCGCTACAAAGAAGCCTCACTTCCCATCGGTCAAAAGGGCCATGCTGAAAAAAGTGTCAAAACCAGAAATGCAGGACAGGCCATGGAGAAATGGGAGCCTTGCTACACTGATGGGCGGGATGTAAATTGCCAACAGCCACTCTGGAGAAGTGTACGGTGTGTCCTGAAACATCTAAAAAACACAGCTTAGAGAGCATAGGGCACTTCCACTCATGGGGGTATAAATTGGGAAAATGAAAAATCAGCAAGGCACAAGCACCCCAAAGTTTAGGGCTGCTCTGTTGACAAGGACCTCCACTTCATTCCACCTTCAATATCCCAGGAAAGAAAAATGGATAAAGAAGTTGTGGCCCTTATGTACAATGGAATATCACTCAGCCATGAAATCAATGTCATAAGGCTAGTAGCAGCATGATGAGTGGATTTAGGTACGACGATTCTAAGTGAAATAAGTCACACAGAAAAGGACACTTCTCATAAGGTATCACTGATAGAGGGAATGTAAAAACCGTTACGCTTGAACTGAATTACAAAACAGAACAGAGTCACACATGCAGAAAACACACTATGGCTGCTTAACGGGAAAGGTGAGGCGGGGTGATACATAAAACAAGGGTTTCAAATTAGCTCAGATACCGTTCCATAAACCCAATATGTAATAGACAAGACCTACTCCTTGCTCAGAGAACTGGACTCGACACGCCCTATTCACCGCACAAGAATATATCTGACTAGTAATAATCTTAAAACCTATGTATTGATATCTCTCTGTTAGTGTGTCAAGCGGGTGTAAAGCGGCATAAACACAGCAGTGAATAGCAGCTAAACACCATTATAAAAATAAATTACTTTTACAAACCCAAGAAGCAAAGACAGTGAAAGAGAGAGAAATTCTTACACAATGCATTCAGGGGCTGTGATGCAACCTGGATTGACCATATCTAGACCCACAGCTGGATGAGACATAAGGGTGGACACTCTTGGGGCTGAGAGGTTTGGTGAGGTTGGGTGAGCAAACGCAGACCCTTTAAAGTAATACTGCGTGGTACCCATCGCATGGGTCCCAAATCTCCAGGTTCAAGGGCATCTTCCTACATCGAAAACATGCATGAGAAACCCAGAAGATGGTACACCGTGTGATGGGGAAAGGTTTCTAAAACGCACCTCATTTCTCATCTCCTTGTGCCCGGGTTCGCCATTCCAGCCGCTTTACTAGCAATCTCCCTACTTGGAGCATCAGCACCTTTAACCTCCTGTTCCGTACAGGTTGCAATTTGTCCTGAGGATGAACGGGTAGATGGGGAACCAATGAGAGACTAGCTCTTGGTGTTGGGACAGGCACAGGTCACTCTATTGTCCCATCAGGAAGAAGAATTTACCACAGACTCAGCCTGCCCCCCGGAACCAGAACAGGGCCTGAAGCCATCCTGCGCTTTTGCGGCCAGCTCCCAAAAAAGCGAGTTGTAAAATGGAGCTACAGGGCACTGCAATTCACAAACCTGCAGAGTTATAAATGATAACTCTCGTCCACAAATATATTGAGGGAAGGCAAAGAAGAGGATTTGTAATCAAGGCAGAATTGCAGGAAACAAATTTCAGGAGGTATATTCGAATCGCTTTAAAGCACATGAAAAGCGGCAAAACGTTGACAATGATGCCCTTGGCCAAAAAGGGCGTATGCGTTTTTTCCTGAATATATTCAGGAAAAAACGCATACGCCCTTTTTGGCCAACCAAGCAACCTGGAAATGCAAATCAGTGCTACAAAGAAGACTCGCTACCCATCGGTCAAAATGGCCATGCTGAAAAAAGTGTCAAAACCAGAAATGCAGGACAGGCCATGGAGAAATGGGAGCCTTGCTACACTGATGGGCGGGATGTAAATTGCCAAGAGCCACTCTCGAGAAGTGTACGGCGTGTCCTGAAACATCTAAAAAACACAGCTTAGAGAGCATAGGGCACTTCCACTCATGGGGGTATAAATTGGGAAAATGAAAAATCAGCAAGACACAAGCACCCCAAAGTTTAGGGCTGCTCTCTTGACAAGGACCTCCACTTCATTCCACCTTCAATATCCCAGGAAAGAGAAAAATGGATAAAGAAGTTGTGGTCCTTATGTACAATGGAATATCACTCAGCCATGAAATCAATGTCCTAAGGCTAGTAGCAGCATGATGAGTGGATTTAGGTACGACGATTCTAAGTGAAATAAGTCACACAGAAAAGGACACTTCTCATAAGGTATCACTTATAGAGGGAATGTAAAAACCGTTACACTTGAACTGAATTACAAAACAGAACAGAGTCACACATGCAGAAAACACACTATGGCTGCTTAACGGGAAAGGTGAGGTGGGGTGATACATAAAACAAGGGTTTCAAATTAGCTCAGATACCGTTCCATAAACCCAATATGTAATAGACAAGACCTACTCCTTGCTCAGAGAACTGGACTCGACACGCCCTATTCACCGCACAAGAATATATCTGACTAGTAATAATCTTAAAACCTATGTATTGATATCTCTCTGTTAGTGTGTCAAGCGGGTGTAAAGCGGCATAAACACAGCAGTGAATAGCAGCTAAACCCCATTATAAAAATAAATTACTTTGAAAAACCCAAGAAGCAAAGACAGTGAAAGAGAGAGAAATTCTTACACAATGCGTTCAGGGGCTGTGATGCAACCTGGATTGACCATATCTAGACCCACAGCTGGATGAGACATAAGGGTGGACACTCTTGGGGCTGAGAGGTTTGGTGAGGTTGGGTGAGCAAACGCAGACCCTTTAAAGTAATACTGCGTGGTACCCATCGCATGGGTCCCAAATCTCCAGGTTCAAGGGCATCTTCCTACATCGAAAACATGCATGAGAAACCCAGAAGATGGTACACCGTGTGATGGGGAAAGGTTTCTAAAACGCACCTCATTTCTCATCTCCTTGTGCCCGGGTTCGCCATTCCAGCCGCTTTACTAGCAATCTCCCTACTTGGAGCATCAGCACCTTTAACCTCCTGTTCCGTACAGGTTGCAATTTGTCCTGAGGATGAACGGGTAGATGGGGAACCAATGAGAGACTAGCTCTTGGTGTTGGGACAGGCACAGGTCACTCTATTGTCCCATCAGGAAGAAGAATTTACCACAGACTCAGCCTGCCCCCCGGAACCAGAACAGGGCCTGAAGCCATCCTGCGCTTTTGCGGCCAGCTCCCAAAAAAGCGAGTTGTAAAATGGAGCTACAGGGCACTGCAATTCACAAACCTGCAGAGTTATAAATGATAACTCTCGTCCACAAATATATTGAGGGAAGGCAAAGAAGAGGATTTGTAATCAAGGCAGAATTGCAGGAAACAAATTTCAGGAGGTATATTCGAATCGCTTTAAAGCACATGAAAAGCGGCAAAACGTTGACAATGATGCCCTTGGCCAAAAAGGGCGTATGCGTTTTTTCCTGAATATATTCAGGAAAAAACGCATACGCCCTTTTTGGCCAACCAAGCAACCTGGAAATGCAAATCAGTGCTACAAAGAAGACTCGCTACCCATCGGTCAAAATGGCCATGCTGAAAAAAGTGTCAAAACCAGAAATGCAGGACAGGCCATGGAGAAATGGGAGCCTTGCTACACTGATGGGCGGGATGTAAATTGGCAAGAGCCACTCTCGAGAAGTGTACGGCGTGTCCTGAAACATCTAAAAAACACAGCTTAGAGAGCATAGGGCACTTCCACTCATGGGGGTATAAATTGGGAAAATGAAAAATCAGCAAGACACAAGCACCCCAAAGTTTAGGGCTGCTCTCTTGACAAGGACCTCCACTTCATTCCACCTTCAATATCCCAGGAAAGAGAAAAATGGATAAAGAAGTTGTGGTCCTTATGTACAATGGAATATCACTCAGCCATGAAATCAATGTCCTAAGGCTAGTAGCAGCATGATGAGTGGATTTAGGTACAACGATTCTAAGTGAAATAAGTCACACAGAAAAGGACACTTCTCATAAGGTATCACTGATAGAGGGAATGTAAAAACCGTTACACTTGAACTGAATTACAAAACAGAACAGAGTCACACATGCAGAAAACACACTATGGCTGCTTAACGGGAAAGGTGAGGTGGGGTGATACATAAAACAAGGGTTTCAAATTAGCTCAGATACCGTTCCATAAACCCAATATGTAATAGACAAGACCTACTCCTTGCTCAGAGAACTGGACTCGACACGCCCTATTCACCGCACAAGAATATATCTGACTAGTAATAATCTTAAAACCTATGTATTGATATCTCTCTGTTAGTGTGTCAAGCGGGTGTAAAGCGGCATAAACACAGCAGTGAATAGCAGCTAAACCCCATTATAAAAATAAATTACTTTGAAAAACCCAAGAAGCAAAGACAGTGAAAGAGAGAGAAATTCTTACACAATGCGTTCAGGGGCTGTGATGCAACCTGGATTGACCATATCTAGACCCACAGCTGGATGAGACATAAGGGTGGACACTCTTGGGGCTGAGAGGTTTGGTGAAGGTGGGTGAGCAAACACAGACCCTTTAAAGTAATACTGCGTGGTACCCATCGCATGGGTCCCAAATCTCCAGGTTCAAGGGCATCTTCCTACATCGAAAACATGCATGAGAAACCCAGAAGATGGTACACCGTGTGATGGGGAAAGGTTTCTAAAACGCACCTCATTTCTCATCTCCTTGTGCCCGGGTTCGCCATTCCAGCTGCTTTACTAGCAATCTCCCTACTTGGAGCATCAGCACCTTTAACCTCCTGTTCCGTACAGGTTGCAATTTGTCCTGAGGTTGAACGGGAAGACGGGGAACCAGGGAGAGACTAGCTCTTGGTGTTGGGACAGGCACAGGTCACTCTATTTTCCCATCAGGAAGAAGAATTAACCACAGGCTCATCCTGCCCCCCTGAACCAGAACAGGGCCTGAAGCCATCCTGCGCTTTTGCGGCCAGCTCCCAAAAACGCGAGTTGTAAATTGGAGGTTCAGGGCACTGCAATTCACAAACATGCAGAGTTATAAATGATAACTCTCGTCCACAAATATATTGAGGGAAGGCAAAGAAGAGGATTTGAAATCAAGGTAAAATTGCAGGGAACAGATTTCAGGAGGTAGATTCGAATCGCCTTTAAAGCACATGAAAAGCGGCAAAACGTTGACAATGATGCCCTTGGCCAAAAAGGGCGTATGCGTTTTTTCCTGAATATATTCAGGAAAAAACGCATACGCCCTTTTTGGCCAACCAAGCAACCTGGAAAGGCAAATCAGCGCTACAAAGAAGTCTCACTTCCCATCGGTCAAAAGGGCCATGCTGAAAAAAGTGTCAAAACCAGAAATGCAGGACAGGCCATGGAGAAATGGGAGCCTTGCTACACTGATGGGCGGGATGTAAATTGCCAACAGCCACTCTGGAGAAGTGTACGGTGTGTCCTGAAACATCTAAAAAACACAGCTTAGAGAGCATAGGGCACTTCCACTCATGGGGGTATAAATTGGGAAAATGAAAAATCAGCAAGGCACAAGCACCCCAAAGTTTAGGGCTGCTCTGTTGACAAGGACCTCCACTTCATTCCACCTTCAATATCCCAGGAAAGAAAAATGGATAAAGAAGTTGTGGCCCTTATGTACAATGGAATATCACTCAGCCATGAAATCAATGTCATAAGGCTAGTAGCAGCATGATGAGTGGATTTAGGTACGACGATTCTAAGTGAAATAAGTCACACAGAAAAGGACACTTCTCATAAGGTATCACTGATAGAGGGAATGTAAAAACCGTTACGCTTGAACTGAATTACAAAACAGAACAGAGTCACACATGCAGAAAACACACTATGGCTGCTTAACGGGAAAGGTGAGGTGGGGTGATACATAAAACAAGGGTTTCAAATTAGCTCAGATACTGTTCGATAAACCCAATATGTAATAGACAAGACCTACTCCTTGCTCAGAGAACTGGACTCAACACGCCCTATTCACCGCACAAGAATATATCTGACTAGTAATAATCTTAAAACCTATGTATTGATATCTCTCTGTTAGTGTGTCAAGTGGGTGTAAAGCGGCATAAACACAGCAGTGAAAAGCAGCTAAACCCCATTATAAAAATAAATTACTTTTACAAACCCATGAAACAAAGACAGTGAAAGAGAGAGAAATTCTTACACAATGCGTTCAGGGGCTGTGATGCAACCTGGATTGACCATATCTAGACCCACAGCTGGATGAGACATAAGGGTGGACACTCTTGGGGCTGAGAGGTTTGGTGAGGGTGGGTGAGCAAACGCAGACCCTTTAAAGTAATACTGCGTGGTACCCATCGCATGGGTCCCAAATCTCCAGGTTCAAGGGCATCTTCCTACATCGAAAACATGCATGAGAAACCCAGAAGATGGTACACCGTGTGATGGGGAAAGGTTTCTAAAACGCACCTCATTTCTCATCTCCTTGTGCCCGGGTTCGCCATTCCAGCCGCTTTACTAGCAATCTCCCTACTTGGAGCATCAGCACCTTTAACCTCCTGTTCCGTACAGGTTGCAATTTCTCCTGAGGATGAACGGGTAGATGGGGAACCAATGAGAGACTAGCTCTTGGTGTTGGGACAGGCACAGGTCACTCTATTGTCCCATCAGGAAGAAGAATTTACCACAGACTCAGCCTGCCCCCCGGAACCAGAACAGGGCCTGAAGCCATCCTGCGCTTTTGCGGCCAGCTCCCAAAAAAGCGAGTTGTAAAATGGAGCTACAGGGCACTGCAATTCACAAACCTGCAGAGTTATAAATGATAACTCTCGTCCACAAATATATTGAGGGAAGGCAAAGAAGAGGATTTGTAATCAAGGCAGAATTGCAGGAAACAAATTTCAGGAGGTATATTCGAATCGCTTTAAAGCACATGAAAAGCGGCAAAACGTTGACAATGATGCCCTTGGCCAAAAAGGGCGTATGCGTTTTTTCCTGAATATATTCAGGAAAAAACGCATACGCCCTTTTTGGCCAACCAAGCAACCTGGAAATGCAAATCAGTGCTACAAAGAAGACTCGCTACCCATCGGTCAAAATGGCCATGCTGAAAAAAGTGTCAAAACCAGAAATGCAGGACAGGCCATGGAGAAATGGGAGCCTTGCTACACTGATGGGCGGGATGTAAATTGGCAAGAGCCACTCTCGAGAAGTGTACGGCGTGTCCTGAAACATCTAAAAAACACAGCTTAGAGAGCATAGGGCACTTCCACTCATGGGGGTATAAATTGGGAAAATGAAAAATCAGCAAGACACAAGCACCCCAAAGTTTAGGGCTGCTCTCTTGACAAGGACCTCCACTTCATTCCACCTTCAATATCCCAGGAAAGAGAAAAATGGATAAAGAAGTTGTGGTCCTTATGTACAATGGAATATCACTCAGCCATGAAATCAATGTCCTAAGGCTAGTAGCAGCATGATGAGTGGATTTAGGTACAACGATTCTAAGTGAAATAAGTCACACAGAAAAGGACACTTCTCATAAGGTATCACTGATAGAGGGAATGTAAAAACCGTTACACTTGAACTGAATTACAAAACAGAACAGAGTCACACATGCAGAAAACACACTATGGCTGCTTAACGGGAAAGGTGAGGTGGGGTGATACATAAAACAAGGGTTTCAAATTAGCTCAGATACCGTTCCATAAACCCAATATGTAATAGACAAGACCTACTCCTTGCTCAGAGAACTGGACTCGACACGCCCTATTCACCGCACAAGAATATATCTGACTAGTAATAATCTTAAAACCTATGTATTGATATCTCTCTGTTAGTGTGTCAAGCGGGTGTAAAGCGGCATAAACACAGCAGTGAATAGCAGCTAAACCCCATTATAAAAATAAATTACTTTGAAAAACCCAAGAAGCAAAGACAGTGAAAGAGAGAGAAATTCTTACACAATGCGTTCAGGGGCTGTGATGCAACCTGGATTGACCATATCTAGACCCACAGCTGGATGAGACATAAGGGTGGACACTCTTGGGGCTGAGAGGTTTGGTGAGGGTGGGTGAGCAAACACAGACCCTTTAAAGTAATACTGCGTGGTACCCATCGCATGGGTCCCAAATCTCCAGGTTCAAGGGCATCTTCCTACATCGAAAACATGCATGAGAAACCCAGAAGATGGTACACCGTGTGATGGGGAAAGGTTTCTAAAACGCACCTCATTTCTCATCTCCTTGTGCCCGGGTTCGCCATTCCAGCTGCTTTACTAGCAATCTCCCTACTTGGAGCATCAGCACCTTTAACCTCCTGTTCCGTACAGGTTGCAATTTGTCCTGAGGTTGAACGGGAAGACGGGGAACCAGGGAGAGACTAGCTCTTGGTGTTGGGACAGGCACAGGTCACTCTATTTTCCCATCAGGAAGAAGAATTAACCACAGGCTCATCCTGCCCCCCTGAACCAGAACAGGGCCTGAAGCCATCCTGCGCTTTTGCGGCCAGCTCCCAAAAACGCGAGTTGTAAATTGGAGGTTCAGGGCACTGCAATTCACAAACATGCAGAGTTATAAATGATAACTCTCGTCCACAAATATATTGAGGGAAGGCAAAGAAGAGGATTTGAAATCAAGGTAAAATTGCAGGGAACAGATTTCAGGAGGTAGATTCGAATCGCCTTTAAAGCACATGAAAAGCGGCAAAACGTTGACAATGATGCCCTTGGCCAAAAAGGGCGTATGCGTTTTTTCCTGAATATATTCAGGAAAAAACGCATACGCCCTTTTTGGCCAACCAAGCAACCTGGAAAGGCAAATCAGCGCTACAAAGAAGTCTCACTTCCCATCGGTCAAAAGGGCCATGCTGAAAAAAGTGTCAAAACCAGAAATGCAGGACAGGCCATGGAGAAATGGGAGCCTTGCTACACTGATGGGCGGGATGTAAATTGGCAAGAGCCACTCTCGAGAAGTGTACGGCGTGTCCTGAAACATCTAAAAAACACAGCTTAGAGAGCATAGGGCACTTCCACTCATGGGGGTATAAATTGGGAAAATGAAAAATCAGCAAGACACAAGCACCCCAAAGTTTAGGACTGCTCTCTTGACAAGGACCTCCACTTCATTCCACCTTCAATATCCCAGGAAAGAGAAAAATGGATAAAGAAGTTGTGGTCCTTATGTACAATGGAATATCACTCAGCCATGAAATCAATGTCCTAAGGCTAGTAGCAGCATGATGAGTGGATTTAGGTATGACGATTCTAAGTGAAATAAGTCACACAGAAAAGGACACTTCTCATAAGGTATCACTTATAGAGGGAATGTAAAAACCGTTACCCTTGAACTGAATTACAAAACAGAACAGAGTCACACATGCAGAAAACACACTATGGCTGCTTAACGGGAAAGGTGAGGTGGGGTGATACATAAAACAAGGGTTTCAAATTAGCTCAGATACCGTTCCATAAACCCAATATGTAATAGACAAGACCTACTCCTTGCTCAGAGAACTGGACTTGACACGGCCTATTCACCGCACAAGAATATATCTGACTAGTAATAATCTTAAAACCTATGTATTGATATCTCTCTGTTAGTGTGTCAAGCGGGTGTAAAGCGGCATAAACACAGCAGTGAATAGCAGCTAAATCCCATTATAAAAATAAATTACTTTGAAAAACCCAAGAAGCAAAGACAGTGAAAGAGAGAGAAATTCTTACACAATGCGTTCAGGGGCTGTGATGCAACCTGGATTGACCATATCTAGACCCACAGCTGGATGAGACATAAGGGTGGACACTCTTGGGGCTGAGAGGTTTGGTGAGGGTGGGTGAGCAAACGCAGACCCTTTAAAGTAATACTGCGTGGTACCCATCGCATGGGTCCCAAATCTCCAGGTTCAAGGGCATCTTCCTACATCGAAAACATGCATGAGAAACCCAGAAGATGGTACACCGTGTGATGGGGAAAGGTTTCTAAAACGCACCTCATTTCTCATCTCCTTGTGCCCGGGTTCGCCATTCCAGCCGCTTTACTAGCAATCTCCCTACTTGGAGCATCAGCACCTTTAACCTCCTGTTCCGTACAGGTTGCAATTTCTCCTGAGGATGAACGGGTAGATGGGGAACCAATGAGAGACTAGCTCTTGGTGTTGGGACAGGCACAGGTCACTCTATTGTCCCATCAGGAAGAAGAATTTACCACAGACTCAGCCTGCCCCCCGGAACCAGAACAGGGCCTGAAGCCATCCTGCGCTTTTGCGGCCAGCTCCCAAAAAAGCGAGTTGTAAAATGGAGCTACAGGGCACTGCAATTCACAAACCTGCAGAGTTATAAATGATAACTCTCGTCCACAAATATATTGAGGGAAGGCAAAGAAGAGGATTTGTAATCAAGGCAGAATTGCAGGAAACAAATTTCAGGAGGTATATTCGAATCGCTTTAAAGCACATGAAAAGCGGCAAAACGTTGACAATGATGCCCTTGGCCAAAAAGGGCGTATGCGTTTTTTCCTGAATATATTCAGGAAAAAACGCATACGCCCTTTTTGGCCAACCAAGCAACCTGGAAATGCAAATCAGTGCTACAAAGAAGACTCGCTACCCATCGGTCAAAATGGCCATGCTGAAAAAAGTGTCAAAACCAGAAATGCAGGACAGGCCATGGAGAAATGGGAGCCTTGCTACACTGATGGGCGGGATGTAAATTGGCAAGAGCCACTCTCGAGAAGTGTACGGCGTGTCCTGAAACATCTAAAAAACACAGCTTAGAGAGCATAGGGCACTTCCACTCATGGGGGTATAAATTGGGAAAATGAAAAATCAGCAAGACACAAGCACCCCAAAGTTTAGGGCTGCTCTCTTGACAAGGACCTCCACTTCATTCCACCTTCAATATCCCAGGAAAGAGAAAAATGGATAAAGAAGTTGTGGTCCTTATGTACAATGGAATATCACTCAGCCATGAAATCAATGTCCTAAGGCTAGTAGCAGCATGATGAGTGGATTTAGGTACAACGATTCTAAGTGAAATAAGTCACACAGAAAAGGACACTTCTCATAAGGTATCACTGATAGAGGGAATGTAAAAACCGTTACACTTGAACTGAATTACAAAACAGAACAGAGTCACACATGCAGAAAACACACTATGGCTGCTTAACGGGAAAGGTGAGGTGGGGTGATACATAAAACAAGGGTTTCAAATTAGCTCAGATACCGTTCCATAAACCCAATATGTAATAGACAACACCTACTCCTTGCTCAGAGAACTGGACTTGACACGGCCTATTCACCGCACAAGAATATATCTGACTAGTAATAATCTTAAAACCTATGTATTGATATCTCTCTGTTAGTGTGTCAAGCGGGTGTAAAGCGGCATAAACACAGCAGTGAATAGCAGCTAAATCCCATTATAAAAATAAATTACTTTGAAAAACCCAAGAAGCAAAGACAGTGAAAGAGAGAGAAATTCTTACACAATGCGTTCAGGGGCTGTGATGCAACCTGGATTGACCATATCTAGACCCACAGCTGGATGAGACATAAGGGTGGACACTCTTGGGGCTGAGAGGTTTGGTGAGGGTGGGTGAGCAAACACAGACCCTTTAAAGTAATACTGCGTGGTACCCATCGCATGGGTCCCAAATCTCCAGGTTCAAGGGCATCTTCCTACATCGAAAACATGCATGAGAAACCCAGAAGATGGTACACCGTGTGATGGGGAAAGGTTTCTAAAACGCACCTCATTTCTCATCTCCTTGTGCCCGGGTTCGCCATTCCAGCCGCTTTACTAGCAATCTCCCTACTTGGAGCATCAGCACCTTTAACCTCCTGTTCCGTACAGGTTGCAATTTGTCCTGAGGTTGAACGGGAAGACGGGGAACCAGGGAGAGACTAGCTCTTGGTGTTGGGACAGGCACAGGTCACTCTATTTTCCCATCAGGAAGAAGAATTAACCACAGGCTCATCCTGCCCCCCTGAACCAGAACAGGGCCTGAAGCCATCCTGCGCTTTTGCGGCCAGCTCCCAAAAACGCGAGTTGTAAAATGGAGCTACAGGGCACTGCAATTCACAAACATGCAGAGTTATAAATGATAACTCTCGTCCACAAATATATTGAGGGAAGGCAAAGAAGAGGATTTGAAATCAAGGTAAAATTGCAGGGAACAGATTTCAGGAGGTAGATTCGAATCGCCTTTAAAGCACATGAAAAGCGGCAAAACGTTGACAATGATGCCCTTGGCCAAAAAGGGCGTATGCGTTTTTTCCTGAATATATTCATAAAAAAACGCATACGCCCTTTTTGGCCAACCAAGCAACCTGGAAAGGCAAATCAGCGCTACAAAGAAGCCTCACTTCCCATCGGTCAAAAGGGCCATGCTGAAAAAAGTGTCAAAACCAGAAATGCAGGACAGGCCATGGAGAAATGGGAGCCTTGCTACACTGATGGGCGGGATGTAAATTGCCAACAGCCACTCTGGAGAAGTGTACGGTGTGTCCTGAAACATCTAAAAAACACAGCTTAGAGAGCATAGGGCACTTCCACTCATGGGGGTATAAATTGGGAAAATGAAAAATCAGCAAGGCACAAGCACCCCAAAGTTTAGGGCTGCTCTGTTGACAAGGACCTCCACTTCATTCCACCTTCAATATCCCAGGAAAGAAAAATGGATAAAGAAGTTGTGGCCCTTATGTACAATGGAATATCACTCAGCCATGAAATCAATGTCATAAGGCTAGTAGCAGCATGATGAGTGGATTTAGGTACGACGATTCTAAGTGAAATAAGTCACACAGAAAAGGACACTTCTCATAAGGTATCACTGATAGAGGGAATGTAAAAACCGTTACGCTTGAACTGAATTACAAAACAGAACAGAGTCACACATGCAGAAAACACACTATGGCTGCTTAACGGGAAAGGTGAGGTGGGGTGATACATAAAACAAGGGTTTCAAATTAGCTCAGATACCGTTCCATAAACCCAATATGTAATAGACAAGACCTACTCCTTGCTCAGAGAACTGGACTCGACACGCCCTATTCACCGCACAAGAATATATCTGACTAGTAATAATCTTAAAACCTATGTATTGATATCTCTCTGTTAGTGTGTCAAGCGGGTGTAAAGCGGCATAAACACAGCAGTGAATAGCAGCTAAACACCATTATAAAAATAAATTACTTTTACAAACCCAAGAAGCAAAGACAGTGAAAGAGAGAGAAATTCTTACACAATGCATTCAGGGGCTGTGATGCAACCTGGATTGACCATATCTAGACCCACAGCTGGATGAGACATAAGGGTGGACACTCTTGGGGCTGAGAGGTTTGGTGAGGTTGGGTGAGCAAACGCAGACCCTTTAAAGTAATACTGCGTGGTACCCATCGCATGGGTCCCAAATCTCCAGGTTCAAGGGCATCTTCCTACATCGAAAACATGCATGAGAAACCCAGAAGATGGTACACCGTGTGATGGGGAAAGGTTTCTAAAACGCACCTCATTTCTCATCTCCTTGTGCCCGGGTTCGCCATTCCAGCCGCTTTACTAGCAATCTCCCTACTTGGAGCATCAGCACCTTTAACCTCCTGTTCCGTACAGGTTGCAATTTGTCCTGAGGATGAACGGGTAGATGGGGAACCAATGAGAGACTAGCTCTTGGTGTTGGGACAGGCACAGGTCACTCTATTGTCCCATCAGGAAGAAGAATTTACCACAGACTCAGCCTGCCCCCCGGAACCAGAACAGGGCCTGAAGCCATCCTGCGCTTTTGCGGCCAGCTCCCAAAAAAGCGAGTTGTAAAATGGAGCTACAGGGCACTGCAATTCACAAACCTGCAGAGTTATAAATGATAACTCTCGTCCACAAATATATTGAGGGAAGGCAAAGAAGAGGATTTGTAATCAAGGCAGAATTGCAGGAAACAAATTTCAGGAGGTATATTCGAATCGCTTTAAAGCACATGAAAAGCGGCAAAACGTTGACAATGATGCCCTTGGCCAAAAAGGGCGTATGCGTTTTTTCCTGAATATATTCAGGAAAAAACGCATACGCCCTTTTTGGCCAACCAAGCAACCTGGAAATGCAAATCAGTGCTACAAAGAAGACTCGCTACCCATCGGTCAAAATGGCCATGCTGAAAAAAGTGTCAAAACCAGAAATGCAGGACAGGCCATGGAGAAATGGGAGCCTTGCTACACTGATGGGCGGGATGTAAATTGCCAAGAGCCACTCTCGAGAAGTGTACGGCGTGTCCTGAAACATCTAAAAAACACAGCTTAGAGAGCATAGGGCACTTCCACTCATGGGGGTATAAATTGGGAAAATGAAAAATCAGCAAGACACAAGCACCCCAAAGTTTAGGGCTGCTCTCTTGACAAGGACCTCCACTTCATTCCACCTTCAATATCCCAGGAAAGAGAAAAATGGATAAAGAAGTTGTGGTCCTTATGTACAATGGAATATCACTCAGCCATGAAATCAATGTCCTAAGGCTAGTAGCAGCATGATGAGTGGATTTAGGTACGACGATTCTAAGTGAAATAAGTCACACAGAAAAGGACACTTCTCATAAGGTATCACTTATAGAGGGAATGTAAAAACCGTTACACTTGAACTGAATTACAAAACAGAACAGAGTCACACATGCAGAAAACACACTATGGCTGCTTAACGGGAAAGGTGAGGTGGGGTGATACATAAAACAAGGGTTTCAAATTAGCTCAGATACCGTTCCATAAACCCAATATGTAATAGACAAGACCTACTCCTTGCTCAGAGAACTGGACTCGACACGCCCTATTCACCGCACAAGAATATATCTGACTAGTAATAATCTTAAAACCTATGTATTGATATCTCTCTGTTACTGTGTCAAGCGGGTGTAAAGCGGCATAAACACAGCAGTGAATAGCAGCTAAACCCCATTATAAAAATAAATTACTTTGAAAAACCCAAGAAGCAAAGACAGTGAAAGAGAGAGAAATTCTTACACAATGCGTTCAGGGGCTGTGATGCAACCTGGATTGACCATATCTAGACCCACAGCTGGATGAGACATAAGGGTGGACACTCTTGGGGCTGAGAGGTTTGGTGAGGTTGGGTGAGCAAACGCAGACCCTTTAAAGTAATACTGCGTGGTACCCATCGCATGGGTCCCAAATCTCCAGGTTCAAGGGCATCTTCCTACATCGAAAACATGCATGAGAAACCCAGAAGATGGTACACCGTGTGATGGGGAAAGGTTTCTAAAACGCACCTCATTTCTCATCTCCTTGTGCCCGGGTTCGCCATTCCAGCCGCTTTACTAGCAATCTCCCTACTTGGAGCATCAGCACCTTTAACCTCCTGTTCCGTACAGGTTGCAATTTGTCCTGAGGATGAACGGGTAGATGGGGAACCAATGAGAGACTAGCTCTTGGTGTTGGGACAGGCACAGGTCACTCTATTGTCCCATCAGGAAGAAGAATTTACCACAGACTCAGCCTGCCCCCCGGAACCAGAACAGGGCCTGAAGCCATCCTGCGCTTTTGCGGCCAGCTCCCAAAAAAGCGAGTTGTAAAATGGAGCTACAGGGCACTGCAATTCACAAACCTGCAGAGTTATAAATGATAACTCTCGTCCACAAATATATTGAGGGAAGGCAAAGAAGAGGATTTGTAATCAAGGCAGAATTGCAGGAAACAAATTTCAGGAGGTATATTCGAATCGCTTTAAAGCACATGAAAAGCGGCAAAACGTTGACAATGATGCCCTTGGCCAAAAAGGGCGTATGCGTTTTTTCCTGAATATATTCAGGAAAAAACGCATACGCCCTTTTTGGCCAACCAAGCAACCTGGAAATGCAAATCAGTGCTACAAAGAAGACTCGCTACCCATCGGTCAAAATGGCCATGCTGAAAAAAGTGTCAAAACCAGAAATGCAGGACAGGCCATGGAGAAATGGGAGCCTTGCTACACTGATGGGCGGGATGTAAATTGGCAAGAGCCACTCTCGAGAAGTGTACGGCGTGTCCTGAAACATCTAAAAAACACAGCTTAGAGAGCATAGGGCACTTCCACTCATGGGGGTATAAATTGGGAAAATGAAAAATCAGCAAGACACAAGCACCCCAAAGTTTAGGGCTGCTCTCTTGACAAGGACCTCCACTTCATTCCACCTTCAATATCCCAGGAAAGAGAAAAATGGATAAAGAAGTTGTGGTCCTTATGTACAATGGAATATCACTCAGCCATGAAATCAATGTCCTAAGGCTAGTAGCAGCATGATGAGTGGATTTAGGTACAACGATTCTAAGTGAAATAAGTCACACAGAAAAGGACACTTCTCATAAGGTATCACTGATAGAGGGAATGTAAAAACCGTTACACTTGAACTGAATTACAAAACAGAACAGAGTCACACATGCAGAAAACACACTATGGCTGCTTAACGGGAAAGGTGAGGTGGGGTGATACATAAAACAAGGGTTTCAAATTAGCTCAGATACTGTTCCATAAACCCAATATGTAATAGACAAGACCTACTCCTTGCTCAGAGAACTGGACTCGACACGCCCTATTCACCGCACAAGAATATATCTGACTAGTAATAATCTTAAAACCTATGTATTGATATCTCTCTGTTAGTGTGTCAAGCGGGTGTAAAGCGGCATAAACACAGCAGTGAATAGCAGCTAAACCCCATTATAAAAATAAATTACTTTGAAAAACCCAAGAAGCAAAGACAGTGAAAGAGAGAGAAATTCTTACACAATGCGTTCAGGGGCTGTGATGCAACCTGGATTGACCATATCTAGACCCACAGCTGGATGAGACATAAGGGTGGACACTCTTGGGGCTGAGAGGTTTGGTGAAGGTGGGTGAGCAAACACAGACCCTTTAAAGTAATACTGCGTGGTACCCATCGCATGGGTCCCAAATCTCCAGGTTCAAGGGCATCTTCCTACATCGAAAACATGCATGAGAAACCCAGAAGATGGTACACCGTGTGATGGGGAAAGGTTTCTAAAACGCACCTCATTTCTCATCTCCTTGTGCCCGGGTTCGCCATTCCAGCTGCTTTACTAGCAATCTCCCTACTTGGAGCATCAGCACCTTTAACCTCCTGTTCCGTACAGGTTGCAATTTGTCCTGAGGTTGAACGGGAAGACGGGGAACCAGGGAGAGACTAGCTCTTGGTGTTGGGACAGGCACAGGTCACTCTATTTTCCCATCAGGAAGAAGAATTAACCACAGGCTCATCCTGCCCCCCTGAACCAGAACAGGGCCTGAAGCCATCCTGCGCTTTTGCGGCCAGCTCCCAAAAACGCGAGTTGTAAATTGGAGGTTCAGGGCACTGCAATTCACAAACATGCAGAGTTATAAATGATAACTCTCGTCCACAAATATATTGAGGGAAGGCAAAGAAGAGGATTTGAAATCAAGGTAAAATTGCAGGGAACAGATTTCAGGAGGTAGATTCGAATCGCCTTTAAAGCACATGAAAAGCGGCAAAACGTTGACAATGATGCCCTTGGCCAAAAAGGGCGTATGCGTTTTTTCCTGAATATATTCAGGAAAAAACGCATACGCCCTTTTTGGCCAACCAAGCAACCTGGAAAGGCAAATCAGCGCTACAAAGAAGTCTCACTTCCCATCGGTCAAAAGGGCCATGCTGAAAAAAGTGTCAAAACCAGAAATGCAGGACAGGCCATGGAGAAATGGGAGCCTTGCTACACTGATGGGCGGGATGTAAATTGCCAACAGCCACTCTGGAGAAGTGTACGGTGTGTCCTGAAACATCTAAAAAACACAGCTTAGAGAGCATAGGGCACTTCCACTCATGGGGGTATAAATTGGGAAAATGAAAAATCAGCAAGGCACAAGCACCCCAAAGTTTAGGGCTGCTCTGTTGACAAGGACCTCCACTTCATTCCACCTTCAATATCCCAGGAAAGAAAAATGGATAAAGAAGTTGTGGCCCTTATGTACAATGGAATATCACTCAGCCATGAAATCAATGTCATAAGGCTAGTAGCAGCATGATGAGTGGATTTAGGTACGACGATTCTAAGTGAAATAAGTCACACAGAAAAGGACACTTCTCATAAGGTATCACTGATAGAGGGAATGTAAAAACCGTTACGCTTGAACTGAATTACAAAACAGAACAGAGTCACACATGCAGAAAACACACTATGGCTGCTTAACGGGAAAGGTGAGGTGGGGTGATACATAAAACAAGGGTTTCAAATTAGCTCAGATACTGTTCGATAAACCCAATATGTAATAGACAAGACCTACTCCTTGCTCAGAGAACTGGACTCAACACGCCCTATTCACCGCACAAGAATATATCTGACTAGTAATAATCTTAAAACCTATGTATTGATATCTCTCTGTTAGTGTGTCAAGTGGGTGTAAAGCGGCATAAACACAGCAGTGAAAAGCAGCTAAACCCCATTATAAAAATAAATTACTTTTACAAACCCATGAAACAAAGACAGTGAAAGAGAGAGAAATTCTTACACAATGCGTTCAGGGGCTGTGATGCAACCTGGATTGACCATATCTAGACCCACAGCTGGATGAGACATAAGGGTGGACACTCTTGGGGCTGAGAGGTTTGGTGAGGTTGGGTGAGCAAACGCAGACCCTTTAAAGTAATACTGCGTGGTACCCATCGCATGGGTCCCAAATCTCCAGGTTCAAGGGCATCTTCCTACATCGAAAACATGCATGAGAAACCCAGAAGATGGTACACCGTGTGATGGGGAAAGGTTTCTAAAACGCACCTCATTTCTCATCTCCTTGTGCCCGGGTTCGCCATTCCAGCCGCTTTACTAGCAATCTCCCTACTTGGAGCATCAGCACCTTTAACCTCCTGTTCCGTACAGGTTGCAATTTGTCCTGAGGATGAACGGGTAGATGGGGAACCAATGAGAGACTAGCTCTTGGTGTTGGGACAGGCACAGGTCACTCTATTGTCCCATCAGGAAGAAGAATTTACCACAGACTCAGCCTGCCCCCCGGAACCAGAACAGGGCCTGAAGCCATCCTGCGCTTTTGCGGCCAGCTCCCAAAAAAGCGAGTTGTAAAATGGAGCTACAGGGCACTGCAATTCACAAACCTGCAGAGTTATAAATGATAACTCTCGTCCACAAATATATTGAGGGAAGGCAAAGAAGAGGATTTGTAATCAAGGCAGAATTGCAGGAAACAAATTTCAGGAGGTATATTCGAATCGCTTTAAAGCACATGAAAAGCGGCAAAACGTTGACAATGATGCCCTTGGCCAAAAAGGGCGTATGCGTTTTTTCCTGAATATATTCAGGAAAAAACGCATACGCCCTTTTTGGCCAACCAAGCAACCTGGAAATGCAAATCAGTGCTACAAAGAAGACTCGCTACCCATCGGTCAAAATGGCCATGCTGAAAAAAGTGTCAAAACCAGAAATGCAGGACAGGCCATGGAGAAATGGGAGCCTTGCTACACTGATGGGCGGGATGTAAATTGCCAAGAGCCACTCTCGAGAAGTGTACGGCGTGTCCTGAAACATCTAAAAAACACAGCTTAGAGAGCATAGGGCACTTCCACTCATGGGGGTATAAATTGGGAAAATGAAAAATCAGCAAGACACAAGCACCCCAAAGTTTAGGGCTGCTCTCTTGACAAGGACCTCCACTTCATTCCACCTTCAATATCCCAGGAAAGAGAAAAATGGATAAAGAAGTTGTGGTCCTTATGTACAATGGAATATCACTCAGCCATGAAATCAATGTCCTAAGGCTAGTAGCAGCATGATGAGTGGATTTAGGTAGGACGATTCTAAGTGAAATAAGTCACACAGAAAAGGACACTTCTCATAAGGTATCACTTATAGAGGGAATGTAAAAACCGTTACACTTGAACTGAATTACAAAACAGAACAGAGTCACACATGCAGAAAACACACTATGGCTGCTTAACGGGAAAGGTGAGGTGGGGTGATACATAAAACAAGGGTTTCAAATTAGCTCAGATACCGTTCCATAAACCCAATATGTAATAGACAACACCTACTCCTTGCTCAGAGAACTGGACTTGACACGGCCTATTCACCGCACAAGAATATATCTGACTAGTAATAATCTTAAAACCTATGTATTGATATCTCTCTGTTAGTGTGTCAAGCGGGTGTAAAGCGGCATAAACACAGCAGTGAATAGCAGCTAAATCCCATTATAAAAATAAATTACTTTGAAAAACCCAAGAAGCAAAGACAGTGAAAGAGAGAGAAATTCTTACACAATGCGTTCAGGGGCTGTGATGCAACCTGGATTGACCATATCTAGACCCACAGCTGGATGAGACATAAGGGTGGACACTCTTGGGGCTGAGAGGTTTGGTGAGGGTGGGTGAGCAAACACAGACCCTTTAAAGTAATACTGCGTGGTACCCATCGCATGGGTCCCAAATCTCCAGGTTCAAGGGCATCTTCCTACATCGAAAACATGCATGAGAAACCCAGAAGATGGTACACCGTGTGATGGGGAAAGGTTTCTAAAACGCACCTCATTTCTCATCTCCTTGTGCCCGGGTTCGCCATTCCAGCTGCTTTACTAGCAATCTCCCTACTTGGAGCATCAGCACCTTTAACCTCCTGTTCCGTACAGGTTGCAATTTGTCCTGAGGTTGAACGGGAAGACGGGGAACCAGGGAGAGACTAGCTCTTGGTGTTGGGACAGGCACAGGTCACTCTATTTTCCCATCAGGAAGAAGAATTAACCACAGGCTCATCCTGCCCCCCTGAACCAGAACAGGGCCTGAAGCCATCCTGCGCTTTTGCGGCCAGCTCCCAAAAACGCGAGTTGTAAATTGGAGGTTCAGGGCACTGCAATTCACAAACATGCAGAGTTATAAATGATAACTCTCGTCCACAAATATATTGAGGGAAGGCAAAGAAGAGGATTTGAAATCAAGGTAAAATTGCAGGGAACAGATTTCAGGAGGTAGATTCGAATCGCCTTTAAAGCACATGAAAAGCGGCAAAACGTTGACAATGATGCCCTTGGCCAAAAAGGGCGTATGCGTTTTTTCCTGAATATATTCAGGAAAAAACGCATACGCCCTTTTTGGCCAACCAAGCAACCTGGAAAGGCAAATCAGCGCTACAAAGAAGTCTCACTTCCCATCGGTCAAAAGGGCCATGCTGAAAAAAGTGTCAAAACCAGAAATGCAGGACAGGCCATGGAGAAATGGGAGCCTTGCTACACTGATGGGCGGGATGTAAATTGCCAACAGCCACTCTGGAGAAGTGTACGGTGTGTCCTGAAACATCTAAAAAACACAGCTTAGAGAGCATAGGGCACTTCCACTCATGGGGGTATAAATTGGGAAAATGAAAAATCAGCAAGGCACAAGCACCCCAAAGTTTAGGGCTGCTCTGTTGACAAGGACCTCCACTTCATTCCACCTTCAATATCCCAGGAAAGAAAAATGGATAAAGAAGTTGTGGCCCTTATGTACAATGGAATATCACTCAGCCATGAAATCAATGTCATAAGGCTAGTAGCAGCATGATGAGTGGATTTAGGTACGACGATTCTAAGTGAAATAAGTCACACAGAAAAGGACACTTCTCATAAGGTATCACTGATAGAGGGAATGTAAAAACCGTTACGCTTGAACTGAATTACAAAACAGAACAGAGTCACACATGCAGAAAACACACTATGGCTGCTTAACGGGAAAGGTGAGGTGGGGTGATACATAAAACAAGGGTTTCAAATTAGCTCAGATACTGTTCGATAAACCCAATATGTAATAGACAAGACCTACTCCTTGCTCAGAGAACTGGACTCAACACGCCCTATTCACCGCACAAGAATATATCTGACTAGTAATAATCTTAAAACCTATGTATTGATATCTCTCTGTTAGTGTGTCAAGTGGGTGTAAAGCGGCATAAACACAGCAGTGAAAAGCAGCTAAACCCCATTATAAAAATAAATTACTTTTACAAACCCATGAAACAAAGACAGTGAAAGAGAGAGAAATTCTTACACAATGCGTTCAGGGGCTGTGATGCAACCTGGATTGACCATATCTAGACCCACAGCTGGATGAGACATAAGGGTGGACACTCTTGGGGCTGAGAGGTTTGGTGAGGTTGGGTGAGCAAACGCAGACCCTTTAAAGTAATACTGCGTGGTACCCATCGCATGGGTCCCAAATCTCCAGGTTCAAGGGCATCTTCCTACATCGAAAACATGCATGAGAAACCCAGAAGATGGTACACCGTGTGATGGGGAAAGGTTTCTAAAACGCACCTCATTTCTCATCTCCTTGTGCCCGGGTTCGCCATTCCAGCCGCTTTACTAGCAATCTCCCTACTTGGAGCATCAGCACCTTTAACCTCCTGTTCCGTACAGGTTGCAATTTGTCCTGAGGATGAACGGGTAGATGGGGAACCAATGAGAGACTAGCTCTTGGTGTTGGGACAGGCACAGGTCACTCTATTGTCCCATCAGGAAGAAGAATTTACCACAGACTCAGCCTGCCCCCCGGAACCAGAACAGGGCCTGAAGCCATCCTGCGCTTTTGCGGCCAGCTCCCAAAAAAGCGAGTTGTAAAATGGAGCTACAGGGCACTGCAATTCACAAACCTGCAGAGTTATAAATGATAACTCTCGTCCACAAATATATTGAGGGAAGGCAAAGAAGAGGATTTGTAATCAAGGCAGAATTGCAGGAAACAAATTTCAGGAGGTATATTCGAATCGCTTTAAAGCACATGAAAAGCGGCAAAACGTTGACAATGATGCCCTTGGCCAAAAAGGGCGTATGCGTTTTTTCCTGAATATATTCAGGAAAAAACGCATACGCCCTTTTTGGCCAACCAAGCAACCTGGAAATGCAAATCAGTGCTACAAAGAAGACTCGCTACCCATCGGTCAAAATGGCCATGCTGAAAAAAGTGTCAAAACCAGAAATGCAGGACAGGCCATGGAGAAATGGGAGCCTTGCTACACTGATGGGCGGGATGTAAATTGCCAAGAGCCACTCTCGAGAAGTGTACGGCGTGTCCTGAAACATCTAAAAAACACAGCTTAGAGAGCATAGGGCACTTCCACTCATGGGGGTATAAATTGGGAAAATGAAAAATCAGCAAGACACAAGCACCCCAAAGTTTAGGGCTGCTCTCTTGACAAGGACCTCCACTTCATTCCACCTTCAATATCCCAGGAAACAGAAAAATGGATAAAGAAGTTGTGGTCCTTATGTACAATGGAATATCACTCAGCCATGAAATCAATGTCCTAAGGCTAGTAGCAGCATGATGAGTGGATTTAGGTACGACGATTCTAAGTGAAATAAGTCACACAGAAAAGGACACTTCTCATAAGGTATCACTTATAGAGGGAATGTAAAAACCGTTACACTTGAACTGAATTACAAAACAGAACAGAGTCACACATGCAGAAAACACACTATGGCTGCTTAACGGGAAAGGTGAGGTGGGGTGATACATAAAACAAGGGTTTCAAATTAGCTCAGATACCGTTCCATAAACCCAATATGTAATAGACAACACCTACTCCTTGCTCAGAGAACTGGACTTGACACGGCCTATTCACCGCACAAGAATATATCTGACTAGTAATAATCTTAAAACCTATGTATTGATATCTCTCTGTTAGTGTGTCAAGCGGGTGTAAAGCGGCATAAACACAGCAGTGAATAGCAGCTAAATCCCATTATAAAAATAAATTACTTTGAAAAACCCAAGAAGCAAAGACAGTGAAAGAGAGAGAAATTCTTACACAATGCGTTCAGGGGCTGTGATGCAACCTGGATTGACCATATCTAGACCCACAGCTGGATGAGACATAAGGGTGGACACTCTTGGGGCTGAGAGGTTTGGTGAGGGTGGGTGAGCAAACACAGACCCTTTAAAGTAATACTGCGTGGTACCCATCGCATGGGTCCCAAATCTCCAGGTTCAAGGGCATCTTCCTACATCGAAAACATGCATGAGAAACCCAGAAGATGGTACACCGTGTGATGGGGAAAGGTTTCTAAAACGCACCTCATTTCTCATCTCCTTGTGCCCGGGTTCGCCATTCCAGCCGCTTTACTAGCAATCTCCCTACTTGGAGCATCAGCACCTTTAACCTCCTGTTCCGTACAGGTTGCAATTTGTCCTGAGGTTGAACGGGAAGACGGGGAACCAGGGAGAGACTAGCTCTTGGTGTTGGGACAGGCACAGGTCACTCTATTTTCCCATCAGGAAGAAGAATTAACCACAGGCTCATCCTGCCCCCCTGAACCAGAACAGGGCCTGAAGCCATCCTGCGCTTTTGCGGCCAGCTCCCAAAAACGCGAGTTGTAAATTGGAGGTTCAGGGCACTGCAATTCACAAACATGCAGAGTTATAAATGATAACTCTCGTCCACAAATATATTGAGGGAAGGCAAAGAAGAGGATTTGAAATCAAGGTAAAATTGCAGGGAACAGATTTCAGGAGGTAGATTCGAATCGCCTTTAAAGCACATGAAAAGCGGCAAAACGTTGACAATGATGCCCTTGGCCAAAAAGGGCGTATGCGTTTTTTCCTGAATATATTCAGGAAAAAACGCATACGCCCTTTTTGGCCAACCAAGCAACCTGGAAAGGCAAATCAGCGCTACAAAGAAGTCTCACTTCCCATCGGTCAAAAGGGCCATGGTGAAAAAAGTGTCAAAACCAGAAATGCAGGACAGGCCATGGAGAAATGGGAGCCTTGCTACACTGATGGGCGGGATGTAAATTGCCAACAGCCACTCTGGAGAAGTGTACGGTGTGTCCTGAAACATCTAAAAAACACAGCTTAGAGAGCATAGGGCACTTCCACTCATGGGGGTATAAATTGGGAAAATGAAAAATCAGCAAGGCACAAGCACCCCAAAGTTTAGGGCTGCTCTGTTGACAAGGACCTCCACTTCATTCCACCTTCAATATCCCAGGAAAGAAAAATGGATAAAGAAGTTGTGGCCCTTATGTACAATGGAATATCACTCAGCCATGAAATCAATGTCATAAGGCTAGTAGCAGCATGATGAGTGGATTTAGGTACGACGATTCTAAGTGAAATAAGTCACACAGAAAAGGACACTTCTCATAAGGTATCACTGATAGAGGGAATGTAAAAACCATTACGCTTGAACTGAATTACAAAACAGAACAGAGTCACACATGCAGAAAACACACTATGGCTGCTTAACGGGAAAGGTGAGGTGGGGTGATACATAAAACAAGGGTTTCAAATTAGCTCAGATACCGTTCCATAAACCCAATATGTAATAGACAAGACCTACTCCTTGCTCAGAGAACTGGACTCGACACGCCCTATTCACCGCACAAGAATATATCTGACTAGTAATAATCTTAAAACCTATGTATTGATATCTCTCTGTTAGTGTGTTAAGCGGGTGTAAAGCGGCATAAACACAGCAGTGAATAGCAGCTAAACACCATTATAAAAATAAATTACTTTTACAAACCCAAGAAGCAAAGACAGTGAAAGAGAGAGAAATTCTTACACAATGCATTCAGGGGCTGTGATGCAACCTGGATTGACCATATCTAGACCCACAGCTGGATGAGACATAAGGGTGGACACTCTTGGGGCTGAGAGGTTTGGTGAGGTTGGGTGAGCAAACGCAGACCCTTTAAAGTAATACTGCGTGGTACCCATCGCATGGGTCCCAAATCTCCAGGTTCAAGGGCATCTTCCTACATCGAAAACATGCATGAGAAACCCAGAAGATGGTACACCGTGTGATGGGGAAAGGTTTCTAAAACGCACCTCATTTCTCATCTCCTTGTGCCCGGGTTCGCCATTCCAGCCGCTTTACTAGCAATCTCCCTACTTGGAGCATCAGCACCTTTAACCTCCTGTTCCGTACAGGTTGCAATTTGTCCTGAGGATGAACGGGTAGATGGGGAACCAATGAGAGACTAGCTCTTGGTGTTGGGACAGGCACAGGTCACTCTATTGTCCCATCAGGAAGAAGAATTTACCACAGACTCAGCCTGCCCCCCGGAACCAGAACAGGGCGTGAAGCCATCCTGCGCTTTTGCGGCCAGCTCCCAAAAAAGCGAGTTGTAAAATGGAGCTACAGGGCACTGCAATTCACAAACCTGCAGAGTTATAAATGATAACTCTCGTCCACAAATATATTGAGGGAAGGCAAAGAAGAGGATTTGTAATCAAGGCAGAATTGCAGGAAACAAATTTCAGGAGGTATATTCGAATCGCTTTAAAGCACATGAAAAGCGGCAAAACGTTGACAATGATGCCCTTGGCCAAAAAGGGCGTATGCGTTTTTTCCTGAATATATTCAGGAAAAAACGCATACGCCCTTTTTGGCCAACCAAGCAACCTGGAAAGGCAAATCAGCGCTACAAAGAAGTCTCACTTCCCATCGGTCAAAAGGGCCATGGTGAAAAAAGTGTCAAAACCAGAAATGCAGGACAGGCCATGGAGAAATGGGAGCCTTGCTACACTGATGGGCGGGATGTAAATTGCCAACAGCCACTCTGGAGAAGTGTACGGTGTGTCCTGAAACATCTAAAAAACACAGCTTAGAGAGCATAGGGCACTTCCACTCATGGGGGTATAAATTGGGAAAATGAAAAATCAGCAAGGCACAAGCACCCCAAAGTTTAGGGCTGCTCTGTTGACAAGGACCTCCACTTCATTCCACCTTCAATATCCCAGGAAAGAAAAATGGATAAAGAAGTTGTGGCCCTTATGTACAATGGAATATCACTCAGCCATGAAATCAATGTCATAAGGCTAGTAGCAGCATGATGAGTGGATTTAGGTACGACGATTCTAAGTGAAATAAGTCACACAGAAAAGGACACTTCTCATAAGGTATCACTGATAGAGGGAATGTAAAAACCATTACGCTTGAACTGAATTACAAAACAGAACAGAGTCACACATGCAGAAAACACACTATGGCTGCTTAACGGGAAAGGTGAGGTGGGGTGATACATAAAACAAGGGTTTCAAATTAGCTCAGATACCGTTCCATAAACCCAATATGTAATAGACAAGACCTACTCCTTGCTCAGAGAACTGGACTCGACACGCCCTATTCACCGCACAAGAATATATCTGACTAGTAATAATCTTAAAACCTATGTATTGATATCTCTCTGTTAGTGTGTTAAGCGGGTGTAAAGCGGCATAAACACAGCAGTGAATAGCAGCTAAACACCATTATAAAAATAAATTACTTTTACAAACCCAAGAAGCAAAGACAGTGAAAGAGAGAGAAATTCTTACACAATGCATTCAGGGGCTGTGATGCAACCTGGATTGACCATATCTAGACCCACAGCTGGATGAGACATAAGGGTGGACACTCTTGGGGCTGAGAGGTTTGGTGAGGTTGGGTGAGCAAACGCAGACCCTTTAAAGTAATACTGCGTGGTACCCATCGCATGGGTCCCAAATCTCCAGGTTCAAGGGCATCTTCCTACATCGAAAACATGCATGAGAAACCCAGAAGATGGTACACCGTGTGATGGGGAAAGGTTTCTAAAACGCACCTCATTTCTCATCTCCTTGTGCCCGGGTTCGCCATTCCAGCCGCTTTACTAGCAATCTCCCTACTTGGAGCATCAGCACCTTTAACCTCCTGTTCCGTACAGGTTGCAATTTGTCCTGAGGATGAACGGGTAGATGGGGAACCAATGAGAGACTAGCTCTTGGTGTTGGGACAGGCACAGGTCACTCTATTGTCCCATCAGGAAGAAGAATTTACCACAGACTCAGCCTGCCCCCCGGAACCAGAACAGGGCGTGAAGCCATCCTGCGCTTTTGCGGCCAGCTCCCAAAAAAGCGAGTTGTAAAATGGAGCTACAGGGCACTGCAATTCACAAACCTGCAGAGTTATAAATGATAACTCTCGTCCACAAATATATTGAGGGAAGGCAAAGAAGAGGATTTGTAATCAAGGCAGAATTGCAGGAAACAAATTTCAGGAGGTATATTCGAATCGCTTTAAAGCACATGAAAAGCGGCAAAACGTTGACAATGATGCCCTTGGCCAAAAAGGGCGTATGCGTTTTTTCCTGAATATATTCAGGAAAAAACGCATACGCCCTTTTTGGCCAACCAAGCAACCTGGAAATGCAAATCAGTGCTACAAAGAAGACTCGCTACCCATCGGTCAAAATGGCCATGCTGAAAAAAGTGTCAAAACCAGAAATGCAGGACAGGCCATGGAGAAATGGGAGCCTTGCTACACTGATGGGCGGGATGTAAATTGGCAAGAGCCACTCTCGAGAAGTGTACGGCGTGTCCTGAAACATCTAAAAAACACAGCTTAGAGAGCATAGGGCACTTCCACTCATGGGGGTATAAATTGGGAAAATGAAAAATCAGCAAGACACAAGCACCCCAAAGTTTAGGGCTGCTCTCTTGACAAGGACCTCCACTTCATTCCACCTTCAATATCCCAGGAAAGAGAAAAATGGATAAAGAAGTTGTGGTCCTTATGTACAATGGAATATCACTCAGCCATGAAATCAATGTCCTAAGGCTAGTAGCAGCATGATGAGTGGATTTAGGTACAACGATTCTAAGTGAAATAAGTCACACAGAAAAGGACACTTCTCATAAGGTATCACTGATAGAGGGAATGTAAAAACCGTTACACTTGAACTGAATTACAAAACAGAACAGAGTCACACATGCAGAAAACACACTATGGCTGCTTAACGGGAAAGGTGAGGTGGGGTGATACATAAAACAAGGGTTTCAAATTAGCTCAGATACCGTTCCATAAACCCAATATGTAATAGACAAGACCTACTCCTTGCTCAGAGAACTGGACTCGACACGCCCTATTCACCGCACAAGAATATATCTGACTAGTAATAATCTTAAAACCTATGTATTGATATCTCTCTGTTAGTGTGTCAAGCGGGTGTAAAGCGGCATAAACACAGCAGTGAATAGCAGCTAAACCCCATTATAAAAATAAATTACTTTGAAAAACCCAAGAAGCAAAGACAGTGAAAGAGAGAGAAATTCTTACACAATGCGTTCAGGGGCTGTGATGCAACCTGGATTGACCATATCTAGACCCACAGCTGGATGAGACATAAGGGTGGACACTCTTGGGGCTGAGAGGTTTGGTGAGGGTGGGTGAGCAAACACAGACCCTTTAAAGTAATACTGCGTGGTACCCATCGCATGGGTCCCAAATCTCCAGGTTCAAGGGCATCTTCCTACATCGAAAACATGCATGAGAAACCCAGAAGATGGTACACCGTGTGATGGGGAAAGGTTTCTAAAACGCACCTCATTTCTCATCTCCTTGTGCCCGGGTTCGCCATTCCAGCTGCTTTACTAGCAATCTCCCTACTTGGAGCATCAGCACCTTTAACCTCCTGTTCCGTACAGGTTGCAATTTGTCCTGAGGTTGAACGGGAAGACGGGGAACCAGGGAGAGACTAGCTCTTGGTGTTGGGACAGGCACAGGTCACTCTATTTTCCCATCAGGAAGAAGAATTAACCACAGGCTCATCCTGCCCCCCTGAACCAGAACAGGGCCTGAAGCCATCCTGCGCTTTTGCGGCCAGCTCCCAAAAACGCGAGTTGTAAATTGGAGGTTCAGGGCACTGCAATTCACAAACATGCAGAGTTATAAATGATAACTCTCGTCCACAAATATATTGAGGGAAGGCAAAGAAGAGGATTTGAAATCAAGGTAAAATTGCAGGGAACAGATTTCAGGAGGTAGATTCGAATCGCCTTTAAAGCACATGAAAAGCGGCAAAACGTTGACAATGATGCCCTTGGCCAAAAAGGGCGTATGCGTTTTTTCCTGAATATATTCAGGAAAAAACGCATACGCCCTTTTTGGCCAACCAAGCAACCTGGAAAGGCAAATCAGCGCTACAAAGAAGTCTCACTTCCCATCGGTCAAAAGGGCCATGCTGAAAAAAGTGTCAAAACCAGAAATGCAGGACAGGCCATGGAGAAATGGGAGCCTTGCTACACTGATGGGCGGGATGTAAATTGGCAAGAGCCACTCTCGAGAAGTGTACGGCGTGTCCTGAAACATCTAAAAAACACAGCTTAGAGAGCATAGGGCACTTCCACTCATGGGGGTATAAATTGGGAAAATGAAAAATCAGCAAGACACAAGCACCCCAAAGTTTAGGGCTGCTCTCTTGACAAGGACCTCCACTTCATTCCACCTTCAATATCCCAGGAAAGAGAAAAATGGATAAAGAAGTTGTGGTCCTTATGTACAATGGAATATCACTCAGCCATGAAATCAATGTCCTAAGGCTAGTAGCAGCATGATGAGTGGATTTAGGTATGACGATTCTAAGTGAAATAAGTCACACAGAAAAGGACACTTCTCATAAGGTATCACTTATAGAGGGAATGTAAAAACCGTTACACTTGAACTGAATTACAAAACAGAACAGAGTCACACATGCAGAAAACACACTATGGCTGCTTAACGGGAAAGGTGAGGTGGGGTGATACATAAAACAAGGGTTTCAAATTAGCTCAGATACCGTTCCATAAACCCAATATGTAATAGACAAGACCTACTCCTTGCTCAGAGAACTGGACTCGACACGGCCTATTCACCGCACAAGAATATATCTGACTAGTAATAATCTTAAAACCTATGTATTGATATCTCTCTGTTAGTGTGTCAAGCGGGTGTAAAGCGGCATAAACACAGCAGTGAATAGCAGCTAAATCCCATTATAAAAATAAATTACTTTGAAAAACCCAAGAAGCAAAGACAGTGAAAGAGAGAGAAATTCTTACACAATGCGTTCAGGGGCTGTGATGCAACCTGGATTGACCATATCTAGACCCACAGCTGGATGAGACATAAGGGTGGACACTCTTGGGGCTGAGAGGTTTGGTGAGGGTGGGTGAGCAAACACAGACCCTTTAAAGTAATACTGCGTGGTACCCATCGCATGGGTCCCAAATCTCCAGGTTCAAGGGCATCTTCCTACATCGAAAACATGCATGAGAAACCCAGAAGATGGTACACCGTGTGATGGGGAAAGGTTTCTAAAACGCACCTCATTTCTCATCTCCTTGTGCCCGGGTTCGCCATTCCAGCCGCTTTACTAGCAATCTCCCTACTTGGAGCATCAGCACCTTTAACCTCCTGTTCCGTACAGGTTGCAATTTGTCCTGAGGATGAACGGGTAGATGGGGAACCAATGAGAGACTAGCTCTTGGTGTTGGGACAGGCACAGGTCACTCTATTGTCCCATCAGGAAGAAGAATTTACCACAGACTCAGCCTGCCCCCCGGAACCAGAACAGGGCCTGAAGCCATCCTGCGCTTTTGCGGCCAGCTCCCAAAAAAGCGAGTTGTAAAATGGAGCTACAGGGCACT
This sequence comes from Balaenoptera ricei, assembly GCF_028023285.1. Lineage (NCBI taxonomy): Eukaryota > Metazoa > Chordata > Mammalia > Artiodactyla > Balaenopteridae > Balaenoptera > Balaenoptera ricei. The sequence goes on along the minus strand of NC_082642.1, from coordinate 42,358,465 downwards.
GCAATTCACAAACCTGCAGAGTTATAAATGATAACTCTCGTCCACAAATATATTGAGGGAAGGCAAAGAAGAGGATTTGTAATCAAGGCAGAATTGCAGGAAACAAATTTCAGGAGGTATATTCGAATCGCTTTAAAGCACATGAAAAGCGGCAAAACGTTGACAATGATGCCCTTGGCCAAAAAGGGCGTATGCGTTTTTTCCTGAATATATTCAGGAAAAAACGCATACGCCCTTTTTGGCCAACCAAGCAACCTGGAAATGCAAATCAGTGCTACAAAGAAGACTCGCTACCCATCGGTCAAAATGGCCATGCTGAAAAAAGTGTCAAAACCAGAAATGCAGGACAGGCCATGGAGAAATGGGAGCCTTGCTACACTGATGGGCGGGATGTAAATTGGCAAGAGCCACTCTCGAGAAGTGTACGGCGTGTCCTGAAACATCTAAAAAACACAGCTTAGAGAGCATAGGGCACTTCCACTCATGGGGGTATAAATTGGGAAAATGAAAAATCAGCAAGACACAAGCACCCCAAAGTTTAGGGCTGCTCTCTTGACAAGGACCTCCACTTCATTCCACCTTCAATATCCCAGGAAAGAGAAAAATGGATAAAGAAGTTGTGGTCCTTATGTACAATGGAATATCACTCAGCCATGAAATCAATGTCCTAAGGCTAGTAGCAGCATGATGAGTGGATTTAGGTACAACGATTCTAAGTGAAATAAGTCACACAGAAAAGGACACTTCTCATAAGGTATCACTGATAGAGGGAATGTAAAAACCGTTACACTTGAACTGAATTACAAAACAGAACAGAGTCACACATGCAGAAAACACACTATGGCTGCTTAACGGGAAAGGTGAGGTGGGGTGATACATAAAACAAGGGTTTCAAATTAGCTCAGATACCGTTCCATAAACCCAATATGTAATAGACAAGACCTACTCCTTGCTCAGAGAACTGGACTCGACACGCCCTATTCACCGCACAAGAATATATCTGACTAGTAATAATCTTAAAACCTATGTATTGATATCTCTCTGTTAGTGTGTCAAGCGGGTGTAAAGCGGCATAAACACAGCAGTGAATAGCAGCTAAACCCCATTATAAAAATAAATTACTTTGAAAAACCCAAGAAGCAAAGACAGTGAAAGAGAGAGAAATTCTTACACAATGCGTTCAGGGGCTGTGATGCAACCTGGATTGACCATATCTAGACCCACAGCTGGATGAGACATAAGGGTGGACACTCTTGGGGCTGAGAGGTTTGGTGAGGGTGGGTGAGCAAACACAGACCCTTTAAAGTAATACTGCGTGGTACCCATCGCATGGGTCCCAAATCTCCAGGTTCAAGGGCATCTTCCTACATCGAAAACATGCATGAGAAACCCAGAAGATGGTACACCGTGTGATGGGGAAAGGTTTCTAAAACGCACCTCATTTCTCATCTCCTTGTGCCCGGGTTCGCCATTCCAGCTGCTTTACTAGCAATCTCCCTACTTGGAGCATCAGCACCTTTAACCTCCTGTTCCGTACAGGTTGCAATTTGTCCTGAGGTTGAACGGGAAGACGGGGAACCAGGGAGAGACTAGCTCTTGGTGTTGGGACAGGCACAGGTCACTCTATTTTCCCATCAGGAAGAAGAATTAACCACAGGCTCATCCTGCCCCCCTGAACCAGAACAGGGCCTGAAGCCATCCTGCGCTTTTGCGGCCAGCTCCCAAAAACGCGAGTTGTAAATTGGAGGTTCAGGGCACTGCAATTCACAAACATGCAGAGTTATAAATGATAACTCTCGTCCACAAATATATTGAGGGAAGGCAAAGAAGAGGATTTGAAATCAAGGTAAAATTGCAGGGAACAGATTTCAGGAGGTAGATTCGAATCGCCTTTAAAGCACATGAAAAGCGGCAAAACGTTGACAATGATGCCCTTGGCCAAAAAGGGCGTATGCGTTTTTTCCTGAATATATTCAGGAAAAAACGCATACGCCCTTTTTGGCCAACCAAGCAACCTGGAAAGGCAAATCAGCGCTACAAAGAAGTCTCACTTCCCATCGGTCAAAAGGGCCATGCTGAAAAAAGTGTCAAAACCAGAAATGCAGGACAGGCCATGGAGAAATGGGAGCCTTGCTACACTGATGGGCGGGATGTAAATTGGCAAGAGCCACTCTCGAGAAGTGTACGGCGTGTCCTGAAACATCTAAAAAACACAGCTTAGAGAGCATAGGGCACTTCCACTCATGGGGGTATAAATTGGGAAAATGAAAAATCAGCAAGACACAAGCACCCCAAAGTTTAGGGCTGCTCTCTTGACAAGGACCTCCACTTCATTCCACCTTCAATATCCCAGGAAAGAGAAAAATGGATAAAGAAGTTGTGGTCCTTATGTACAATGGAATATCACTCAGCCATGAAATCAATGTCCTAAGGCTAGTAGCAGCATGATGAGTGGATTTAGGTATGACGATTCTAAGTGAAATAAGTCACACAGAAAAGGACACTTCTCATAAGGTATCACTTATAGAGGGAATGTAAAAACCGTTACACTTGAACTGAATTACAAAACAGAACAGAGTCACACATGCAGAAAACACACTATGGCTGCTTAACGGGAAAGGTGAGGTGGGGTGATACATAAAACAAGGGTTTCAAATTAGCTCAGATACCGTTCCATAAACCCAATATGTAATAGACAAGACCTACTCCTTGCTCAGAGAACTGGACTTGACACGGCCTATTCACCGCACAAGAATATATCTGACTAGTAATAATCTTAAAACCTATGTATTGATATCTCTCTGTTAGTGTGTCAAGCGGGTGTAAAGCGGCATAAACACAGCAGTGAATAGCAGCTAAATCCCATTATAAAAATAAATTACTTTGAAAAACCCAAGAAGCAAAGACAGTGAAAGAGAGAGAAATTCTTACACAATGCGTTCAGGGGCTGTGATGCAACCTGGATTGACCATATCTAGACCCACAGCTGGATGAGACATAAGGGTGGACACTCTTGGGGCTGAGAGGTTTGGTGAGGGTGGGTGAGCAAACACAGACCCTTTAAAGTAATACTGCGTGGTACCCATCGCATGGGTCCCAAATCTCCAGGTTCAAGGGCATCTTCCTACATCGAAAACATGCATGAGAAACCCAGAAGATGGTACACCGTGTGATGGGGAAAGGTTTCTAAAACGCACCTCATTTCTCATCTCCTTGTGCCCGGGTTCGCCATTCCAGCCGCTTTACTAGCAATCTCCCTACTTGGAGCATCAGCACCTTTAACCTCCTGTTCCGTACAGGTTGCAATTTCTCCTGAGGATGAACGGGTAGATGGGGAACCAATGAGAGACTAGCTCTTGGTGTTGGGACAGGCACAGGTCACTCTATTGTCCCATCAGGAAGAAGAATTTACCACAGACTCAGCCTGCCCCCCGGAACCAGAACAGGGCCTGAAGCCATCCTGCGCTTTTGCGGCCAGCTCCCAAAAAAGCGAGTTGTAAAATGGAGCTACAGGGCACTGCAATTCACAAACCTGCAGAGTTATAAATGATAACTCTCGTCCACAAATATATTGAGGGAAGGCAAAGAAGAGGATTTGTAATCAAGGCAGAATTGCAGGAAACAAATTTCAGGAGGTATATTCGAATCGCTTTAAAGCACATGAAAAGCGGCAAAACGTTGACAATGATGCCCTTGGCCAAAAAGGGCGTATGCGTTTTTTCCTGAATATATTCAGGAAAAAACGCATACGCCCTTTTTGGCCAACCAAGCAACCTGGAAATGCAAATCAGTGCTACAAAGAAGACTCGCTACCCATCGGTCAAAATGGCCATGCTGAAAAAAGTGTCAAAACCAGAAATGCAGGACAGGCCATGGAGAAATGGGAGCCTTGCTACACTGATGGGCGGGATGTAAATTGGCAAGAGCCACTCTCGAGAAGTGTACGGCGTGTCCTGAAACATCTAAAAAACACAGCTTAGAGAGCATAGGGCACTTCCACTCATGGGGGTATAAATTGGGAAAATGAAAAATCAGCAAGACACAAGCACCCCAAAGTTTAGGGCTGCTCTCTTGACAAGGACCTCCACTTCATTCCACCTTCAATATCCCAGGAAAGAGAAAAATGGATAAAGAAGTTGTGGTCCTTATGTACAATGGAATATCACTCAGCCATGAAATCAATGTCCTAAGGCTAGTAGCAGCATGATGAGTGGATTTAGGTACAACGATTCTAAGTGAAATAAGTCACACAGAAAAGGACACTTCTCATAAGGTATCACTGATAGAGGGAATGTAAAAACCGTTACACTTGAACTGAATTACAAAACAGAACAGAGTCACACATGCAGAAAACACACTATGGCTGCTTAACGGGAAAGGTGAGGTGGGGTGATACATAAAACAAGGGTTTCAAATTAGCTCAGATACCGTTCCATAAACCCAATATGTAATAGACAACACCTACTCCTTGCTCAGAGAACTGGACTTGACACGGCCTATTCACCGCACAAGAATATATCTGACTAGTAATAATCTTAAAACCTATGTATTGATATCTCTCTGTTAGTGTGTCAAGCGGGTGTAAAGCGGCATAAACACAGCAGTGAATAGCAGCTAAACCCCATTATAAAAATAAATTACTTTGAAAAACCCAAGAAGCAAAGACAGTGAAAGAGAGAGAAATTCTTACACAATGCGTTCAGGGGCTGTGATGCAACCTGGATTGACCATATCTAGACCCACAGCTGGATGAGACATAAGGGTGGACACTCTTGGGGCTGAGAGGTTTGGTGAGGGTGGGTGAGCAAACACAGACCCTTTAAAGTAATACTGCGTGGTACCCATCGCATGGGTCCCAAATCTCCAGGTTCAAGGGCATCTTCCTACATCGAAAACATGCATGAGAAACCCAGAAGATGGTACACCGTGTGATGGGGAAAGGTTTCTAAAACGCACCTCATTTCTCATCTCCTTGTGCCCGGGTTCGCCATTCCAGCCGCTTTACTAGCAATCTCCCTACTTGGAGCATCAGCACCTTTAACCTCCTGTTCCGTACAGGTTGCAATTTGTCCTGAGGTTGAACGGGAAGACGGGGAACCAGGGAGAGACTAGCTCTTGGTGTTGGGACAGGCACAGGTCACTCTATTTTCCCATCAGGAAGAAGAATTAACCACAGGCTCATCCTGCCCCCCTGAACCAGAACAGGGCCTGAAGCCATCCTGCGCTTTTGCGGCCAGCTCCCAAAAACGCGAGTTGTAAAATGGAGCTACAGGGCACTGCAATTCACAAACATGCAGAGTTATAAATGATAACTCTCGTCCACAAATATATTGAGGGAAGGCAAAGAAGAGGATTTGAAATCAAGGTAAAATTGCAGGGAACAGATTTCAGGAGGTAGATTCGAATCGCCTTTAAAGCACATGAAAAGCGGCAAAACGTTGACAATGATGCCCTTGGCCAAAAAGGGCGTATGCGTTTTTTCCTGAATATATTCATAAAAAAACGCATACGCCCTTTTTGGCCAAGCAAGCAACCTGGAAAGGCAAATCAGCGCTACAAAGAAGCCTCACTTCCCATCGGTCAAAAGGGCCATGCTGAAAAAAGTGTCAAAACCAGAAATGCAGGACAGGCCATGGAGAAATGGGAGCCTTGCTACACTGATGGGCGGGATGTAAATTGCCAACAGCCACTCTGGAGAAGTGTACGGTGTGTCCTGAAACATCTAAAAAACACAGCTTAGAGAGCATAGGGCACTTCCACTCATGGGGGTATAAATTGGGAAAATGAAAAATCAGCAAGGCACAAGCACCCCAAAGTTTAGGGCTGCTCTGTTGACAAGGACCTCCACTTCATTCCACCTTCAATATCCCAGGAAAGAAAAATGGATAAAGAAGTTGTGGCCCTTATGTACAATGGAATATCACTCAGCCATGAAATCAATGTCATAAGGCTAGTAGCAGCATGATGAGTGGATTTAGGTACGACGATTCTAAGTGAAATAAGTCACACAGAAAAGGACACTTCTCATAAGGTATCACTGATAGAGGGAATGTAAAAACCGTTACGCTTGAACTGAATTACAAAACAGAACAGAGTCACACATGCAGAAAACACACTATGGCTGCTTAACGGGAAAGGTGAGGTGGGGTGATACATAAAACAAGGGTTTCAAATTAGCTCAGATACCGTTCCATAAACCCAATATGTAATAGACAAGACCTACTCCTTGCTCAGAGAACTGGACTCGACACGCCCTATTCACCGCACAAGAATATATCTGACTAGTAATAATCTTAAAACCTATGTATTGATATCTCTCTGTTAGTGTGTCAAGCGGGTGTAAAGCGGCATAAACACAGCAGTGAATAGCAGCTAAACACCATTATAAAAATAAATTACTTTTACAAACCCAAGAAGCAAAGACAGTGAAAGAGAGAGAAATTCTTACACAATGCATTCAGGGGCTGTGATGCAACCTGGATTGACCATATCTAGACCCACAGCTGGATGAGACATAAGGGTGGACACTCTTGGGGCTGAGAGGTTTGGTGAGGTTGGGTGAGCAAACGCAGACCCTTTAAAGTAATACTGCGTGGTACCCATCGCATGGGTCCCAAATCTCCAGGTTCAAGGGCATCTTCCTACATCGAAAACATGCATGAGAAACCCAGAAGATGGTACACCGTGTGATGGGGAAAGGTTTCTAAAACGCACCTCATTTCTCATCTCCTTGTGCCCGGGTTCGCCATTCCAGCCGCTTTACTAGCAATCTCCCTACTTGGAGCATCAGCACCTTTAACCTCCTGTTCCGTACAGGTTGCAATTTGTCCTGAGGATGAACGGGTAGATGGGGAACCAATGAGAGACTAGCTCTTGGTGTTGGGACAGGCACAGGTCACTCTATTGTCCCATCAGGAAGAAGAATTTACCACAGACTCAGCCTGCCCCCCGGAACCAGAACAGGGCCTGAAGCCATCCTGCGCTTTTGCGGCCAGCTCCCAAAAAAGCGAGTTGTAAAATGGAGCTACAGGGCACTGCAATTCACAAACCTGCAGAGTTATAAATGATAACTCTCGTCCACAAATATATTGAGGGAAGGCAAAGAAGAGGATTTGTAATCAAGGCAGAATTGCAGGAAACAAATTTCAGGAGGTATATTCGAATCGCTTTAAAGCACATGAAAAGCGGCAAAACGTTGACAATGATGCCCTTGGCCAAAAAGGGCGTATGCGTTTTTTCCTGAATATATTCAGGAAAAAACGCATACGCCCTTTTTGGCCAACCAAGCAACCTGGAAATGCAAATCAGTGCTACAAAGAAGACTCGCTACCCATCGGTCAAAATGGCCATGCTGAAAAAAGTGTCAAAACCAGAAATGCAGGACAGGCCATGGAGAAATGGGAGCCTTGCTACACTGATGGGCGGGATGTAAATTGCCAAGAGCCACTCTCGAGAAGTGTACGGCGTGTCCTGAAACATCTAAAAAACACAGCTTAGAGAGCATAGGGCACTTCCACTCATGGGGGTATAAATTGGGAAAATGAAAAATCAGCAAGACACAAGCACCCCAAAGTTTAGGGCTGCTCTCTTGACAAGGACCTCCACTTCATTCCACCTTCAATATCCCAGGAAAGAGAAAAATGGATAAAGAAGTTGTGGTCCTTATGTACAATGGAATATCACTCAGCCATGAAATCAATGTCCTAAGGCTAGTAGCAGCATGATGAGTGGATTTAGGTACGACGATTCTAAGTGAAATAAGTCACACAGAAAAGGACACTTCTCATAAGGTATCACTTATAGAGGGAATGTAAAAACCGTTACACTTGAACTGAATTACAAAACAGAACAGAGTCACACATGCAGAAAACACACTATGGCTGCTTAACGGGAAAGGTGAGGTGGGGTGATACATAAAACAAGGGTTTCAAATTAGCTCAGATACCGTTCCATAAACCCAATATGTAATAGACAAGACCTACTCCTTGCTCAGAGAACTGGACTCGACACGCCCTATTCACCGCACAAGAATATATCTGACTAGTAATAATCTTAAAACCTATGTATTGATATCTCTCTGTTAGTGTGTCAAGCGGGTGTAAAGCGGCATAAACACAGCAGTGAATAGCAGCTAAACCCCATTATAAAAATAAATTACTTTGAAAAACCCAAGAAGCAAAGACAGTGAAAGAGAGAGAAATTCTTACACAATGCGTTCAGGGGCTGTGATGCAACCTGGATTGACCATATCTAGACCCACAGCTGGATGAGACATAAGGGTGGACACTCTTGGGGCTGAGAGGTTTGGTGAGGTTGGGTGAGCAAACGCAGACCCTTTAAAGTAATACTGCGTGGTACCCATCGCATGGGTCCCAAATCTCCAGGTTCAAGGGCATCTTCCTACATCGAAAACATGCATGAGAAACCCAGAAGATGGTACACCGTGTGATGGGGAAAGGTTTCTAAAACGCACCTCATTTCTCATCTCCTTGTGCCCGGGTTCGCCATTCCAGCCGCTTTACTAGCAATCTCCCTACTTGGAGCATCAGCACCTTTAACCTCCTGTTCCGTACAGGTTGCAATTTGTCCTGAGGATGAACGGGTAGATGGGGAACCAATGAGAGACTAGCTCTTGGTGTTGGGACAGGCACAGGTCACTCTATTGTCCCATCAGGAAGAAGAATTTACCACAGACTCAGCCTGCCCCCCGGAACCAGAACAGGGCCTGAAGCCATCCTGCGCTTTTGCGGCCAGCTCCCAAAAAAGCGAGTTGTAAAATGGAGCTACAGGGCACTGCAATTCACAAACCTGCAGAGTTATAAATGATAACTCTCGTCCACAAATATATTGAGGGAAGGCAAAGAAGAGGATTTGTAATCAAGGCAGAATTGCAGGAAACAAATTTCAGGAGGTATATTCGAATCGCTTTAAAGCACATGAAAAGCGGCAAAACGTTGACAATGATGCCCTTGGCCAAAAAGGGCGTATGCGTTTTTTCCTGAATATATTCAGGAAAAAACGCATACGCCCTTTTTGGCCAACCAAGCAACCTGGAAATGCAAATCAGTGCTACAAAGAAGACTCGCTACCCATCGGTCAAAATGGCCATGCTGAAAAAAGTGTCAAAACCAGAAATGCAGGACAGGCCATGGAGAAATGGGAGCCTTGCTACACTGATGGGCGGGATGTAAATTGCCAAGAGCCACTCTCGAGAAGTGTACGGCGTGTCCTGAAACATCTAAAAAACACAGCTTAGAGAGCATAGGGCACTTCCACTCATGGGGGTATAAATTGGGAAAATGAAAAATCAGCAAGACACAAGCACCCCAAAGTTTAGGGCTGCTCTCTTGACAAGGACCTCCACTTCATTCCACCTTCAATATCCCAGGAAAGAGAAAAATGGATAAAGAAGTTGTGGTCCTTATGTACAATGGAATATCACTCAGCCATGAAATCAATGTCCTAAGGCTAGTAGCAGCATGATGAGTGGATTTAGGTACAACGATTCTAAGTGAAATAAGTCACACAGAAAAGGACACTTCTCATAAGGTATCACTGATAGAGGGAATGTAAAAACCGTTACACTTGAACTGAATTACAAAACAGAACAGAGTCACACATGCAGAAAACACACTATGGCTGCTTAACGGGAAAGGTGAGGTGGGGTGATACATAAAACAAGGGTTTCAAATTAGCTCAGATACCGTTCCATAAACCCAATATGTAATAGACAAGACCTACTCCTTGCTCAGAGAACTGGACTCGACACGCCCTATTCACCGCACAAGAATATATCTGACTAGTAATAATCTTAAAACCTATGTATTGATATCTCTCTGTTAGTGTGTCAAGCGGGTGTAAAGCGGCATAAACACAGCAGTGAATAGCAGCTAAACCCCATTATAAAAATAAATTACTTTGAAAAACCCAAGAAGCAAAGACAGTGAAAGAGAGAGAAATTCTTACACAATGCGTTCAGGGGCTGTGATGCAACCTGGATTGACCATATCTAGACCCACAGCTGGATGAGACATAAGGGTGGACACTCTTGGGGCTGAGAGGTTTGGTGAAGGTGGGTGAGCAAACACAGACCCTTTAAAGTAATACTGCGTGGTACCCATCGCATGGGTCCCAAATCTCCAGGTTCAAGGGCATCTTCCTACATCGAAAACATGCATGAGAAACCCAGAAGATGGTACACCGTGTGATGGGGAAAGGTTTCTAAAACGCACCTCATTTCTCATCTCCTTGTGCCCGGGTTCGCCATTCCAGCTGCTTTACTAGCAATCTCCCTACTTGGAGCATCAGCACCTTTAACCTCCTGTTCCGTACAGGTTGCAATTTGTCCTGAGGTTGAACGGGAAGACGGGGAACCAGGGAGAGACTAGCTCTTGGTGTTGGGACAGGCACAGGTCACTCTATTTTCCCATCAGGAAGAAGAATTAACCACAGGCTCATCCTGCCCCCCTGAACCAGAACAGGGCCTGAAGCCATCCTGCGCTTTTGCGGCCAGCTCCCAAAAACGCGAGTTGTAAATTGGAGGTTCAGGGCACTGCAATTCACAAACATGCAGAGTTATAAATGATAACTCTCGTCCACAAATATATTGAGGGAAGGCAAAGAAGAGGATTTGAAATCAAGGTAAAATTGCAGGGAACAGATTTCAGGAGGTAGATTCGAATCGCCTTTAAAGCACATGAAAAGCGGCAAAACGTTGACAATGATGCCCTTGGCCAAAAAGGGCGTATGCGTTTTTTCCTGAATATATTCAGGAAAAAACGCATACGCCCTTTTTGGCCAACCAAGCAACCTGGAAAGGCAAATCAGCGCTACAAAGAAGTCTCACTTCCCATCGGTCAAAAGGGCCATGCTGAAAAAAGTGTCAAAACCAGAAATGCAGGACAGGCCATGGAGAAATGGGAGCCTTGCTACACTGATGGGCGGGATGTAAATTGCCAACAGCCACTCTGGAGAAGTGTACGGTGTGTCCTGAAACATCTAAAAAACACAGCTTAGAGAGCATAGGGCACTTCCACTCATGGGGGTATAAATTGGGAAAATGAAAAATCAGCAAGGCACAAGCACCCCAAAGTTTAGGGCTGCTCTGTTGACAAGGACCTCCACTTCATTCCACCTTCAATATCCCAGGAAAGAAAAATGGATAAAGAAGTTGTGGCCCTTATGTACAATGGAATATCACTCAGCCATGAAATCAATGTCATAAGGCTAGTAGCAGCATGATGAGTGGATTTAGGTACGACGATTCTAAGTGAAATAAGTCACACAGAAAAGGACACTTCTCATAAGGTATCACTGATAGAGGGAATGTAAAAACCGTTACGCTTGAACTGAATTACAAAACAGAACAGAGTCACACATGCAGAAAACACACTATGGCTGCTTAACGGGAAAGGTGAGGTGGGGTGATACATAAAACAAGGGTTTCAAATTAGCTCAGATACTGTTCGATAAACCCAATATGTAATAGACAAGACCTACTCCTTGCTCAGAGAACTGGACTCAACACGCCCTATTCACCGCACAAGAATATATCTGACTAGTAATAATCTTAAAACCTATGTATTGATATCTCTCTGTTAGTGTGTCAAGTGGGTGTAAAGCGGCATAAACACAGCAGTGAAAAGCAGCTAAACCCCATTATAAAAATAAATTACTTTTACAAACCCATGAAACAAAGACAGTGAAAGAGAGAGAAATTCTTACACAATGCGTTCAGGGGCTGTGATGCAACCTGGATTGACCATATCTAGACCCACAGCTGGATGAGACATAAGGGTGGACACTCTTGGGGCTGAGAGGTTTGGTGAGGTTGGGTGAGCAAACGCAGACCCTTTAAAGTAATACTGCGTGGTACCCATCGCATGGGTCCCAAATCTCCAGGTTCAAGGGCATCTTCCTACATCGAAAACATGCATGAGAAACCCAGAAGATGGTACACCGTGTGATGGGGAAAGGTTTCTAAAACGCACCTCATTTCTCATCTCCTTGTGCCCGGGTTCGCCATTCCAGCCGCTTTACTAGCAATCTCCCTACTTGGAGCATCAGCACCTTTAACCTCCTGTTCCGTACAGGTTGCAATTTGTCCTGAGGATGAACGGGTAGATGGGGAACCAATGAGAGACTAGCTCTTGGTGTTGGGACAGGCACAGGTCACTCTATTGTCCCATCAGGAAGAAGAATTTACCACAGACTCAGCCTGCCCCCCGGAACCAGAACAGGGCCTGAAGCCATCCTGCGCTTTTGCGGCCAGCTCCCAAAAAAGCGAGTTGTAAAATGGAGCTACAGGGCACTGCAATTCACAAACCTGCAGAGTTATAAATGATAACTCTCGTCCACAAATATATTGAGGGAAGGCAAAGAAGAGGATTTGTAATCAAGGCAGAATTGCAGGAAACAAATTTCAGGAGGTATATTCGAATCGCTTTAAAGCACATGAAAAGCGGCAAAACGTTGACAATGATGCCCTTGGCCAAAAAGGGCGTATGCGTTTTTTCCTGAATATATTCAGGAAAAAACGCATACGCCCTTTTTGGCCAACCAAGCAACCTGGAAATGCAAATCAGTGCTACAAAGAAGACTCGCTACCCATCGGTCAAAATGGCCATGCTGAAAAAAGTGTCAAAACCAGAAATGCAGGACAGGCCATGGAGAAATGGGAGCCTTGCTACACTGATGGGCGGGATGTAAATTGCCAAGAGCCACTCTCGAGAAGTGTACGGCGTGTCCTGAAACATCTAAAAAACACAGCTTAGAGAGCATAGGGCACTTCCACTCATGGGGGTATAAATTGGGAAAATGAAAAATCAGCAAGACACAAGCACCCCAAAGTTTAGGGCTGCTCTCTTGACAAGGACCTCCACTTCATTCCACCTTCAATATCCCAGGAAAGAGAAAAATGGATAAAGAAGTTGTGGTCCTTATGTACAATGGAATATCACTCAGCCATGAAATCAATGTCCTAAGGCTAGTAGCAGCATGATGAGTGGATTTAGGTACGACGATTCTAAGTGAAATAAGTCACACAGAAAAGGACACTTCTCATAAGGTATCACTTATAGAGGGAATGTAAAAACCGTTACACTTGAACTGAATTACAAAACAGAACAGAGTCACACATGCAGAAAACACACTATGGCTGCTTAACGGGAAAGGTGAGGTGGGGTGATACATAAAACAAGGGTTTCAAATTAGCTCAGATACCGTTCCATAAACCCAATATGTAATAGACAAGACCTACTCCTTGCTCAGAGAACTGGACTCGACACGCCCTATTCACCGCACAAGAATATATCTGACTAGTAATAATCTTAAAACCTATGTATTGATATCTCTCTGTTAGTGTGTCAAGCGGGTGTAAAGCGGCATAAACACAGCAGTGAATAGCAGCTAAACCCCATTATAAAAATAAATTACTTTGAAAAACCCAAGAAGCAAAGACAGTGAAAGAGAGAGAAATTCTTACACAAT